>NW_025954993.1:0-370473 GCF_022376445.1 Fomitopsis serialis | reverse complement strand
GTGGAACCGAGGGTTGGCTGGTAGCTGACGGATGCGCCCAGGCCGACAACTCGGAGATTGTCGAAAACGACACCGAGCTCTCGGCGCTTAATGTCAGACTCATCCTTCCTGTGCAGAGGTCAGCCTGACCGAGCGTGGAAGAGACGAAATAATGCTACGCACCGTCTGACCATCTGCTGGAGCGACTTCTCAAAGTCGAATGGCCCGTCTCCTGGCGCGAGGGTGTGGTCCGAGGACCGATCTGACGAGTGGTGAGACGCATGGGTCGGCAGGAGGCCGGCTGACGGTGCACCTCGCTTCTCGCTGCGCTGAGCAGTCGACATACGCGACATGGTGCGCTTGAGCTCGTCTACACCTTCGCGGTCGAAGTGGCCGACAGAGACATGTCTGCGGCCCTCCTCCTCCTGCGCGTCGTGAGGGGCCCGGAGTTCATGGGAATTTTCGCGGTGGGCACAAGATTATGGATGGCGGCGTTTCCGTAGGCGGCTGCGGTGGAGGTGCCGAGAGGGACCTCGGGCAGGTGGTCGCCGCTGTTGGCGTCGTGGAGCTGGGCGGGATCCATGGCGGGCCCGAAAGAGACTACGGGGTAGAGTACGGTAGAGCGGGGGCGAAGCACCGCCCAGGCCGGGACGAAACATTATATATGGGCCTGGCGGATAGCGCAAATGCGGAGACAGGACGCGCGGAAGACGGCATCAGCCAGGCGCGGCTGGCGTCAGCGCTGTTGGCGCTGGCCTGTGATTCGATTAGATCGCATCGCCCAACTTTGTTTCCCTTCCACCGTCGTCAGCCAATCAGAGGCGCGCCCGTCCCCGACAAATCCGGGACGAGTCACCGGGGGGAGGTCTCCGCTCTCGCAATTCTGCTGACACGCGTGTCCCGGGAGTGTCCCGGACTTCCTGTGCATGTCCTGGCTCCTGACGCCGGCGCCTGTCCTGACCAACGCACCAGGATTCATGATGCAACGCCTCGGCGCCGCGCACCCAGTGCGTCGCGACGACCTCGCTTACGCCAGCCTCATAATTAACGGTAGCAGTCGCCTCTTGATCTGCTGACGGGACCTACAGCTACACACAACCCCCGCTGGCCCCATGACCATCGTTCCCGCATCGACCAGATCTTCTGAGCTCAACACATCCGTATCCCGCCGAAGGAGCAGCTACGACTATCTATCCGGGTGGTCCTAGATTTGGTTGCTAACTCGCTCTTGACTCAAACCCGATTCCCGCAGAAACGGCGATTACTGTACCATGAGGCACTTACTTATGTGGATCTCGCATGAATAATCCTCCGCGTTCCTCATCTCGACCCCACCATTCCATGGCATTCAATTGTGGAGGAGGCGATTATGCCTGTACAGGCTACAGATGGCCGGATGTCCGAGATATGCAACCAGCAATTAATACTGCCCTGTCAACGGGCGCTTCCCCACTCGCCTCCTCTCGCGGAACGATCTCGCGCGTTCTGCGCGATCATCCTGACAAAATGATTCCAGTTTGACCATCGCCATGGCCACAGAGACCCTGATGACCTGAACCCAAAGGCCACGATCCCGCGCCCGACATCGGCCCGTCCAGAAGACGCGATTCAACGCAAACCTGTCAACCGGCGATAAGTACGCCACGGATACACCAGAGTTGCGGTCCTTTGCGGCCCCATATCCGGGCTCTGGACGTGCGGTATCCGCATCGACGAAGCGTGGTCGAAGCGAAGACACCAGCCGTCGTAGTTGGCATCTCCGATCAGTGGCACAACGGACCGGTTCTATGAGCCCGCGATACAGTTCCCCGGCATGTGGTCACTTCGAGCCAGTACGCAGCCGTGAAGTGGCAAAGTCCTTCTGCTGTTCGCCCGAGAGAGGGACGGGAAGGACAGAGCGCAGTGGAGGCGCTGAAGGTCGTAGTCAGCTCGGAGATTAAGTTGTCAGGTATGATAGAGGCTGCCAGGCATTTGTCACTGTTGCGCTAGCGTATATGATGGTGGCTCATTGCGTACGTACCTGGTGCATGTGTCGTCTCGTCTCGGTGGACTTGAACGTGCCCCGCCTGCCCTTCGTAGGCCTCCGCCTCCACCGTGGTTCGTCGCTGTTCGGTGTTCCGCTCTGAATCATGATGCGTATCTGTGTCGCCGCGCTGCAGGCCATCGATGCTATGCTGCTATGACACCTCCGGCGTCTCCGTTGCCGGTCCCTATCTCCAGATGGCTCGCAATGGCTCTGGCTTGCGTGCTGCAGCCTCCCACCAGGGGACGCGTAGCCCATTCATTGTCTCGGCATGATACACGTCCGTGAACTTGAGGCGCTTCCGAGTCGATACGCGTGATTCTTGTTGTTGATGCCGCAGCACTTATCTGGAGACCAACGTAAGCCATGCTGCGACAAGAATGGACGGTAGTAGACGGTAGCTCGGAGGAACGGGCGCCCACATACCGAGAGCAGTGGGCCAAGCACGTCGGGTGCATACCTACTGCTCTACCGTCGTTAGGCGCTGGGCGTCAGCATAAACCAGTATGAGCTAATTTTATCACCACGCACGGAAGAATCTGTCCGACCACGGCGCCCGTTTCGCATCAGTACTAAGCAGGGCCGCAGCCTGAGCGGGAACGTGTCTGCGCACGGTAGAAATGAGAGCACTCCCCGTCACAGCGCGATGTGGGCAGTCGGTCCTGCTGGTTTGGCCGGAGGGAGAGCTGGCAGGTCGATGTGCAGACTACGGCTCGTCGACGCCGACGCCATGCCTGACCCGGGCGGGGACAAGACGGGGGGCTTGCGAGAAACAGCGAGAAACCCGCCCGCGGCGCCTATCGCTCGCGAACTGCGCATCCACCGAACCCGAACATCACGGAGAGGCGATGGCATGTGATTTCATAAATCTAGATCCCACTCACCCACTCGAACAGACTTGCACTTGGCTCGCCGCTTCGATCATTTCGGTCTTCGAATGCACACGAATGTGTCTCTCGTCTGCAACAGCAATCTTCTCCGAATGTACACAGTATCGGAGCACCTGAAGCGCACCTTGCGTGATACGTACGCTGCACAGATGTCGGTGCTAGTGATCCTCGGCGCAGGCATCGGATCGCCTTGCCCATCTTGGTACTGTACCCCGGCCGAGCTCGAGGTGCACCATGTACGCCTTCACGCGCCTACTTAATTAGTAGGAGTTGTGCTTAGACTGAAGACATACTTCGATGCGGAAGCTGAAGACGGGCTGCTGCAGGATACGGCGTAGTCGTCGGACTCAACGTTCAACTTGAAGACAGGCAGATACGGTAGATATTGCACGATAACCTCGATTCCCTCAACACAGCCGAACAATCTTCCTTCCTTCAAAGCACCTCCGTACGAGTCTCCCCATGGCCACACATCAGTGCGAAAAACCCGCCCTAGCTCGCCACGCACTACCTGCAGCCACCACAAGTACACATACCCTCGCAACCCATCCTCCGAGGTGTCTCCCTCACCGACTTTCCCAACACGCTGGGCATGCGCTCCGTAGCGCAGGCCCGCTACCAGTTCCCGTTGCGGAACCGCCCCCACCGGATGAGGGCGCGTCGCGTACGCCTGCACGGCCCGCTCACGCGCAAGCCGGATATGTGTGATGCTCCGCGCGAGCGTAGGCGCGACACCACCGCGCGGGGCGGCGGGATGGTGAGCGGGGACTTTGGGTTGATGGTTTGCGGTTGCGTGGAGGGCACGGCGGGCTTCGAGGGTAAGGCTGCATGGAGAAGCGGGAACGGCGGAGACAGGCACGGGGATGGGGCCTCGTGTGTGGGCTGCGAGAGCAAGGCCATGGTAGCGATGTACGCCGGTCAGGCCTGCTGCGAGGTGTTGCGAGTTTGCGGGAGGGGCCGTGAGGCGGATGAGATTGTGCTGATGATTTCCAGAGGTAGGAGCTCCCAGACCAACTGGCGCTTGCCCAAGCGATGCCGTCGTAGAACCTAGATCGTTTCGGCTCCAGGAGCAGACACGGGGAAGCCCGGTTAAGGCTATCGGTAGGGCCACGGGAAGACACTGGTGGTACCTGAAGACGGTAGTTTCGGAGTTCCAGAGCATCGAGGAGGTGCAGTGGTCGGGATCCGGTGGTGCCCAGCCGCGAATTATGGGTTCAACCATCATGCTTGTCCTGGTGTTGTATTCAAGGACATCTTCAGTGGTCGACGATGAAGGCGAACAGATGTCGCAGAGTGCGGCAGGCCATTCGAAAAGGCCGTTCCAGAGGTGTCCGGAGAGGATGAATCCGAGAGACATGGCGTTGGTTCGCAAGGTGGGCAGTGTAGCGGCGGCAGTACCAGGATTTGGTCTGCATCGTCGTCAGGATGTCGATGATGTCGGAAAGACTCAGGCTGGAGACTACACTCGAATCGGAGGGCGAATCCTGGATGCTCGATGCGATATCAGCACAGAAAGCATTTTCGACAGTGAAGTTCATCGCAGAAAAGAATGCGCAGAGAGGTGCGGGTAGCAAGTGTATGACAGTTGCAAGTGAAAGCAGTAAGAGACCAGTGTTCAGCTGTCGATGCCATATTATGTATCTATCCGGACCTTCTTGGGGCTGACACGCCGGCCGTGCACTTCTGGCTTCGTGACTTGATACAAGTCAGCCAACAACGCGCCGGATGTGTTTGAAGGAAGCTCCACGGCACCTCACGGAGTGCTTGTACAGAGGTTGTACAGCAGTTGATCCTTCGTTGCTACTTCGCAGGGGAGTCCATCACCTTTCAGGCTGTATCACGACCTGCGTATATGAGAGAAGCTTTGAAGTTCCAACTTCCATATCGAGTCGCAAGTACGTATAGTTTGGCACGTGATCGCAAGACAGCGGCAAATATATCGTCTCGGCGCTGCGTGCCCGTTTCCTCTCTCACTTATTCTCTCAACACAATCGAGCCCCTTTTGTACCATCAATGCGCCGCAGAAACGGGTACTGCACCTGCATTGATTTCTTTTCGATCTGTGCCCAGCCTCTCGCCTTAGACGCGTCACTCGAAAGGAGACGGGTACCCAGGCCCAGTTTAAGTACACGCAGCGCGGACGAGAGACGTTCTGGAAACACGAGAGAAGTGATTCAAAAAAGAGTAGAAGGAAGAACGGAGACGGAGAGGAGAGAAGAAAGAAGTGTTGCCCCCGCTCGACGCTCTCACCCGCTCGTCCGCTCGTCAGTATCGTATCGCGCCTCAACTTACGTGGTCGCAAGTTCGCGTTTCAAATCGACGACGCATCGGCTTCGCGCTCTTAGAGAAATGGGTGAAAGCTTTGCCCCAAGACCAGTAAGTCGTAAGCTATCGTCTGTCGGCCTTATCGCTCTGTCACAGAGCCTTCCCGGAGCCTTCCCTACGCCGTCTTTTCGCTATCTGAGCCATTCGTCCACTGTCGACCATCCGACCTTCTTGCACAAGGAGACTGCGTGGTGTGTGTGTTGGTTGTTCTCGCAGCCGCGCACGCATTTCTCTCCGAAAACTGCCAAACCGACAACGAGAGGGTTGGCGCTGGGTACTCCTGCTGCTCAAGTTCGTGGTCTGTTCAATATCCGCTACGACGCCATCTACTCCTGTTCTCGCTGATAAGACACCTGCACGGTACAGCCTCCGTCGACCAGCCGCATCCTACGGCCCGTCGCCCGGGGACTATCAGAAGAAGGTCGTATATACAGGCTACCGTATGCACTCATACCCCAGCAGTGGCAAACAGTACAGTGCGTTATACACGCATGCGTGGCTGCAGACGACTGACGAGACCTCAACTAGCTCGACAACAGACTCCTGAGAGACATTCAATACATGATCTGCGATCGGCAACGCAAATCGCACGCCGTGTCACGAGTGAGCTTGATATCGTCGCGGAGCATTAGATGCGAACGACCATGCGCTCCGCGCATCTCGCAGCCTTCTCGACAGGCTAGGTCTGCCATAGCCAGAAGTTGTGACCATTCTCGTGATCGTCGGCACCGTCACCTCCGCCACAATGCCTTCTCTCACGGCCCGTGGCCCTCCAACTTTGCACCCGCTGCATAGCAGCTGATTGTCCCACAGGCGGAGCCCTTTACCGTTCTGACGGCGAGTGGGGGTATAAAGCAGACAATGGCTTTTGATGGCGGTTACTCGAACGTCTGGGGTACAGTAGCAGCCTTCGTGGACACTGCCAGAATGCGCTTCCTGGATATCGCTCGGCGCCTCTCCTGGCATGCTTGCTCCGCTCTCCCTGCTGAGCTCAAGGGTCTCCGACACGTACGCTGCCGCTTCGTACAACTCGACTTGTGAGTTGTTGTATCTAAAGATCGGCGTCAAGGTACTGATTAGCTTTCGCATGAAGTGCTCGATCCATCATACACTCGTCTCCCGACCGGAGCCGTGAAGCCTCTTGGATGGGCGCTGGACATGGCCCATGTACAGGCGAACGGTCTGGCCTCTCAACAGCCAATTTGGTTCAGCTAGTAAGTGCCAATTGTTGCTCGATCTTCGCCCACTCATGTATCTGCCCCTCACAGCGTCAGAGATTCTGTTTGGTTCGGGGAGCGCTGGAATACAGCGAAATGCAGGAGGCCGCGCCTTACTGGTAGTAAGTGACACATTCATCGTGGACCGGTTCGAAATGCTTATCGCGCCCCGCCCAGTAACGGATGGGTCGCACTCGCTTACCAGCTTCAGAACGAGACGCTCCTCAACTACACGTCGACGTTCCTCGACTACGTGCTTGACTCGCAGGAGCCGTCCGGCAACTTTGGCCTCCGCCGTTCGACACGTCGCTCCCTGTGCTGCTCTGGCCGAGATACATGATCATGCTGGGGCTCATTGTGCGTCGAACGGACTCTGTATGTACAACACTAACTGTCTTCGCGAATTCCCAGCAACACGCCGAAGCAGACCCGAGCCAGGCAACCGCCATCAACGATCTCATGCACAACTTCGTCTCCTATGCCGCGGAACGCTTCGCGTCTGGCGATCTCGGGACGGAAGACCTCGGCGAGCAATACGGCTACCAGGAAGTCAGATGGGAGGAGGTGCGTCCGTTGTAAAACGCAGGGCGGAAGGCCGCTGACGATGCCAAACGTCCTCAGCTCGTGCTCGTGCTGCAATGGCTATACGACAACGACCCGCGCGGAGAAGAAGCGCAGCTGATTTCGCTCATGACGGCCGCGCGCGAGCAGGGTTTCTCGTGGAAGGACGACTTCTACGTCGATAACGGTACGTTCCCGCGGGAAGCGGTGTCCGCGGCGGACTCTGGCATGCACAAGTGAGTCCATTTAGAGCTGCTGAACGGCTGAGATAAGGCTCACGCGTGAACGCTAGCCACGGCGTCAACGTTGGAGAATGTGAGGTCTCGCCGAGCGTGGCGGTGAAGCAGACGCACTGATGACCTCGTAGCACTCAAGTCGGAAGCGTTGGCTTGGCGTGTGACCGGCGAGCAGAGCGACGTCGACAGCACGTACGACCGCATTGGCATGCTGTGGGAATACCACGTCGTCCACAGGGCATCTTCAGCACGGACGAACATCTGGCAGGCCTCGATCCGTCCAGAGGGTAAGTTGAGGCATACCTCCGAAGTCCGGTTTGTATTGAACCCGAGTCGTCCACAGTTCGGAGTACTGTACAAGCGTGGAGACGATGTTCTCCCTGGAAATGATCTATGCGACCCTCGGCAATCCCGAGTGGGCGGACCTTACCGAGAAGATCGCATATAACTCCCTGCCTGCTCAGGTTTGCCTTCCGCCCGTGTTCCGTCTTTCGCACCTAATGATGAGAAATATTCCCCTCGTTACAGAGTACTCCGGACTGGTGGGGACACCAGTATCTTCAACAGACGAACCAGATCTGGGTGAGGAATCACACTGATGGAAGGCGTGGGCTACGGACGGGCCCTACAGCAATGTGATGGGGATGGAGCCGAACTACCCTTGCTGTATGCATACGTTCTTTCATGCATGCCAGTCAGCAGAGACTGATGTCATGACTAGGCACCGTCAACCATCCGCAAGGGTGGCCAAAGTTCTGGGCGAACAGCTTCCTGCTCGCTGATAACGGGACCTCGCTCGTGCACGCGCTTCTCGGGCCCGCGACCGTCTCCACAGCTCTTGCGATGGCACAAGTACCAGCGGTATGTACATGACCATCTGTGATTACTGCTGGTCGCTCAAGCGATGCGTCCCAGTTACGGTCGACACGCTGTATCCATTTGGCCCGGCGCTCTCCTACAACATTACCTCAACGGCACCCTTCACGTTCTACATCCGCATCCCTGCTGGGCGCAGAGCGGCAGCAGCATCAGCGTCAACGGCTCGCCTGCCTCCCCGCTCTCCCCAGACCCCAGCTCCGCTCTGCAGAGCGTGTCCGTCGACACGGGCGAAACGACAGTAGCGCTGTACCTTGACATGCAGACCCAGATCGAGGAGGGTCCGAACGGGAGCATCGCCATACATCGCGGACCGCTTTTCTACGCCGTTGACCTGGCATACAATGACACCGAGACGGAAGCGCTGAGGTGAGCGTACTCGACCGCTGCGACCGTTTCTGTAGTGAAAACGGTGGCTTGTCATGTAGGTCCACTGGCCCACTGGAGTTCATCGAGATCCTACCCAATGTTCCTGAGTCCGACCTAACACAGGTACGATGCCACGCAGTGTGCCCTCAAATCAGCTGACCCCACGCCTTCGCAGTACGATAACAACACGCACGATCACACCTGGCTCCCACCGCCCCGTGGAACATCGCTATCGACCCATCGACCCTCGTGTTCCAAGAGGAGAGCGTCGATTCGCTTCCCTACTACGTCTGGGACACCGGCGCGCAGCCGCAGTCCATGACCGCGCTCGCATGCGAGATCGACTGGCCGTGGTGTCGGGCGACGCGGACTGGCCGCCGCAGAGCCCGAACACGTGTACGGGAGAGCCGTTCAACGTCACGCTGCGGCCGTTTGGTGGACGAGGCTCAGGATTGGGCAGTTGCCGACGATGTCGGTCGGTTCATGACCAGAGTCTGGGTGAGATATAATATACAGTCCATGGGTACATCGTGATGTCCATGCCAGCAGCGGCCAGCCGTTGTTCCTTCGGGCACATGGCTGTCAGACTTGTGCGTATGATTCGACGTGGTCTCAGTACATGCTACCTTTCCACAGCAAATATTGCGCCTCTTTCCTCGAGCAAGTGACGCGACTTGCTACGTCCTCAGTGGCACAATGCCGTGGTAATGGCATTCGACACGAACTCTAGCGTTCTACCTAGCGTATCTTCCACAACCGTGACATGCCCTTGTGCGGTTTCGACCACTCTGTCTCCACCCATTTGTTGCCGCGAGCGATAGACCATGCTATCGGCTCGCCATCTTGCGAAAGTGTAACCAGTACCCGCCTGTCCACGACACCTTGACCATGGACTTCCGGCGACTGGGGATCACCCTCTCCAACGTCATTCGTGCGCGGTTGTTCTGTTCCAACTGCGCCAACCTTCGTGTCGGAGATGGTGAGCAGATATGTGGCACAGGATGCACAATGCACTGGCAGTTACCTGCAAAATACCCCACGCCCATCGATCTGTCTCGTTCTCCAATGTTGACAACTATTGTGTGTAGTTTTCCCGGCTAGGAGTGTGCGGCACTGTTGCATCACCGATGTCGGGGATCATCGTGAAGGCGACATGATCCTTGAGTACGTTGAGACGGGCATTGAGTGCCAGTGCCTGACTACCACTAGATGTAAAAGGCTGAGTGAGTCCTAATGGTGCATATAGCGTAAGCTTGCGTAGGGCAGGGAAGCAGTTAGTCGAGTTGAGTATCGTCGTCAGCGTATCTGTCGATGCCTACACAATTCGCCGGGTTGTCAACAATAACTCTTCATCGAAGACCATAGTGAGTTACCTTCGAGTCCGCGTCCTGAGTCACAGTGTAGTCTGCGTTAACATCGACACCGAGATGGTGCAACGAGACACAATTCTCGCCTAGCCTCCGAAGATCTCGTGGATTCAGAGGCGTTCGCTGAGGCTCATCCGCGCGTTCGTGATCGTGCAGTACAAGTGACCGCAAGGTGGCTCCATGATGTGTCGCAATGGTTGAGACCAAAGGGTGATGAGGTCCCTCGATGTGTAGAGCCTGGAGTCCCGATGCACTCGACAAGAAGTCTTGGAGAGCCTGAGTGGTAGCACTGGCGCGGGTCTGCTCGTCATGGCTTTCGAGCCATACAACAAACTTGAACTCCGCGAGGGAAGGTAGGCTCGTGCCGACAGGAACCCATGTGCGGAGAAGTGGGATGGCATTGCAGCGTGTCAACTCCAGCTTGCGCAGGCGCGACCACGAGATACTCTCGAGACTCTTGACAGCCCCCGCGTCGCTCCATGTGAAGCCTTCCAAGACAAGCTTCTCGATTCGCGGGCCAATCTCCATCTCGCAGACCGGCTGTGTTGGGTCGTACGTCAAGAATGGTTTTGTATGAACTTCGTCTTCAGTATCCTCGAGTGTTACGACGCGTACAACGCAACCTGAGCGGTTGTATGCTGTGATCCGCAGACTATGCAGTCGAGGCGAATGACGTAGAATGGGTTGGATATTGAATAGAGGGTCGCCGGAAATACGCACGGTTGCAGCAAGCGAGATGAGATTGGGCATAGCGGGAAGAACCGAACCTGCGTATTTCTCTAGTATGAAGCGGCATTCCGGGAACGCAACTTGGATTGCATTTATCAAGGTGGCTGGTATGTCGAGGCCAGCATCCCACCTGTGTCGGTGATGAGCCCGTGCATGTGTACCGACAGCGGGGTCGTGCTCACCGCACTTTCTGTAATCCCGCTTTTAAGATCCCACCCTGGATAATCCGTTGGAGTTCTTCGAGGGATTCGACTCGTTCTAGTTCGGCAGGCGAACCGTCGTCGAGTTCCTTTAGATGATGATACCACGATTTCTGTGTGAGTTCGCCGACAATGGCGAGCTCCGTGACACGTTCGGAAATGTGCGGAGATGAACGCAGCGTGTCTAGCCTGCGCTTACACTTGTTCTCATCTGATATATCCAGCACAAATCGCTGCAAGATGAGCCCACGCGCTACGACGGCGAAGTCGCGGCTGATCAAAGATGCAGATTTGAGGTCTGGACGGGGAATCTGCGTGTAGATGGCTTCAATGGTGTACATGGCATGCGATCAGACCTGGACGTACCTCCGCAAGGATGAGACGAAGTACGTCCTCACAGTGAAGCCACCTATGCGTATTGGTGCTTGATGCGTTACCCATGAGAAGATGTATCTACCTGGGATAGTAGGGTCAGGTTCCTTCCAGTTAGAACATCCATACTTGCACTGCCTCACAGGAATCACTTGAAATCGGCGGAGCCTATGACTGTGGCCATGATGGCGGTCAACTGACAAGACGATGACAAGACAAGACCTGCCACCCCACGCTAAGCAGTGTGGCTATGCATGCCAGAGATGATTCAGAGTGATTTGAGCCGACCGCGTTGATGCGGCGGTAAGCAGCCGTTGTTCAACTAAGTATCACTGCATCGTTCTTGAGGTGGTGTCAGACGGAGCGTTCATACACAATAGAAACCGGACACAGCGCCGGCTTGATAGTCAGTGCTCGCGGGACGTGATGACTGTAAGGATCCTCCTAATGTGTCTACCGCCATCTGGACACGCTCTCGGGCGGTTCCAAGTATTCTGTTTCCACCCACTTGTTGCCGCGCTCGACCATCCACGCTATTGGGGTGCGCTCAAAGACAAACGAAGAGCCGTCTGTCCACGATGCATTAATCAGGTGGTTGCGCTGACCATCGACTTCCCTCTCTAGTGTCATCTTGAAGCGATTACTCCGCTCCCAGGTTACCCAGCCTTTTACCAGGCTCCATCAGTGTATTTCGAGAGCATGAGGTTCAGAGAATTTACCTGCAGGGCGCCCAATTCCCATCAGCCTGTCCTGTTCTCCGATATTGGCGACGATTGAGTCCAGCTTCCCCGTCCTGGGACCAGGAGTGCCAGCGATGTCGCCGACGTCAGGCATCAACATGAAGGGCACATGTTCCTTGAGTACGCTAAGGGGGTCCAGCATACGGAGATCATCCTGCGAGGCGCTGGGAAGCCTGGTTATCCCCAGCAGCGTGTATAGAGTCAATTTGCGCAGAGCAGGGAAGTAGTCAGCGGAGTTGATGAATGTCGTCAATGTCTCCGCCTGTACGTCCACAATGTCAGACCCTAGTTTTGATCAGAATTGATGGAGAGTCACCTCTGAGTCTGTGTGAGAAACAGTGTAGTCCGCATCAACGTCGATTCCGAGATGATGCAGTGAGCGACACTTCTCGCCCAATCGCCGAAGGCCCCCCAGAGTCAGTGTCGTTCGCTGGGGCTCATCGCGACGTTCGTGATCGTGCAGCACAAGGGAACGCAGGGTCTCCCCGTGGTGCGCGACGATGGTTGAGACCAAAGGATGATGAGGTCCTTCCACGTGTAAAACCTGAAGTCCCGAGGTACTCGATAAGAAGTCTTGGAGCGCCTGCGTAATGTCAGCACGGGTCTCTTCGCTTCCGTACCACGTCGTGTATACAAATTCCTCGAGGAATGGCATGTTAGAACTGACAGGGACACAGGCTTGGAGAAGTGGGACGGAATCGCGGCGACGTAGCTCCAGCTTGCGCAGGTGCGACCATGACATCTGCTCGAGACAGCTGATGGCACCCTCCACGCTCCAACTGAAACGCTCCAGGACCAGGTCTTGAAGCATCGGACCACTGCCTCCGCAAACCGGCTGTGACGGGTCATACGTCAGGAATGGTTTCGGGAGGGCTGCAAATTCGGCCTCTGTATAACCGCGTACGACGCAGCCTGTGTGGTTGTATGCTGAGATCTGCAGAGTACGCAGTCCCGTTGCATGACGCAATATGGGCTGAAAATTGAGAAGAGGATCGCCGTGGCAGTGTACGGTTGCCGTGAGCGAGACGAGAGTGGGCATAGGCGGGAGGGCTGAGCCTGCGTATTTCTCGAGTACGAAGCTGCATTCTGGAAATGCTACTTGTATAGCTTCTATCAAGGCGACCGGCATGTCCAGGCCAGCATCCCACCTGAGCTAATGATAAGCCCGTCCACAGTCGACAATCGTAACATGGAGCTCACCTCACACGCTTGAGCCCAGCCTTGAATATACCGTTCTGTATGTGCTGTTGGAGTTCTTCAAGAGCCTGGACCTGCATAGTTACCGGCCCATCTTCAACCTCCGCGAGATATTGCCACCACCTTTTGTGCGCGAGATCGCCTACGATTGATAGCTCCTTCACATACTGGGAGACACTTGTCGATAAACGCAACGTATCCAGCCTGCGCTGGCACTTGTCCTCGTGCGCCAGATTCAGTACGAATTGTCGAAGGATGAAGCTACGCGACACAGCGGCGAGATCGCGGTTGACCAGCGACGCGGATTTGAGGTCCTCACGAGGAATCTGCTCGTCATTCAGTCACCAACTCACAACGACAACACGAGCTGAGACAGACCTGCTCAAGGATGACCCGGAGTATGTCTTCGGTTAGAGGCAATCTCTGCGCATCTGCACTGGCTGCGTTACCCATACCGAATACTGAGAGACAACATCATTCTCATGAGTCATCTGTATTTATATTGCTATGTGTGAGTCACCTCACCGCAGAGCAGAGCCTTTTGTGACCCATGACGCGTGGCAGATTTGGCTGTGCTGCGTGCATCAACTGAGGCTATGCCCAATACTACCTTCCCGGGAGACCTCCAGCGCTCGATCTATGTTCTCGAAGGCACATTTGTTTTCAGCTCCATCCCAGCTCTCGACGGGTTCCAGTCGAGTACCGCATGTCCGTGTCGTTGACAAATCAATGTCAACCCTCATCGGCATCTCTCGCGACAATTTCGAGGCAATACCGTCTCACTATTACTTGGCTTTGAATGCCCCCACAATAGCTGAGCGCGCGCAAGCAAAATCAGAACCCTTTGCTGACACAGACAATGCGCTGACTGACCTGGTGTTTACCGTCGTGGTTCTGTCAACTCGATTCCGCATGATTTGTACCGTCTCGGAAGGGGTCCTAAGGGCGCGGCGATGCACCTTCCGACTAATGGTGGATGTAAGGCGAAACAAGCACATGAAAGGGTACACCGTGGTTCATTGTTCGAGTCGACAAAGTTGCGATATCGGCCTCCTGTTCACGTCGCGAATGGCAGACAATCGAAGTACAGGTTCGATGGACGCTCACGGACCCTGCAACGTGAAATGCAATGCCGCCTGCATCGCCGTGTCTATTGCGGAAGCTCAACCGAAAATTCCGGGCCACAATGCACCTGGACCCATGGAAATTATGTGCTGGACGGCAGTAGTCTTTGAAGGACACGATCAACCTCGACATTGTCCGAGTCTCCGTGCTTTGGCCAGCTCTCCTCTGGTGGTATAGAGCCTTCCGGAAGGTTGGACCAGTTCGGCGAGGGAGTGGGGCGTATATGGGAGAAATCTTGCACCGCTAGGTTACTCTGACATGGTGATGCGTGAGCAGTTCTTATCATGATAAATAGAATCGACGAAGGAACGCACCGGTAGTTCATCGCCGGCGCTGTGAAGATATCGAGGATACTTGGTGAATCGGATCCCTTTGCAGTGCTCAATGATCGGATTAGATGCAAGGGATATGTAGACGTCCGTCTGCGTCGAACTATGCATGCGATACTAGCATCGTATGAGTCGACCTGAAATGAGTGGAGACTGGCGAGCACAGACCTGATGACAGCCGAGAGCAAGGACACATCTCGAGAGATCGTGGAGCAGTGCGCTACCGTCGATGACGGGCATGATCAATACACTGTTTCTGATATTACGCGCATGGAGAGCGGTAATCTTGACATCGCGCGCAACGCCATCCTTGGAACGGGTCTCTGAGAGCATGTACACCACGCAGTGGTCCAGATCAGAAATGATGAGATCCGTAGCGGAAACCGCAGACGGGAGAGACGACAGGTCGAGGAACTCGTGGCTACGGCCAGATAGTGTCACGCCAGCGAAGCTTGAGGCAGTGCTTGATGAGATATCTACCAGTGCTGAAGTAATGGGCGCAACTTTCGAGGCGGACGAGGTAGACGATGGGGATGGAGATGTAGTAGATGTATTCGCTTTGCGCTTAAACACGAACTTCGGCTTCGGTGCAGCGGCTGTCCTGAGTTTCTCTAGGGACCCCTCAACTTCCTTTAGTCGCTGAGAAGAGCTGAGCACTCGTCTACAGTCCTGACTGTAACTGAACGGACTCACCAGTTCACATTGTCTCTGATCATAACTTGGCAGGAAGCTCGTGGCGTCCGTTAATTCCTTCCTCAATTTAGCGAAGTCGGTTGATAGCTGCTGTAGTGCTTTCGAGTCTGCGCTACCCAAGTTCAATTCGTTGGCCCGTGACGCAAGTTCTGTCGATATCGCATTTCAGGAATAGTCCTGCAGGCCAATACGTAGAGTAGCAGACCAGATTGCGCCGCATTGAAATGGATGTAGAATTCCTGGCTAAGTTCCTGGTTCGTTTTGTCCATTCCGGTGTAGAAGACTTGTGGCAAATAATGAGTGGATGTGAAGCATGTGAAGGGCTGTCCCTACCAGAGAGTGGCCTCAGCGCAACCCGAGCGGTGGCAGAGCGGTACTCGGTCACGGTCATCCGTTACACCGTCACACACATGAAGGGGTGCGCGCTTGCGGCGCTTACACAGGTTCGCTGCTCGCCTCGACGTCCTCCATCGTCGTCGCATCGTTAGCCCTCCATATCTCTGGGACTACCACAGACTTACAGGAATCAACGATGGCTGATGCTGAAATGGATGTCGATCCGCCAGCGACCTCGACTGGCAAGGCCGTCGACAAAGGCGACGCGAAGAAGCGATTCGAGGTGAAGAAGGTACGCGCGTTGTTCGATAGATATCTGACATACAGCGATGCTAAAGCAGTGGCCATATGTGTTCCTCGGATGATAGTGGAATGCTGTTTCGTTGTGGGCTTGGGGTGCGTAGGCTATTGTGTCACTTAGTCGTGTGTAGCTTACTGACGAAGCGCGATCTTTGTAGACATTGTTGTCGACAACTGCGCCATCTGCAGGAACCACATCATGGATCTCTGTGCGTCGAAATGCTCACACCTATCCTTGTCTTCGGCATCTAACATATTACTGGTATCAGGCATCGACTGTCAAGCCAACCAAGTATCAGCCACTAGTGAGGAATGCAACGCTGCATGGGGTATCTGTAACGTGAGTATCACGACGAGCGGCTGGAACAACCGTGGCTCAACATACAATCATCCTAGCACGCATTCCACTTCCACTGCATCTCCCGGTGGCTGAAAACGAGGAACGTCTGCCCGTTGGACAACCGAGAGTGGGAGCTGCAGAAGTACGTTGTTCCACTCTCTTCGCAGTGGCTCCAAGTTCTGATGGTTTCTTAGGTACGGTCGGTAAATGCAGACATATCCCTGTCTCTAGATATTACGCTTTGTATTTTGTACATCACTCGCGCACCAGCTGATCCGGTACCACAAATGTATATCATGCGCCATCGCCTTACTCGGTGGGTATCTCGTCTACTGACCTGTGGTTCCGCAAACGATCGTATGCCTACTGTCCGCAAGATCCACTCAATGCAGTTCAGGATTCGTGTCTGGCGATAACACCCCCACCCCTGCAATCTCGTAGGTATGCTGGGGCATGCACCGCCTGATTCGATGGACTACATGATGTTCTCTCCGTTCAGATGGAAGCAGCCTCCTTACATTTAAGCAGATATGGTGGGCTAGCGAACTAGGTGAGACACTGGTTGCATATGCCTTTGCTGCACACTGATGTCAAGATTTACGATTGGGAGTTGTTCGCTGAGTAAGGGGACCTAGCGGATTTGGCAGATACTCTGTCAATTCACACAATGTCCTGCTGGTATCCAGACGATCTCGGATGGCCCCTACGGGGACGACCGTCCCTGATAGATGTTCAAGCGGTTACCGCCCTGTGTCGGTGTGACAATTGTTAAACACATTTCTAGCCAGTGCTCGTGAGTGTCCCGTCGCTTGCAGATACCTGTGGCTCTTACCTGAGCACTGATTTCGAGTCTCTAATTGACGTATGTAGGGATCTAACACATTGCTTGAACTTGACGTTGCGTGCGTGCGACAGTTCCTGAAGAATACTTCAGGGTAGTGGCGCTGGATTTTACACAGTTTAAAGCATCGCATTCTCGCAGACATCTATGGGCTATGTTTGTACGTACCGTCATTCAACCAAAGTGAGATACTTGGTACGTCTGCCAGCGCAGACATCCCGTGGCGGCTGATGATGGACATCCGAGACCCTGCTCCGTGAGTTGCGTATCAGCCTGCAGTTCCATTTGGACGATTGCACAGCGCACAAAGGCCCATACCTCCAATCAAGTCGACGATGTGTTACGTAACTTGCACTGGTAGTACTGATCCCAATTTGCGGAGCTTTACCGGCACGCATACAATTCGGGAATGAAAAGAACTCAAGTTATGTGCGTGCCTTGATAAATGACCACACAAAATAGTCGCTGCAACCTGAGCCAACCAGAGACTGAAGCTTACCTGAACGTTAAACCACCGATGGGATGCCTCGGTATCCCCCAATCGGTCACCTTCCATATTGGGAGATTGTATGACCGAATATGGAAGTCGGTGCGCGTGCTGTCTTGGGGATGGTGTACCCCCATATTTGGAAGGTGACCCATTGGGGGGTATATATGACCGTACGTACGACGCACCGGGGGTTTCGAACCTTTACGAACATCCCCGCCTACTACCGCTACGACACCATGAACACAGGTCTCCCTTTCTCAGGCCAACCGGTTGGCTTTATTCTTGCCGGACTACCTCTTCCTCCTCCTCCCTATGCCTCCCGTACCGTTCTCATGGAGCAGGCCAACGAGCTCCGCATCATCGCACAGGCATGCATGGACCAAGTCCAGCGCGATCACGCACTCCTCCGACTCAAGGAGTAAGAGATTGAAGTCCTGCGGAAGAAGCTAGAGCGGAAGCGGAAGCGTGAGGACTTAGCGAGGAAGGAGGAGGCACGTTTGGCTCAGGAGGGGCTTGTGAGTTTGGAGGAGCAAACCGCGTCTCGCACAGCGAGGAAGGAGGCAAAGCGCAAGCAGCAGGTTGTTGCTGCTAACTCCCGCCTCATAGGGAAGCAACCGCGAGGCGGGACAACTGCACACTCCTTGCGGAAGTTGGAGGATGCCGGCGCGGCTGCAGCTGGTCGCAAGGAGGTGGCCAGTGCTGGCCACCGAGCAACAGATGTTACGCAGCAGGGTAGGCCTCGCCCTCGCCGCAAGGTAGCCATCCCGGCAGCCCCGGACGATACGGAGACTGATGGGCAGGCCTCTATGGCCAGCCATGCCGCTGCTGATGGTACTGCTACGATCTTCAGCTCTGGTGAGTCTGTCCATCGTTTCTTACGTTCCGAGTCTCTAATGTGTCTGCTGTACTAGATGGGTGCACGGTTCCCGGTCCTCTTCCTGGCACTGCTAGGGAGCCTGTCCCAGCCCGCCTCAGTGGCCTCGCCACTGTCCACGACTCAGCTCAGCCTCGCCTTGAACAAGGACATTGTGCCAGTGGAAGTCGCATGCCAGATGAGCGGCCCAAGGCTACTGCCAGTGCTCAGGCAGAGCCACCTGTTGTACGCTCCGAGAAGCCCGTGCTGCGTCGCAATCCACCTCGTAAAGGCCGATCAATGAGTGTAGCAGACTCACACCCACCATAGTTGCATCCGTCATCGTCACATTTACTCCCCTCTTGTCGCTCTATACAATTGCTGCTCGTTGCAGGCACTTGTACCAGTGCTTATGCTTTACCGTTTTCCGCGTTGGCCACCCACCACAAAATATTCATTGACACCATCTATCTGCTTCGACAATCGTGAGTTGACTTGTACTGGATGCTCAGGGCATTGTAGCATGGTTTGAGATCCTCAAAGGTGCAGTGGCACTGCTCGAGCGGAGCATTGTCATAATGATTTGGTACGGTACTTAGAGTGCGGTAGAGTGCTGAGGAGCGTACATGGGCGCTTACGAAATTCCTGGCGCGCGTCAGATCTGATGAGGGCCGAGAGAGGCTCCTGGTACCTACCACCAACACTATCGACCTCTCGCCCGCTCCTCCCACCATATTATACTCAACGGTTATCCGAGTGGACATGCCCACACCAGCGGCAGACCTGAGGGCATCTCTCGAGAGGCACAACCAAACGTTCGAAACTCTTTTGAAGCTTATTCCGGCAAGGTATTACCTAGTGCAGGAGCAAAGCGAAGAGCAGGTCAGTGCATTCCAGCCTGTCTTGAGACAAGCCCGGGAGCGCGAGCCAACACCCGTCTCTTCTCTGGGATAGATCGCCTCCAAATACCAAAAGCACAGTAAGAAACAGAAGGCGCCGAAGCAGGCCATCAAGGAGGCGTCGAAAAAAGCGAAGAAAGAGAAGGTGTGTCGGAAAGCTGCGTCGCTGAAGTTTTTCATGACGACGTGCGCCCCAGCTCGACCCCGCAAACCACAAAACCATCCTCGACATCCAGAACGAGGGTCTGAAGGCGTCCGACAATGCCGCGAGCGCGAAGAGCAAGGGCAAGCGGAAGGCCTCTCAGGCCGACGCCGAGTCCGGCTCGGACGGGATGGACGTAGACGAGCCCATGGACCTACGGGAGGACGCAGCAGAGTCCGAGGACGACATGGTGCCCATGCCCGAGACCGGCGGGATCGAGGCGCTGCGCGAAAAGCTGCATGCACGCATGGCCCAGCTACGGAGGGGACCGAAGGTCGGCGGGGACGGTGAGGCGGGGAGCAGGGACGAGCTGCTCGAGGAGCGGCGCAGGCAGCGGGCGGCGATGCGGGAGCGGCGGCGGAAGGAGACCAAGGAGAAGATCCGCAGAGAGGAGGAGATGAAGGGGAAGAAGGGGAAGGACAAGGACCAGTCGCGGGACAAGGGCCCACCCACCCAGGTGCGTACAGCTCACGGTGGCACGAGAAAGTCTTTTATTGACGGTTCGCAGACCCAACTGCTCGTGCCGGATGAGGGGCCTTCATCCAAGGCGGGCCACCCGCACGATCCGAAGGCCAAGTTCACCAGCATCGCGTTCTCCGCCGTCGCCGGCTCCTCCAACAGCAGCAAGAAGGCGCATCTCAAGACCTCGTCGAACCCGTCGCAGGCACTCGAGCAGCTCGCCTCTCGGAAGGAGAAAGCGGCGTCCATGCCCGAGGAGAAGCGGAAGGCGCTGGAGGAGCGCGAGAAGTGGGAGAAGGCCGAGGCGCGGATGGAGGGCGTGAAGGTGCACGACGACGAGGGCCGGCTGAAGAAGGCGGCGAAGCGGAAGGACAAGGTGAAGCAGAAGAGCAAGAAGGAGTGGTGCGCACATGTCCTCTTTCGAGTTCCCGCTGGGTGTGCCGAACTTAGTCGAATCGCAGGGACCAGCGGAAGGAGCAGCTCGCCACCAGCATGGCCGCGAAGCAGAAGAAGCGGACGGACAACATCGCCTCGCGCCATGAGCGACGGAACGACAAGGGCAAGGCCGGCAAGACGAAGAACAAAGCTCGCCCAGGATTCGAGGGCAAGTCCTTCGGCAAAGGCAAAGGCAAAGACAAGGCTCCGGCGAAAGGCAAAAAGTAAGGACCTCCCCACATGTCCCTCCCTCTGTATGACCGTATGCGCCGTGTCATGTCGAATGCTACACTTTATTGCCGGTCTTGGCCCAGTCCGCGTTGTCTGCCTATCGGTATTCAAGGAGCGTACGTGAGTTATATACACGAAGTGCCGAAAGCTATAAATACAAGAAAACGAACACCCAAGCCCAAATCACGCAGCGTATCCTTCTACTCATTATCACCCATTACGCACGCACAGGTCCGCGAAGCTCACTCCCTGACTATGCCGACGGTGACCTCCGCCTCCGCCTCGCCGCCCTCGCCACCCCTCGACCCGAAGTGCAGCGCATGTGAGCAGCGCTCCCACGCCCACTTCGTCAGGCCGAGCACCTGGTCGTCGTCGAGGTCTTGCCGGACGTGCAGCTCGAGCGTGACGACGAGCGACTGCGCCGGGCCCTGGGCCTTCGTGTCGATAGCGGACACGGGGTGGTGCGCATACATCCAGTGCTCTTGGGGGAGCGTCAGATTCGGCGTGAGCTGCCAGATGTGAGGTGCTGGGAGGTGCACGACTTGCGGATGGCGTTCAATCTGTGGCGAGAGCGTAGTCAGCGACGGATGCGAGCCCGGGTATGAGAGGACAGACCTCGCGCATGGCTCGAAGGAACGCCTCCATGCGCCCCCCGGCGAGCCCTCGTGCGGGGGACGTTTGCAGGAGGACGGCGCCGAGGGCGACCGCAGCCGAGTACGCAATGCTGAACGTGGCGACCGTTTCGAATCCTGCTAAGACAAGATCGAAGAACCGGTGCTGCCAGCTGCACATTGCGTCAATCAGTGACAGGTATCACAACGTGGATCTGAGGTACTGACGGAGGGATGAAACTTGGGCCTACGAGTAGGACCATACAAAAGACTATGGGTGCGAGTGTATATGGGTTTGTTAGGAGGTTCATTAGTCGAGGAGGGTATGTTAGTGACGACGCGAAGTAACGATAGCGGGAGGGCAAATATGTGGTCAAAGGAGGGATATGGTTCCCCGCAGCTAGCAAAACACAGAACCAAGTCAGAATATCACCGTTGTTGTACCCGTCTATGCACGTACTGCTAACCAGCTTCGAATGATTGTTGAAGCCAAATGTTGTCGTGAGCAGCGAGGCGAGGGTGATGAGGAGCAGCCAGAAAGGGAAGTCGACGCTGCGAGAGACGTCAGCTCTGACAGCTCGCGATGCCACGCGAATGTACGAACCCGAAGAATTCTTGTACTTCATCCCCATTGTGATGGTGATGTCCCTCTCCGGACGAGAGCAGGAGATGCTCGACGGTCTCCTTGCAGACGTACACAGACGCAAAGATAAGGTAGACTGACTGAGCAAACGCGACCACCGTCTCCAGGCGCGCATTGCTGCCCAATCCAACCTGTCAGTATCTCTCAACGCAGAAGTTAAAAGATCTCACCCGAAAGGTCTCCGGTACTGGGCTTGCATCGAAGGTGACGCCAGGTATCCTGGCACGATGTGTCCTAAGGCGACGCCGAACGCGTCGAATACGATCCAGTACCCCAGCCCTGTGCACGCGAGCGAGCCCACTTGCTGCGCTGTAATCCATAGCCATACACCGAGCAGGAACTCGGTCACGGCTACGCCTACAGCCTCCGGCGCGATCTTCGGCAAAGCTCGAACCTTCTCCGGTGCGCTCTGGTCGCGGGTTGCATGACCGTTCAGCAGAGGTGCATGCTTCTCGTCGGCATACGTCTCATGGGGGAACGGCGAGATCGGCATCCATGGGCTCACAGGTACCGGCGCTGGAGTGGTGTGGAGCTCGTCTTGATTGGTACCGGGTTCCAGGAAAGAGAAGAAACTATGGGAGAGCGAATGCTTGTGGTGGTGGCCTCTGCGCGAGTTTTCGTTTGAGGACGAGGGTCCCATTGAAGGCATAGGGTGTACAGGAGCAGACAGTGGAGCTCGTCCGCCGAATGAGAACCCTTGTCGAAACTCCCGGTTGCCAGGACCAGGCGAGGCTGAAGGCATTGGTACGCCTTCCGGGGGTCCTCCATATACGATCTCCTGCCCGCCATCCTCGGCGATGGCTGTCGAGGGTAATGTCCCAGGACGAGGGAAGAAGACTGAGAGGTTGCGCGAGTGGATGCGCGAATGCCGCCGAGCATGGGCCTGCGAGGACATGGATGGTGACGGGCCGATGCCGTTCTCCTTCGTACGCATCTCCGGTGCTGTGGCGGACGCAGGCAGCTTGCCTGTCGGAGGTCCATCTGCCGGGAATGAGAATGAGAGGGGGGATGGGCTTGCGGGGGAGAAGGGACCGGAGATCGAACGAGCGCGCGAGTGAGAGTTGCCCGGCAAGGATAAGGACTGGCGCATGGCTGGAGGTTGGTGTCTGCGAGGCGGTAGAGAGGATCCATTGACCATACTCAACGGACGGGGCGCGCCGAAGGTCGTGCGCTGGTGGCCCGTGGAAGGTGGTGGGTCGAGATACGACGGCATCCCGTTCGTCGACGGACTCGAGACGACGCGTGTGCGAGAGGGCGATGGTGGAAGTTCAAGATTAGCATGCCCGTTCGCCCCGTTCACCCCGTTCATCCCGTTCATCCCGTTTGCGGGACCTCCAGGCGGTGTTTGCGATCTCGGGAACTTGAAGTCGTTCGTGTCCTCCTCTCTACTCGTCTTCCGTCTGTGCATCCGAGCAGCCGGTCCCCGCCCATCCTCCGAACCAGACATGGCATACAGTTCGTGTCCTTTCAAACCTGGGTCGCATTGAGAATGGTCACAAGCCTACTTTGGCATAGCTCACCTCTGTTCGGGAGTCAATGCCAGCGTTAGCGTTGGTCCGTACGCGTGTGAGCATCCAATGCTGATCACCCCTGGGCGCCGACCTGTTGCACGAGTGACGGTCACCGAGAGTTCACTAACCTTTGGGAACGTTCTCAAACCTACTGCGCAGTGCTGTAGGAAGGAGCAGCCAGCCGGAGTCGAGAAGAATGGTAGTGCGGGGTAAGTTATGGGCGCTACTATTGCGATAAAGGGTTGATAACAACATTAGTATAGGTGTAATAAACATCACTGAATGCAAGACCGAACCACCACTGTAAGTACTGGTCACTAATAAGTCGAATCATGTATACCGTCTGGCGTGCGCCGTGTACATACACATCCTCAACGTTACTGCAGTACTGTTTACTGATCATCCAGTGAACTCAGGAAAGCTCGCAGCTCCTTTGTCGCCCGACCACTGTCCGTCCACGCCTCTCCAAGGGCTGCTCGAAGTTTTTGCGTGTTTCTCCGCTTGCGCTCCCCGTCCTCACCAAATGCCGCTTGCAGAACCTCTTTCGCCTCCCGCTTTACTGACTCCACAGTAGCTTCGGGTGCTCTTCCGGTGCGGTGGATGGGCCTCAAACCGTTCTCGGTCCGGACCTCGAACAGCTCGTACGCGATGTCGAGATTGCAGCTCAGATGAATCGCGTTAGTGGGTTGGTCGTAGTGATGTGGCCAGCAAATCCTACAAGGCAGGATGCTATGAGAGGACCGGAATGGACGGCAGGGGACTGTACTTACATAGGCACACCCTGGCTGATCGACTCGACGACACTGTTGTGTCCTCCGTGAGTGAGGAACCACCCTGTGGCCTGTGCAGAGTCGGTCAGCCGTCGCAGAAGGGATCAGAATGTGCCGTACCGGATGAGCTAAGATCATCTGCTGCGGACACCAGCGGGACATCATGCCGTACGGATATGCATCCACTTTCTGCTTGACTGCGTCCGGAATGGCGGCCAAACCTGAGGCATGTGCCATGATCTGCAATGGGTAGTCGGTGTCCGGAAGTCAAACATTCATTGTGCATTGCCGGACATAGGACAGCGTACGAAGGGTATGCCCAATTCCATCACGACGTCCAAGACGGCCCAAAGTCTCTCTGGCGCAGGAGGCCAGAAGAGCGATCCGAAAGAAATCTACGCGCAAGGAACGTGAGATGCGCTGAACTCACGCATGTTGTCTAAGCAGCACGCACATAGAGCAGAGACCCCTTCCCGCGTTCTTGGAGTGCCCGATCCAACACTTGCTCTACTGCTGCTGCTTGAGGACCTTGATCCTCAGAGACCGTGGCCCGCGAGCTAGAGGCGGTAAGCGGCCCACAGACGAAGATGCTGCGTGACGTTTCCTTGTAGTACTTCCTGACAGCATCTATCGTCTCCGGTTCGTAGCACTCTGGGGTTGACAAGATGACACCGTCGCATCCGTCGAGCGTCCTGTTCTCCATTAGGATCAAATTCGCACCAGACAAATCCGCGCCAAACGTACTGATACGTGTCAAAAAACATGACAGCCATCATATCTCTAAAGGGGACCTATCGCGACTGTGAGTACCGGAGCACCTTCGCTGTTTCGACGCATGCTTACTTCCTGAGGGAAGAGTTCATAGTCGTACATCGGAGGCAGGCCTGGGATCTCTATCACTGAGCCGGGGCAAGCAAGACAGGCCTGTGGGACATATTGGTCGCGCACGAGGAAGGGATGTGACAACGCGTAGATACCTCAGCAGCGACCTGGTGAAGCGGGCGTCCACTACGCTTGACTTCCTCGTGGACTCGAGAAAACGCTGCATTTCTTCCGCCCGTCCTTTCAGGGCCGTAAAAGGAGAGAAGAGCTGCTGCGGCTGCTGAGTACCAGACGAGGATCTTCACGGACTTGAGGCCGGTTTCCCTGACAAAGTCCAGAGGCTGTTTTGCATAGATCTATGATCGTGTCAACGTCGCAATTACTCTCTAGTGTTACAGGTCACTCACGTCGAGGATGACACAGTCAATGTGCGGCAGAGAGGCGTGAGTAATGCCTGTAGAGGGGCACGTAATCCGCTCCCCTCTCACGAGAGTGCCGAACGACTTCGTGAAGCCTTCGTCGAGAGCGTCGCGGTGCAGAGGGTTACTAGATTTGTTCGGGAGGCCTACAACCCTGGGTTCGACCTGCTGTCAGTATACTGTGATCGAATGCTATGATCGTACGCTTACCGCACGAGACTCAAGAGTTCTGTCTCTTCCGGCTCGAAGTTACGCCTGAGCTCTTGATATACGCGGTCGACGAATTTGTCAGGGACTAGATAGGTGATGTACAGCCGCTGGGCTTTTACCGCTCTCGCTGCGAACGCACAGAGCGGTCGGTGGTGACCTATGGAAGGGTGCCGTCAAAAAGTTGAGGTGCACGACGCCGCAAAATTCCAACACTCACCCCAGGCATTGTAGACAAAAAAGACGATGTGCTTTGAGGCCGGTACTGACTCCGAGGAACCTGTAGTGTCAGCCATTAGAGTGCAGAGTAGGGGAACTGGCGAGCTGGTGATGCGTAGCGAGATATATATACGCCGTACGAGCGAACTGCAGCCGTTGAGATCGCAGGCTGCTGTCAAAAGTGACTAAATTTCATCATGCATAGCAAGCACTGGCAAGCATGAAGCATGTCACGGTGCCAGTGCATGAACACCGTATCTGTAGAGTCGCAGTGAGCTTACTCCGTTCTAGGCCTACCTACTTCCTCGGGGAGCACTGGGGTCTCCGAGTCGTGTAGGGCAGATCCTCGGTATCATTGACGATGTCCACGGCCGTTATGATGTCTGCCAAACCCAGTGAATGCACGAACTGGGCTCAGCGTGACCTCTCACATGGAAAATGGGAAGCCATGTCCTGCCCTGACGACGGCGTATCATTCCGTATCTGTCGCGCCGCCGTACGTACGGCCCCCGGCCATCACCGATTTCTGTGCTTTCGACTTGTAATTCGACATCCTGGTGGTAAAATCACCGGCTCATGTGGAGATTGAGATCTTGAGACCTGATCAAGGCCTTGAGGCGACGTGAGCATTTTCGAGATAGATAGACAAGGAGAAGCACAACCGTGACCGGACGCCGACGTACCCGCGGCATCGTTGAATTTAGCCTAGATCTAGAGGCCGCAGCAGTTTTCAACATTTCAACACTGGCACGGATTGACAACATCATTAGTATAGGTTCAGTTTTGAGTGGTTCTTGCAGACTGCCAAGACAATGAAGGATCCATGTAGGACCGCCTAGCCGCACGTTATTCGGACTTCGCCGTTTACATAGCAGTGTAGCACTGATTCCCAAGTATTCGCGACGGGCATTCTCCGACCAGTCAGACAGATTCTACACATTCAGAGCTCATTGGCTCTTCATACACATCCATCGGAGGGGGTCTCCCCGCGCCGGAGGAGTGAATGCCGAGTTGTTCGAGTTCACCTGCCAATGCGCACATGAGTTGCACCTTTCAAACGGAAATTGCAAAAGCGAACGCACTGGCCCCTTCGTCAATGCTTCCCTCTTCAATACTGGAATCCACTCTACCTAGTGTTGCACAATTTTGAGTGTCGGTTCTGGGTGCAGAGGACCCGAACGAACATACTCGATGTGTTCTCAACAGTATGGGTCGCTGTATGATCGAATCTCACAGTCGATACCTCGGCAGTAGCATTCGCAGGCCCCCCGATCTCGGCGGATGTGTTGTGGGAGCCCATGTAGATATCCCCTTCGGACGCTTCCCGCAAGTTGATCACCAAGCGCGAGACAAGTACCAGTTGAAGTCTGCGTAAATGATGCTCCAGAATGCGGTAACAACTCACGAATTATTGTGTATGCTTACGGAAGGCTTAGGTTGCTGAGGTAGTTGAGCGTCTGGAATGTGTTGTCAGTTCGCTAGGACATCGACAAGTTGAAGGTGTAGCTTTAAAATGACATACATTGAACCACACACCAATGACGAAGATGATCAAATTCAAAATGAAAATCGCGCTAGTGATAAGTCAGCGATAGTTGCAGTAGGCATAGGGCGAACAGGGAGATACAGGAAGTAGATTGTGCCTGAATGGAATGGACGCGGACGACCACTTCAGCTGACCATTTATTTTCGACTACTTGCAAAGACGCACCATCCCTGAGCAGGATCCAGGAGATAGAACGGCGCGTCCATAGTATCTTCCTTCCTTGGACTTTGACTATGTGGAAGGTGTACACCCAAGTCACAATGATGACGACCACATCAACCAGCATGTTGGATATCAGCACGACCAATGTCACTAAGAATGTGAGACAGTCAGAGGTATGACACATGGTCGACGCCGGTACACTCTTTGCGATATGCATTACCTCTGTTGCAATCAGCTTCGTATTAGTGATCCTTTCGACTCGTGCGTTCCGCATCACTTACGTTCGATTGACCGAATCGGACAAATCCTCATATATCCAACAGGTCGGCGAGGACTGGAGCTCGACAAGCATGGGATGCTGTTTGACTTGTATATACTGAACATTGCAGATGTTAGATTTGTGCTGTTCGACCTCGTGGGGTTTATAAAGAGAGCTGAACATACGATGTTTGTAGCAATGCTTGCTGTACCGAACAGTAATGTGACAATTGGCCAGAGCCACTGCCCGCTGGTGACCGCGTACGCACGTACAGCGGCGATCGCTGTTGAAGTCAATAAATTAAGCATCAGTTACATTTCACTGAACTCAGATGTAATGTGTCCAGATGCCTTAACTTACCCGGTACAACTAGATAGCCTATATACACGAATGGCAAACTTGCGTCGAGCGTAGCTGAGCAACTGAACGATGCGACGTGACACCAGACCGGCCCATAGGAATTTTCAGTAGTACCCACCCATCAATCTTCACCCCAGAGGTTTCAGTCATGCGGCGATGCAAGTCGGATGTATATGCACGACTCACAGTCGAGTTCAGATTTGTGGTGTAGTTGCTGGTGATGTTCGTGATCACCGTTCCGATGATAGATAGTCGCAGAAGGAAAAACATCACTCTGGAGACCACAGGCCCTCTGCGGGACCATAGAATGTTCACTTCGCTGCCGAGTGTGAGGACATAGTCATATAGGAGGAACGCTTTGTTCGCGAAGTGGTGGTCATCAAAAATTCAAATGTACGGCGTAGCAAGCACTCACCGATAATAACCGCGTCAAGAACATTCTGGATGAACCTGTAGAGAATAATGTCCGCAAATTATGGAATAGGGCAAGTAGTCACCTGCACTTACGTGCTTTGCAGAAGGGCGACTGCTTCTGCAGCCGGAACGATCAACATTGTGTCTCGCCGCGGAGGGTGCGGTACAATGTGCATTGGAGGTCCTAGAGACATATTATATATGCTATCCAACACTGGCGGCTGTTGATAGGCATGATTGGCAATCCCGAGTGATCATCGCCAGGGCCTTTTGTGCATTTCTCCCTAGAAGAATGGAGATGATGCGGTTGACTAGCCTGATAGATCGTAGGCTCATACCATAGTTCCGACGGCCCGCGGTTCTGCTAAGACTGAGCTAACATTAGCGGCTGTACAGGATTACGCGGAATGCCACGTACAAGTGGCCTGCCTCCAACACGTTGCCACTTGGACGGAATGTATCATGAACATCACACAGCGACGTAACTTTACCGACTGTTACAGCGCTGTCTACATGTGCAGAACGAACGTCGTCTCTATGTCGGTTTTTTGCAATCAGGCGACCACGGGCATAGGAGCGGAATGCTACTACCTTATCACCGATGTAGGTAGTTTCCGCTATACTAGTCAGCGCGGCCGGAGTACCCTCGTCTGAGATACTTGGATCTGTCACAGAAGTGGAGACGTACGTCCGACAAGGTTAGAACAGGTTGCGCGGCGACGAGCTCAGGATGTGGACTAGAAGGAAACCATTGAAAATTGAGTACGTTGCATGAGTGAGCTAGTAGCCAATCATGTCGTCGACGCAGACCTGACAGTGATCGAATGAAATCTATGCAGTGAATGAGCCGGTTGATCAATCCGGTGATGAGGAGAAGGTTTGACAGAATTTTTTTTTTTTTTTTTTTGGAGGGCCGTAAGGGGCAGGAGCGACTGACAATTGGTCAGCCCTCCTGTCCCAGCCAGCTAGCGGAGTGACCCGCCGGCGCAACCAGGGGAAAATGCTTTTACGCACGGCCGTTGAAGCCAGTGTGGGACTCAGTCGCCCGGACCGCGGTCAATACTGCAGATGTCCGGATCAATACCCACTAAAACCCATCGGACCGAGGTCCAGTCATCCGGGAGCGCTTGCACGTCCCAGACGAGGTGGTGCCACGTGTCGAGGACCAGTTGTCTCTTCAGGGCCAACCTACCGAAACGCGGGTGTGTACTTTCGATATCGAGGCGTAGGCGCATATTGATTGACTGGTACCATCGCGCCGCTATGCCGCGTTCATTATGTTGCCAGTCTTCCTCATCGTCGTGTTGGATCACCCTCTCGCAGCGTAGGCGCCACAGCAGGTGAGCGGCTTCAGTTATTAACATTCTCCACAGCCTCACGGTGTGTTCCCGAGGAGCTTTCCCGTTGGTCCGCTGCGGAGTTGCGAAGCCGACAGCGAGGATGGAGGGCAGGGACTGGGAGTACCACGTCCCTCCAGCACGTTTCCAGGCTCGCTCCACGTATGTCCATATTAAGCTTCGTTCTTTGGCTATGCATGTTGTCAGGATATGTTCCAGCGACTCGGGGACGCCACAGAGTCTGCATTCTGCACGGGATTCGAGACCGGGGATATGTGTCCAATACTGTCCGATCCGGTGTGCGCCGTGGACACCTTTCCACAGGAAGTCTGTCACCGCATGTCTAATGTCACCGTGGCGTAGTTCTTTCCATAGCATCGCCTCCGGGACAGACACGTTCCTCAGTTTGAGGAAGGCCTGTATCTCCGCGACGTTCCGTCTCGTCGTACGCCGTTCCGTGTTTACGTGCGATTGTCTGATGCCTTTGTACGCCAGCGATTGTGTCAGGGAGGAGACTTTTGCGCCTGTGAGGTCGAAAGGCTTGTCTACTTTGGGGGGAACGGTGCGCGGGGGGTTGCGTTCGAAGGAGTGTACCGCGTGTTTCAGGGCCGCGGCCAAGGTCTGTCTTTCCCTTTCGTTCTGGGGCGTCCTGAAGGTGGTGACTGCGCACCGTTGACGGAGTTGGTTAACGAGGGCCCTGGTGTAGGTCGCTCCATCGACCTCGATCCAGCCTCTATCTTCGCAGGGAATTAGCTTGCTGGTTAGGGCTTCAGCTAGCTCAGTAGATCTGGATATAAAATGCAGGGGCGCGTCCCACGGGGTGTCTAGCGCTGTTTGTAGGGCCGCTATCGCCTCCCCTTGGGGGCGGCTGCCTGTCGGTGTGCCATCCTCTGGCCGGACTTGGGCACTTCGGCCGGGGGCCGAGGGGTAGTAGGCGAATCCGGAGTGTGGGTGCACTTCGACAGTTGTGCCGGACCAGTTGTTTTTCTTTGGGGGTCCCAAAAGGTAGACCGTGACGGCCTCATCTTCTACGATGCGTCCACGCCGTTGGCGTATAGCTGGGGGCTGGTCGTGGACCGTAGGGTCAACGAAGACCCGGAATGCTTCGTCCAACGGGCCGCGGCACGTCAACGACGGGTCGAAGGTGATAACCTCGTCATCTTCTAGAGCTTTGTCATTCTTTTCCTTCCTCCTCCTTGTCAGGGAGAGGCCGTCGGCCGGTGAAGACTGTGTGGGTGCCCATTTTGGGCGGATCTGTTTGAGGAGGGTGTACGCCACCCCGCAGCACTTAAGGGGATGTTTACACCCGGCTCGACCGTCGGCCGCGCATTGATTGCAGTCACAGCTGCCCGGTACATAGTCATTTCCTGACTCCCGGAGCCGCATGTAGCAGGGACGTCGGATGACTGCAAGGAGATCGAAGACACGGGAGGCGCCGTGGTTCCGTCGTAGGCAGTCGCTACGGGGAGTGTTGTTCAATGTTCGCAGCCGCTTTGTCGCGCCCAAGTGGTACCACATGGGTAAGAGTTCCTTTGTTCTGTTGTCAAGTTTAACTGCTGCGAAGCTCACATTGTATTTCTTCGCTACAAGGAGCATCCGCTGTAAGTAGGGCGGGAGTGGGGAGCGGCTATGAGTAGATGGGCTCCAGCTCTGCAAAAAGGTGTTGATTTGTGCTTCCGGTCGTATCGCCCCGGCGTCTCTGGATGCGCATTTGCTAATCAGAACGTCCACCGCGAAAGCCCAGGTAGGGCGGGCCTCGGATAACATAAGGTATTTCTTCACCCATACGAGTTCAATCGCTTCGTTCCTGCTTTTAATGTCTAGTAGGCCAATGCCGCCTTCCGTGACTGGGAGGCACAGTGTCTCGATCGCGATTGGCGGGGACTTCGTTTCTCCCCAGATGAAGGACCGGATCAGGGAGGTAAGACGTTTCTCGATACCTTTCAGCATGCCCTGGACTGACGTCAAATACTGGGTAATGCCTCCAGGGCCCATTTGCACGATGTGCTTCTTTCCTCGGAGCGAGGGGTTACACTTTCCCCAGCGATCTAGGAAAGCTTCGACTTTCTGCATCGCAGGGGTCCATATCGCCACCTGGTCTACACCGTTTCCTACCCAGGCCCCCAGAATGCGCACGGCTTCGCCGTCTCGCGCGATATGCACAGAGTCGGGTATCCGGTCATTTGGCTGGTCGGAATTGATCGTCCTTTCCGTGGCCAGGCGGTGTCGGTACTCCGCGGTCCCTACCGGGATTACTTCCGTCTTGCCCCCGTTGAAACGGGCGCGTGAGGCTTTGCACCAGTCATTAAGGATTTTCCATAGCCCGGACCAAGAGTCCTGGGCGGATAGGAATGCGGACGTGTCGTCCGCAAATAGGGAGGTGATAACTCGGGATGCCGCTCCGGGGATGCTGAAGCCTCGAAGGGATGATGCTCGCAGGGCGCATGCCAGCGGTTCTATGGCGAGGTCGAAGAGGAGGCAGGATAGAGGGTCCCCTTGCCGTACTCCTCGTATAACGATAAATGGTGAGCTCTTCTCGCCGTTCAGTATAATGATGGTGGTTGCGTGTTTGTATAGTTCCTGGACGCGACGTATAAAGCGGGTGGAGAAGCCGAAGCGTGCAAGGACTTTCCAGAGGTAGTCATGTGCAACCTTGTCATAGGCTTTCTCTTGGTCAAGGGCTACTATCACACCGTCTTCTTCGACGGCCTCCGCGTAGTCAATCATCACCCTGCAGAGTTGGGTCTGGTCCGTGATGTGGCGACCGGGCACGAACCCTGCTTGGTCCGGGTGCAGAACCTTCGTGGCGATTCGACCCAGTCTTGTGGCCAGGATCCTCGTGTATAGCTTATTGTAACGTGCCTTACTCAATCCCGCAGATACAGTGCACCAATCTCCATTGAGAAGTGCGATGTATCCGGAGGACGACGAGTTAAAGGACTTGTCCTTCAACTCGCCGGGCGACGACCTATAAAGGTACGACGCCAAACACACGCAAACGTATATACATACAAACATATCGATCCAATAAGTCCATAACGGGATTACACACGTCCATACGGTAACGTCCCGTTACACTCCTCCTCCCTGGACTCGTCCACGGGTCCACGATAGTAGAGTATGCGCGAATATATAAGGTCATTGGACCGTGATGATGAGGCGAAGCGACAGGATGACGATGGCGACGACGTGAGTGCCGACGGCGACAGCCTGCGCGGTGAGAGGAATGATGAGGTGAAGGCGCCAGCGACGCGCCGGCCAGTAAGTCTATTGCGGACGGAATTGAAGAGACGGGAATGTTCGCGACGCCGTGATCGAGAAGTACAACGCGCCCGTAAGTGCGGGGTACAGCGACGACATGGTACGTGTCGAGCAGCCTGACGATCGAGACGATCAGTCAGAGTGGCCAGAAGGACCATCCCCCGGGTGGTTCTCATCAGGAGGAGGTGCATCCGCGGCAGGCTGGGGGTTCTCCTCAGCCTGGCCGTCTCCCATGGGCACATCCACAACCGTTGTCGGGATGTGCACCGTAGGCGGGATTGCCGGCAACTGCGCGATATCGGGCACGTCCACGATGTTGACGTCGCCCGGACTCATGGGGAAGGTGCTGAAAGGGGCACCCTCATCCAGAGGCCGGCTCTCGTGAATATTGCGGCGTCGCCGAGCGTAGTCCGTGAGGAACTGTGCCTCGCCGGGCTGGATACCCATGCGGGCGAACCACCGCGCTGCATCATAGATGGTAGCGTTGGAGGCGTTCCACGCGTACGGGATTGTCGCTCGTCCGTCGCCGATGGGATAGTGTCCGTTCTCGACGATGAGACCGTACAGCCCTTCAATGGAGAAGAGCTGAGCGACAACGATATCCCAAGGCCTTCGTCCGTTGGGGGATCGAGGTGCGAGGCGGCGTATCAGATGCACCGCCTCGGCATCGTCGACGTTAGGCTCGCCGTCCTCTACACGCACCCCATCGGGTATGTTGTGTGGGTAGAGGCGGTACCAATCCACCCATCGACTGACCGGGTCTTGAGGGTCAGGCTGCGGCAGTCTCGCCTTCTTGGTGGGCGGCGCACGCATATGGCTGCCTGCCTCGGCGTCAGCGCGACGCTTCGTCAATTTTGACGAAGCCGGTGGACCACTGGCAGTGGACGTGGGTACGGTAGTCGTCGTCCGACTGCCAGAGGATCCGGCACCAGGGGTTCCCGCTGGTGGTGCAGCTGCTCGCCTCCGTTCCTCTTCTCGACTCTCGCGAACGGCACGCTCGATGTTGCGGACCTCATCCGCGTCGATCTCGGCATCACGTCCACTGGTGGGCGTGATGACCGGAGTCGCGCGCGGAGGACGCCAGTTGCTCACAAGGTGATACATCCCGTCGACGTATCGCAGGCCCGCGTCGTCGTGGGTCTGGTGGATCAAGTCCCGGACCCGGAAAGCGGCCTCCTCATCCCCGGCCTGTGCGACGCGCAACAGATTGCGTCCGTCCACGTCGCGGCGGGGGATGAAGTTGTGCCATTGTCCGGCGCGTATCACCAGCGAGTTGGCCGGTAGCGGTACGTCCTCGGGCCATCCTTCAGGAGCGACCGGCGGCGCACCCGTACTGGATATGTACTGGGTACGACCGTCGTCGGTTCCTGTCGTCTGCGGCCGCGAGACCGGTTTCCCCTTCGCCCTCTGCTTCCCCTTTGCCTTGCTAATCCGCTTCTTCTCCTCTTCTTCGTCTACGTCATCGTCGTCGCTCTGGTCCTCGTCCCATCCTCCGGGTTGCATCATGGCGGGCAGCGCAGGCGGCCTGCTTGGTGCCGGCGGTGGGATGGTCCTTGACTCAGGCGCAGACCGTGGCGGCGGCGGGATGACGGGTACTGGGGAGCGCGTTCGTGGCGGAGGGGGGGCTGGCTGTGTCCTCTCTGGCACAGTCTGCCTCGTCCTCGGCTCGGACCGTACTGGCTGCGCCGGTTCCGGTGCAGCGTTCCTGGTCCTCGATTCAGACCTCGACGAAGCCGGCAGCTCCGTTCGGGATGCTGTCTGCTTCGGAGGCCTCGTCTTCGGCGGGCCCATCTCGTTGGCCTTTTGACGCTCTTTCTCCTTTGCTCGGTACTCGCTGAGCTGGCGTTGAGCGTCGTCGAACTTGTCCTCGAGGTACGTGAGGGAGGCGTCCCGCCTGTCTACGCGGTCTTCGAGCTCTCGGACTTCCGACCGGAGTGCTTGGGCCGCGTCTTCGCTCTGATGGAGTCGAGCTCGCGTTTCGGCCAATTCGTCCTGGGCGCGAAACGACCTCTGCTCCAGTTGGTCGTACTGACGCTGGAGAGAATCTACCAGCTCCCTCCCCCCCTGGAGCCAACCCCTCTGAAGGAGGTCGGCTTCAAAGCGGGCCCGGATCTGGGCCTCCACTCCGTTGACGGCCACACCGAAGCTCGCGTCCTCGTTCTCCGACCGAGGGAGGTGGGCGAGGTACGCGTCGCACACGGTGCACGACCCCGGGGTGTGGATTACCAGCGGAGCTGGCGGGTGACGTGGCACCCAAGTCTGCGCGAACGGGGCAAACAACGACGACGAGCCACCCACAGTCCCGAATTGGTACTGCGGTGTGACGGGGTCGTCGCGTAGTCCGCGCGACTCACGCGCCTGTTGACGAGACGCGTCGATGGTTGGCACGCCGTGCCCAGCCACCCCAATAGGCGGCGGTTGGACAACGGCGTCCGATGTCGAAGTCACCGTTGGCGGCGACTGCGGGCTTGAAGTCGACTGAGTCGCCGACGGTGCCACCACACCAGTAGGTGCGGCGACACGCGGGGGCTCGTCGGTGTTCATGGGCGAGGATGGGCGGGACATGGTGAAGTCGGTGTTGTCGTGGTTTGACGTGGAGAGTTGAAGTTTGGGAGAAGGTGAGTAAGGTTGGACACGGGTTGCACCGCGGGTGTGCGAGACCTATACCGCACCCGCAACCCGCAACACCTTAACGCCTACGGGTACCACCCGTACCCGATCCGGCATCACCGACGGTAGTGACGGTATGCCGCGGTACACAATACCGCGGTTATATCGCTCCGGTATAGTCGTAATTCGGACAGAGTATCATTGTGTTTGTACATAGAACACATTCACTTTACAAGTACATCAATCGACGACCATCGCAGAGTCACTGGACGCCACTGCGTGCACGCGCTGTCTACCACGGCGTCGCTCAGCGACTGCATCAATGATATCCTGTATATGAAGAATATCCGCTCGCCCCAAGCCCCGAGGCATAAGTTCGAGCGGAACGTAGCCCCCGTCATCCGATTGCGCGTGAAATGGAGTAAGTGACGTCCTTGCGAGAAGACGCGCTCGACTGCAGTAGAGGTTGCTGCAATCATCCATAAGCCAAATGGGATCAACGATGGATCACTTCACACAAACTCACCCGGTGCCGATAAGTAATCGAGTGCCAGGCGATGTAGCACTGGATAAGTTGTACGGTTGTCCCACCACCACTTCCCGAGGTTCTTGAAGTCCACGCGTTCGCACGGAAGAGCCAGATACTCGTCAAGCTCATTGCGCTCGAACGTATCCGTGGCGAGGGAGACGTCTGCGAAGCCTCCGAAATCAGAGTCAGTCTTGTTGGACACCTGCACACGCATTTGTCAGGCTATTGTGAAGGTGGTCAACAAAGTACGCACGTCTTTCTGGGTATCCATCGCTTTGCCTAAGGCTCCTGCTTTCTTCTCGGCCAACAGCTCGTACTCTGCGCGAGTGAGCTGCTCGGCGGTGTCAATCCATTCGCGTGGCCATCGGTTTTGCTTGAAGTATTCTAGCTTAAGTCCGGGATGAAGCACTGTAGGTATTCTCATCAGCAATCAGCGGGAGCGAAGTTGGTAATAGGATAGATACCCATCGCGATACGGTAGACTGACGAGCAGTCAGTGCGCGAATAGTATTTATTCATGACCTTCTTGCCAAGCCTCATTGCGGCTTGTATAGCGGGGCGATATTGCTGCGTGGCAGACTTCGGATTGAGGATCTCGTCGAGTTTGTCCATACTCGGAATAACGTTCGCGATCGCGAACACGGAGTCTTGCGAGTAGAAGAGAGTCGCCTGCTCAAACTTCTAAACACGTTGAACGTGTGCCACCAGGTAATGTCAGTATGTGCATGATCATATCAGTGTAGCACGTACTCCAAGGATGGTGTTGAGCTCGCTGACAATCTGCCACTCCTCGTCGTCAAGTTCGAATTTGCGCAGCTTCAGAGACTTGTCGGCGGTGATCGAATCGATTGCCACCCGGTATTCGAACGCGAACTTCAGCATCTTGTACGTCGAGTTCCATCGGGTCTTGACGTCGCGTGGAATCTGCCGGGCGGGAAGGGTGCCTGCACGGCAGGCGCGGGTCCAGGCGGGGAGCGCAAGCGTCGTGGAATGGATTACAGCATAGGCAAGCTGGCGGACCTACACCCCTATTTGTTAGCGAAATGCGGTGGCGTCTGGGAGCAGATAAAAAAGCACTGTACCTTTGTGAGGGTCGTACGGACTTCTGCCGTCTGCGCGAGCACCTCCTCGCGCGCCAGATCAGTGAGGTCTTCGAGGGGATCAGCATCTTCGTCTTCATCGGCTTCATCCGTGTCTTCATCCATAAGATCTTCGTCTTCGTCTTCGGAATCATCATCCATGTCGCCGGGGTCAATGCCACTGTCATCTGCTCCATCAGTATCCGAGTTACCCTCCGTGTCCTCTGATGGATCCTTGAGTTTCACGCTGAAGGGCTTGAGGATTGCCTTGACGACGAGATTCAACGTGTGATTGAAGCAACAAACATGCTGCTCCTCCTGGAAGACGTTCGAGGCAGCCGCAAGCTCGGTAACCTGGACATCATTTGAGGTAGCATTGTCTGCTGTTACTGCCAAGATCTGCCGCATTATCAGCCACGCACTCTTGTTGTCGAGGTGAAAGTTATGTGGCACTGTACGCACCTTTTCTTGAAGCCTGAAGTCAAGCAACATTCGCTGGAACGTCCTCGCAAGTGTCTTGCCCGTGTGCGACTTCGATCGAATAGGATCAGCGGAAATTCAGCACACGTTCGATCATCCAATGACGTACCTCCGGAACTTCAATTATGTCAAGCAGGAACGATAGAGGGGCCCCTTGAAACTCTAAATGAGCGGTCCACGCGACGAATGCACGGTGGTTGGGTGACGTCCATGCATCCGTCGCAAAGTGAATCCGCCCGGGATGGTCCTATAACGCGTGTTGCGAAATCAGCATGAGGCGCTAAATACGCTGAAGATGGATATAGGTGAACTCACAGTAAGCATCTTCTTGACGCGGCTCTGGCACCGTTGAAACGACGCCTTGAGATCACGGGAGATCGTCTTCGGGGATGGGATTTCGATGTTTGGCCGGCCCGCCGACATGAGCTCGATGAACTCGCGATCGGCAACGAGGTGTGTGGGACGCACGCTCTCAGTGAGCCAGCGTACGAGGTGTGCGCTAATGAATGGGTGTCAGCCAAGATCCATGCAAGCGAGGTCTCTACGTACCGGACTTCGGTGTTGGTATGGTTCCTGTGCGACACCTGAACCAACCGTGGTCCAGGGAGTCCGGCCGCCTTAGCAAACGCGATGTTGATCGCGTTCTCTCGCTTTCTCGGCTCCTTACCGCTGAGCGCGTCTTCGACAGCCGCCTGGCCCCAGCAACCGATGGCATGGGTCTTCAGGTTGGATGTCGAGGACTTGTCTTTCGAATCTTGATATCGGCGGACACCCTTGACCGGCCCCCGGCACTTACGAGCCGCGCACGGGAAGAAATGGATAGGCCGGCCGTTATACAGCTCGTGCCGTACGTCGTTGACCTTGAAAAAGGAGTAGATGGGCGAGCGCCACTTCGCGCGTGCGCGGTCTACCCAGGGACATGCCTCAGTAGATAGACATAAAAAGAAACTTCGTAAACCTACCTAGTATGTCTTCCGGGGCCTCGACTGAGCCGTTGTCGGATCCTCCCTCTGAAGAGAGGGCGTCTACGTCGATGGCGTCAGATGAAGCCGCGGGAGTAGCCGCTCGGGAGCCAAGCTCAGAGAGCGTTGTCGAAGGGATCGATGCTGGCGAGTACGGACGCGAAGGCGACGAGCGTGAGAGACTGGAAGCAGCTCTCCGGAGCGGCTTCGCGATCTTCTTGGCTGTAGACTTGAGCTTGTCCTTCGCCACCGCAAACTTCTTCGAGGCACTCGAAGTGATAGAGTTGAGGGACGACTGCGAGCCGGACGTGTGCAGCTTGCGCTTCGAACCAGCCATCGCGGCAGGAGAGTGGGCGACACCGGACGGTGAGCATCTGGACGGACGCTGGCGTGATTTAAGCAGACCGCACTCTCGCCAGAATGGTGTCGCGACCTGCAAGGAAAAGACGGGCCGGTAAGAACACGAAAATCAGGCCTGATCTCTCAAAAATAGTATAGTACAACGTACCTAGGTACCAAACAGCGAGTGCAGGAACCAACACTCCAACTAGATGCACCATCAGAATGATACCTGAAGTCGTGGACACAGTTCGTCTGCGTGAGCATGCGGTTCATGGCCGAAGAATGACTCACGGAAGGTAAGTTTGACGACGGCGCAAGTGGAGCCTGCAATCTTGAGTACGGTGTCCGAGTCGCCGGGTCGCCGGTCGCAGCATGCTCAGCCAGCACGATGCGCCGTGGCGATGATAGCACATCTGATAATCCGTGTTAGACCAAACCAGGAACCAAGGAACTTGAATACGAGCACTCACTCACCGAACAGCGGGCCGCACCGCCAAAAAAAGAGACGGACAGGGACCCCATTCAGCAGGCCCCGTGGCCATGGTGGTGAGAGGCAGTGAGACGACGTGAGAGCCTACTTGAACCGGCACGGGACAGTGCCAGATTCGGTGTGTGGGTCCAACTTTGGACGCCCTTGACGGTGTCCAAATAATGGGAGGCGGTGCACTGTTTGACACGTATTCTCCGAGCCCACTGCCTCTCATTCCCACCGCACACCAACGGTGCTCTCTCCTTTTCATCTGCTGCTGCTGTTCATTCCAGTCGACGTAGGTGAGTTCAGAACTGCACTTACCACGTTTGGCTGTTGAATCAGGACCAATCAGAGCGTAACGATCACATCGGTACAGGGTGTTGAATGTTGAACACTCACTAGCTCGGAGCACGAGGCCACTGGTTTCGACATCAGAGATGTGATGCTCAGCAAACGCATGCGGCATGCAGCGTGAGTGCGCAACGTGGAGGCTAGTACGGACCGGTACGTCGCCCTCTGGATTCTCGATACCTTCTCTCATTCGTTCATAATCAAACGCCACCAAGACCGTGCGGGCATTCCATAGTAGACTCGAAGGCGAAGGCTCTCTGGCACCACCCCGGCTGTACGCCTATCCCCCTCCTCAGTTAGAACAATCCAATATGGGCTGCGTAGCCTCATGCGCTCGTGGTGAGTCGACAATCGTCTTCGAGCGGCCTATGGTCCTTGCATCGCTCGCCTGGGTGCATTCTGCCGTATCGTGCTGATCTGCGATTGTCGAACAGTGTCGGAGCCTTCTCCGCGTCCTCGGGACCTTTGCGTCAAGACGGAACCTCGTCACCTCCTTGCTGATGTGCAGACATCCGACTCGGAGCGCGTACCTGCTGCAGCAGTGGGTAGAGAGTCTGGCACGGTATATTTAGGTCTGGTTGAGCATGTAAGTGACCGAACACGACTACACTACGGCTGCGCTGAGACTGATCGTGTCCGTTACATGGGCTGTGGTCGTTTTGAAGCTTATACGTGGTCTTCGCACCGGGCCGGATTGGCGTACTGTCCAGTATACAGTACCTACGCAACTTTCCGGGCCCCTTGATGTGGCGATCGCACTCATCGCCGTATGCTTGCGTGATTCATCTGTCCCGCGCGTGCGCCATGCGACAGTACTGCATGACGTGTGCATAGCTCTCGAGGCCGCGGGGGTCGAGGAAGACATCGGGTGGCCGGATGTTGTTCAGCTTGCACAATATGCGGTGCATGCTGTGGAGGAATACGCCGAGCTTCGTGTAAGTTGCTTCCAGTCCAATCTCTGCTGGAAGATATCTACACAGACTCAATGGCTCTGTTGCATAGTTCGCCGCGCGCACTGACCCGCCAAGCACGGAAGATCGTGATGCTCCTGTTGGCATCAAGGAGGTGTATTCCGTGGGCATGAATGTATCCAGTGAAACTCTACATGACTTACACTCACTCGACTCTGACCTCCCTTCGCTCGAGACAGTCAGTTCTACGTAGTGGCCACGGGCTAGAGCCTAGTATAGTCCCTGTTACCAGTGTACGACTTGTATTGATAGCTCAATGTGATATGATATTCATGATCTTAAGTATGCTGCCTTCGAGATAGTGGCAGCTACATAGAAGACCGTCGCGGGTCCACGGGTCGGTGAACACCGTGTATACCGTGCACCCGTTGTCGAGGGTATGCGGTGATGGCTCGGTGACCAAAAGCAGACACCTAACCCTCACCCGGGCATACCTCGGGTATGGTACCGCGGGTGTACCCGATACCCGAGTCCAACCTTAAAGGTGAGTGCAGCCACAGCGTATTGAGGCGATTGCCACATCATGTGACTCCTGACGGCGCGTCACTGCCCGATTGGGCTTTGACGCGTCTTCTGGGCGCTACACTCTCTTCTCGCCGCCACTTCAAGTCCAGTACCACCACTGCTTCGAGTGGTGGTGCTCGCTTCGAAGTGCCGCCTTCGTGAACGGTCGTACTACCCCATTAGTGGTGGTAGTGCGTCGTTCTACGCCCTGGGTTTCCGTGGCAGCTTCTTCCAGTCCTTGACGCCATGTAGTGTCAAGTACTCGTCGAGCGCCGCGAGGTCCTTACAATTGGCATACGGTTCCCAAGTGCAGTCTCCCAATGTCCACCGGACGTGGAATTTGATGCACTTGCCGTCCCAGTTGTGGCCTATGATTTCGTCGACGAGCCATTCCTGTTCTTCGTCGTCGCCGAAGTCATAGTACGACCGTGCCTCCCGGTGAGGAAACATTGAATCATCATTCGGTTCGTGTCTCCTTAGGAGGGAGACGTGAAACGTCGGATGGATTCTACGGTCACGTAGTTCCTTCGGTAGTTCCAGCGTGTAGTTCGACGTACTCGGATTACACGCCGCTACCTTGTATGGTCCAATAAACTTGGGCATCAGTTTCCTAGCACGGCCGCGAGGCAGCGCCAGGTTCTGCGTACTCAAGTATACTTGCGATCCTACGTCGAACTCAGGTTCCTGCTGACGGTGCTTGTTGGCCTGGAACGTCTGGTGCACTCGACTTTCAATGATCGCGTCGTGTGCCATTTCCAGGTAACATTGTGCTCGTTGGGCGAATTCACGAACACCTGCATATGTGGTGCTCGTGGAGAATCCGTTCAACATGCGCGGCATGTACCCGTAGTTGAGCTCGAACGGTGCGAATCCAGTCGTCGCGCTGGTGGATGAGTTGATAGCAAACTCCGCGAGGGGTATGTTATCCACCCAATTCAGCTGGTCCGGCGACACCATGGAGCGTAGGATCTGGGATACGGAGCGGATGGTCCTTTCCGACAATCCATCCGTCTGGGGATGGAATGAAGTGGACATCAACAACTTCGCACCCAATATGCGATGAACTTCACGCCAAAATTTTGACGTGAATTTCGAATCGCGGTCCGATACAATGGATTCAGGCAGTCCATGCAGTCGCACGATCTCGCGGACATAAATCTCTGCGAGTTCGGCGGCGGTGGTCGTGGTCTTGATGGGGATTAAATGTACCATGGACGTCAAACGGCATACCACTACCCACAGGTAGTCGTATCCGTTGACTTGGGGGAACGGTCCCACGAAATCCATGGACATCGATATCCATGGTCGAACTGGAATCGGGAGTGTATGCAGCCATCCCGCTTGGAGATGGTTGCGCGGCTTAGACGTCTGACAGGTTCCGCAGGTAATGCAGAACTTGTCTACGTCTCGTCCCAATTTCGGCCACCAGAACCACCGACGGACGTACTCAGAAGTCTTCTGAGATCCAAAGTGCCCTATCGTGGTGTGTGCCTGGTCAATCACCACCTCCGTTAGGAGGCGGCGCTTGATCAGCGTCCTGGGTACACAGAGAACCTCTTCATGTTGACGGTTCTTCGTGTATATCAGTCCGTCGCGTACTACGAAGGTCTTGAACTGGTCCGGGGACTCCAGTACCTTCCGAAAAGTATGGTCGTCCGAGTACCCAGCCTTATCGCGGAGATGAAGTCCGTGTCCCGTTCAACCTTCTTTCGCAATGATGGTCCATTGGTCAGTGACTCAGCAACCGTTGGGTTGCCATTCCTTGATGGTTCCTTCTGAACCGGCGTGGACGTGGGCTGGGCGGCGGACAATGCTGCTGCCTCAGCCTCGCGTTCGTGCTTGTTCTCGACGAGTGGATGGGATGCTAATCTTCCCATTCGCAACTCGAGAACACGGTTCGAGGGTAGGTCATCAAAGCGGGGTCCAGACGCACGTCCGCATTCACCATGTGGTGTATCGGAGTGACGTCGTCGGACGTGTCGTTCTCGTAGTATCGAGACAGGCAATCCGCTACCTTGTTCTTTCTTCCTTCGACATACGTGATGTCGTAGTTGAAGCGGGACATATACTCATACCATCGAACCTGGCGGTTTGACGGATTGGGTATCCCATTGAAGAAAGTGAGGGCTTTGTGGTCCGTAATGATGTGAATCTTACGACCAAGCAACTTGTCTTCCCACTTGAGCAGGGCTTCCATTATTCCGAGTGCCTCCTGCTCATACGTTTTGTACGCGCGTTGAGCACTCGAGAATTTCTTGGACAGAAAGCCTGCAGGTCGACAAGTCTGCCATTCTGGTCCTTGACCGTACACGGCGCCTACTCCGAATAGTGAGGCGTCCGTGATCACCCAAATGGGTTCGTCGATCGAGGGGTCAATTGGCTTCAGTATGGGAGCCCGACTCACAAGTGCTTTGATTGATTCAAAGCATTTGTCGTGCAGTGCTCGCCATACGAATGCTCGGTCGTTATGGCACATGTCGGCCAGCGGGGACGTATAGCCACTTACCTCGGGCAGGAAATGCGCGAGGTAGTTGACTAGTCCAAGAAACCGCTGTACCTCCTTGTACGAACGAGGTGTCCGCCAGTTGCGGATGCGATCCATCTTGTCTCGATCGGCATGCAGTCCTCGGTCGTCTATGAGATGACCAAGGCAGTCCATTCGCTTCGAGTACAAATCGCATTTCGTCTGACTGAGGTATAGCTTGGCCTTCCTCAGTCGGTCGAACACGATACCGAGATGTTTCTCGTGTTCTTCAACCGAGTTGGAGAATACGAAGATGTCATCAAGGTAAACGTGGACGAAGCGTCCGATGCAATCTCTGAAGATCGCAGTCATTAGCAACTGGAATGTAGCAGGCGCGTTGCAGTCGCCTTGTTGCATTACCAGGCTAAGGAACGTGCCGTACGGTGTAGAAAACGCCGTCTTCCAGACGTCTTCTGCAACGATACAGATCTGCTCATATGCGTCGGACAGGTCGATTTTCGATCTGTACTTCGCTCGAGCCACGTCCATTCTGATCTGGTCCTGGTCGGGAAACGGTGTCACGTCCTTTCGGGTATTGTCATTACGCTGTCTTGCGTCAACGACAGTACGCAGTTTGCCCGACTTCTTTGCAATGCAAAGTAGCGGAGCGGCCTGCGACGTTGATACTGGTTCCCACCATCCTGCATCTGAATACCGCTCTATCTTGTCGAGTAGCTGTGGTTTCATAGCATCCGGGCACTTGGGCAAGCGGTACTTGTACTGCTTGTCCTGGTCGATGAGCGGAATATAATGGTTCACCTCCCGGAATGGCGGCAATCCGGGAGGTGGAGGCTTCATTATATCCTCGCACTTCTTCAACCACTCTTCGCGCAGTGCGTCGAGTTGTGGGTCTTCATTCAGGGACTGGCGTATCTCCTCGTCGACAAGGAAGTTACGCACAGCTCTGTCAACCTCGTCGTTGGTTCCATACGGATCCAATCGACCGAGTTTGTCTCGCTTGGGCTGCTGCGATGAGTGAGGCATCGGTGGATTGTCCTCGCTCAGTCGTGGCAGTTTCGCTGTAAACTGATTTCCTCTGTTTACAGGCACCTTCCGCCGAGGCGTCACCACTTCTACTGTTAGATGTGGTGGCGGTCGGTCTGAAGCCTTCAATGTTGGGTTGCGTACCACCTGCGGCGCCGTAGGTGGTACCAACTTCTTCGTTGTTCTATCCACAATAGAAGCGATTTTTTGGTCGCTCCCTTCCCCCCTCAAGACCTTGTTTCCTTCTTCCGCATAGCGAGACAGGGGGGGCTGCGCAGCGGTGGATCTCGCTACGCTGCCCTATTGTCTTGAGGTGGTAGCAGCACGTAAATGCGCCGCTACCCTGTCTTGACGATTGTTTCGGCGGTGTTCCCACACCTCAGCCTCCTGGACGGCGGTGTAGGCAGGGATGTCTACGCCGTCAATCCAGATCTTCCGCGTACGAAAGTCTAGGACCACGTTATGCGCATTGCAGAACGTGGTGCCTAGCACCATATCATACCGGTCGATGTCAACGACATCGACGTAGTTGACGTTGTTGACGGGGCCAACCGTAATCTTCGGCAGCGCACCATAATTTATGGTGGTGCGACTGCCCTTCGTTCCAAGCTGCAGGTTGATCTGCTCCTTGAGATCAACCCTGTCAGCCTTGGACAGGTACGCCAACTCCGGTGATATAGTGTCGGTCGTGCACCCTGTGTCAAACAGAGTGTACGCCTTCACGCCGTTGACGTCGACTTCCGCGCATAGTGTTCGCTGCGAGTCGGGGGCGCGCTTGGGCTGGTCTTTCGGATCCGACGTTCGTCGAATCTTCGAGTCGTATAGCCAGGCTGCCTTCATCGACCTCGCCGAGGGCATGACTTGCATGGCACACGAGCGCACGATGTCGGTCATTGCGGCATCGTACGACTGGTGGGCCAGCTGTTCATGGCGTTGTTGGGTCGACTGTTGTCGCTCAATCCGCATCGCACCCATCCACATTGAACCCATGTGGACGGTGTGTCCCTCTTCGTCATCTTCGCTACGATCGTCCACAGGAGAGTTTTCTCCTGGGTCATCGTATGCGTAGTCTCCGTAGTCGGACTGAGGGTGCTGGTCGGTTTCGATACCTGTCCTAGCATCCTCAGTGTCCACTGCGTTGACTTCTTCCCGTTCCGACGTCTCTTCGACCGGCTGGTCAGTCTGATGCATGGCGTCCGCATCGCTTTCTTCAGCGACGCGTCCGGCATGCATCTGGACCTTCTTCGGGTATGTCTTCACCAGGTGCTGGCAGGCCTATGTATAGAATACCTGTAGTTAGCGCAAAAGGGTGTATACATGAAAGGCCTGTACTTACCGGGGGCTGCTCCTCATACATGAGCTGCCACTCGCTCATGTATAAGCGAGGCGCCGTGCTCACTACCCAAAGAGGCAGCTGCCCTTTGGGGACAGCTTAGGTCACCCGGTGCCGGGGACAGCTCGCGGCGGCGGCGGCGCCGCCTACCCAAAATAGGTGCTGTCGCGCGCTCTTCGCGCCATCGGGCGAAAACGATCGTGATGTACGATCAGTGAGATCTGACATGTTCTAGGGCTAGGCATGGTGCCGTATATAGTGTGTATGTCGTGCTCCATGACATACACGCTGTATGTTGCGCTCTGTGACAAACACTAGATTAACTTTTGTTCTTTGCAATGCTATTTACTAATTCCAGTGTTGTGCGAAGGCGAGTCATAAAGCGGCAGCCCTCCCGATTACAGTTTGGTATGTTTCAGGCCCTGACAATTCGTCACACCCTAACAAACAGCGCAATAGTAGAAACAATATATATTAGTATAAGTATCAATGATGTACAGTGTGCTGTGCTCCAGGATGGGCACCAAAAAAATCCCTCGCGAGCATCCCCGCAAGCTCAACATCCTCCATATGCTCCGTCCCACGCTTGCGCTCCTCCATGACATCCACGACACTCTCAAGAATCTGCGGTGTCCTGCAGCCGAGCATACCCGTGGTGAGCACGAGGGCGTGCATGTTGGTGAGGTCGTGCAGCAGTCATGGGCTCGTGAAGAACGTATATACTATAGAGCCGTGCAGAGGTCAGGTCGCGCTCGCGCAGGCGAGCGACTCCGTGCGCGGGATGGCAAAGAGCTGGAGATTTTGGATGGCGAGCGTTACGTACCACAGCTGTGATGGCGGGTAAGCCTCATTCACCTCCACCAAGCCCGCGCCGACACAGGCCATGTTCGACAGAATCCGCACTGCGCCCGCCGACCTCGGACTCACGGACGTGTACAATGGCTTGCAGGCTCTGGAGGAACCAGCTGCAATACGCACGCAGCCTCCCATGGAGGCTGAGATGGTCGTCCTTGCGACAAATCGACATGTTAGCGGCAATGTTTGGGAAGAGGAGGAAGGGATGTACGAGCTGCAGTCAACGCCGTCGATGATCGCGGCACGCATGGCACCGCCCGTGTAGCCCGCGGCGACTCTACTGATCGATGTGCTGCCGTTCGTACCCACCGACGCACCATTCGTGTTTGTTGACCTGCCGCCGTTCGTACCCACTGGTAGTAGTACCCACTGACACGGCCCTATTCATCCCTGCTGACATGGCCCATTTGTACCTGCGGACGCGCCGTTCGTGCTGGTCAATGTGCCGCTGTTTTTGCTAGTCCAAGGGCTGGTCTGGGGTGGGTAGAGGTAGAGCTGTGGACGCAGTGAGTGAGCTTTGTGGGCGCCCCCGTAAAACCAACGTTTGCGTCTATTTGTTGCCTCACCAGATTGGGCAACCCCGATGTCGTCGGGCTGTTCCTGGCCAATCAGAACACGTTTAAAGGTCCCACTGAGAGCTGCAACATATCGCCGACTCGTGTTCGGGTCGTTTTTGCACTATGTATGCATGTCTTTTATGCTACAATAGGGACTAGATACATGCCTAGTTACATATACCGGAGGAATACAAATATGGAGGTGCAGTACAACACAAAAGCTGTTCTTGTATTCGGTAGGGATGTCTTTCTACACTAGTGTAGTGGTTCTCTGAGTTGCGAGCCATGAATCGTCTACTTCGGGTGGATTGGCCGCGATGGCTGCTGTATATGCATAGAACATGTTATTACTACCATTACAATGTCTCTATTTACTAACATCTTGGCCGTGTCTACGTGCAGGGGCGGTAGGGCAGTCGCCTGGCGCACTCACGGTTGGCGTGTGTTGCGTGCCCCGGCCCTGCCCACCGTCGCGCTCACTCGCTGTTCACTCACGCGCCCGCCTTCTGTTCGTCGGCCGTGCTTGCGTGCTGGGCATTCGCCCTGCACGCTCGCGGTCGCCGTGCGTGTAATGCTCATCCGCACTCTGTGCCCACGGCCCGCCCGCCGCTTTCCCTCTCACTCGCTTTCCCTCTCGCTCGCTTTCCCTCTGGCCCGCCTGCCCTCTCACTCGCCCACCCACCCACTTTCCCGCTCACCTTCTCTTCTACTCGCCCACCCACTCGTCTCCTTGTTTGCTCATCTCCTTGCCTGCTCGCAGCTCGCCCACTTGTCCGCCCGTCCGCCCGTCCGCCCGTCCGCCCGTCCGCCCGTCCGCCCGTCCGCCCGTCCGCTCTCCCGCCCGTCCGCCCTCCCGCCCGTTCGCTCTCCCGCCCGTTCGCTCTCCCGCCCGTTTGCTCTCCCGCCCGTTTGCTCTCCTGCCCGTCCGCCTGCCCCTCCCGCTCGTCCGCCCGCTCGCCTGCCCATGAACCCGTTTTCCCGCCTGCGTGTGCATCCGTCGGCTGTGTCTGCGTGCTGGGCATTCGCCTAGCACGCTCGCGGTGGGCGTGTGCTGTCGCCTACTCACTTTCCCGTCTGCTCGCTCTCCTATCCATCCGCTTGCCCACCCGTCCGCTCGCTTGTCCGTCTGCCGGCCCGCCCGTCGGCCTGCATGCCCGTCGGCCTGCCCGCCAGTCGGCCTACCCGCCCCTCAGCCTGCTCGCTCGCCTGCCCTCGCGTCCATGTGATCCGTCCGTGGGCTGCGTTTGCATGCGAGGCATAAGCCCTACGCCCTCGCGGTCGACACGCGCGTTGTACTCCACGTCGCCGCCCTGTAAACAAGGTCAGCTCGCTCGCTCCTGTGTGTGTCTGCACTCACCTCGTTGCTAGCGTCGGCTATATCTGCATGCAGGGCCAATCTCTGCATGCTCGCTGTTGCCATGCGCGCTGTTCTCTAACAACGTCGGTGACCGACGTGGGACGGTGGAGTGGAGGCTGGTGGAGGTCGCAAACGGCAAGCGGAAGCGCTCACCGCTCGCTCGGCTCGTTGCGGGCTCCCGGGCATGGCCGAAACTGACGCCACGTAGCAGGCAGGGCGGGATCGTATGTACCTGATCTCAGATGCCACTGACCCCGATGTTCATCCATATCGGGCAGCTCGCATCGCGCGCCAGTGGTGCTGCCCCGCCGCGGGCGAAGGGACCGGGCTACCCCGGCGCCGCTGCTATATCGGGTAGCGACCGACGGCGCCTCGTTCATACATGACGGCGCCTCGCTCATACATGAGCGAGCAGTCATCGGTAAGTACAGGCCTTTCATGTATACACCCTTTTGCGCTAACTACAGGTATTCTATACATGAATATGCCGGTATAGCCTGATGTCTTGCTGTAACCTCCGTACGGACGACCATCGGTGGTCGTCTTGCCGGTTGGAGCAGGAGTCTTCTGGAACCTGCTGGCCGATCCATCCATCTGGTTCCCAGACCTGAAGTTCGCACCGTCCATCTGTGTGCCTGTCTTGAATCGTGGTACAAAGGGTTTCTTCCCCTTGTTCAACGACTGACCACCGCCGGTATTCTTGTTACTGGTGGTGGCAGGCGTTGCTGCCTTCGTATTGGCACTACCACCATCCTTGGCGGTAGTTACCATACGTTGCAGCCACAGCGCCGATCCCGCTTTCTGAGATCGCTGGGCGTGCTCGTACTCATTGGTCTTCTCAATGATCTCCTGCAGCTCAGACCTCTCCGGTGTGAGCATGCAAGTGTTCCTGAGGTGGTTCTCGACGTCGCGGGGAAGGGCAGACATAAATTTGCCTTTCCACACGTACGGGCTTGGCTTCTCAGCCATACGTTCGCCATACCGAGTCAACCGGTCGATCAAATCTATGGCACCGCCCTTCTGGGTGTATTTCGCGCCATAGAATGCTTCGGCCGCCTCGATCTCACCATCCCGTCGGATGTACCGCTCATGTAGTATCATTATTACATCGGCGAACATCCAGGCGGGCTGGTTCGGTTTCGTATAGTTTATGCTACGGATGTACCACATACTGGGTTCCCCAGTAAGTGAGTCGCCTAGCATGCGGAGCCTATCCGCGTCCATCCGCGGTCCTGTTACGCGGAGCGTCTGGAAGTACGAGAGGAGCTTGTAGAGCCACTCTTCGAACTTGTACAGATCGTCTTCGCCGCTCCAGGCCGCAGGGGTTTGAAGCTTAACGGATCGCAGGTACATGGGAGGGTCATCCATCGGTGGATCCCCTACCATGGTCTGGATCATGTTCCAGCACTTCTCCCTCGACCTTGCCAAGGGGTCTAACGCGGTTCGCGTGCGTGCTGGGGCGGTGCTTACGCTCTGAGGGTCCCGGCTCGTACCCATGTATGAGTACGCCTGGAATCTCCCATAGCCAACCCCGCCTTCTTTCGCCTTGGTTGGGTCGTTCCCGGAGTTAGAAGCGCTTGAGCCTCCAACTCCTGGTTCGAACACAACGTTCGGTTTCTGAGGAACTGGCGGTATAGGTACCCCACTTGCTGTGTACCTATACCCGTCGTTCTCGGTCCTTGTTGCACCGCCGCCGGTTCTCGGTGGAGGTGCGGGACCCGGCATGTGAGGGGGCGGATCCTTTGATGGTACAGGTCCGTCCTTCGTCTGGAAGAACGCGTACCCCGGCCCCGATGTACGGTACGGAGACCTAGTGAATCCCGGTTCACCAGGTCTCGGTTTCCGTGGTTCCGTTGGTACGGGACCCGGGGTTGGGGGTACTGCTTGGGCAGTGCCTCCTAGGGTACTGGCTAGCCGTTCCGCGGCTGCCATTCGCCTCGCGAATTCCGCGTCCGACTCGTTCCTTCCCTTGGGGAGGACCAAGTTTGCTGCTGCGAAACTCATATTGGGATCCGCGTTGATATCCGGCCGCGCCGGTGTCGAGGTCGCCGCTGGGGGCGTCCTTGGCGGCGGTCGCTGTGTCGGTATATCATTCGACGACTCGTCTTCAGTTTCAACGGTCGTAGGCCTAGCCTTCCCCCATCCGCCGAACATGCTTTCTGCTCGTTCCGGCCTTTCACGCTCCTTGCCTTTGCTCATGGGCGGACTCGACTTCCGAGGCGACGAACTTGGTTCGTCTGTCTCGTTGTCGGCCTCCGTTCCCGATTCTCCTCCTGGCTTGTTCGGGATTCTTGCCTCGACGTAGTTGGCCATTTCGTTCATGAACTCTTCAACTCCCGCGTTGAGATCCCTTCTTAGCTGGATGAACTTGGCCTCGGACTCACGCTGAAGAGCCTCGATAGCCTCCGTGTTGGCTGCTCCGAGTCTCTTAGCATGGCCTCGAATCGCCAGGATCATCGCCGATGCGCCCGACTGAGTCCCGCGACGGGACCCAGGCGAACCCTTCGGTTTGGCTGACGTCGAGCGTGCAGATTTACTGGCGTTGCTCGACTTCTTTTCCTCGGGCGTTCGGACACGTCCGCTTCCTTCCGGACGTGCCGGAGATATCCTCGCTGAATGAGGTCTGGCTCCGCTGTCTGGTGACGCAACCAATCGTTCGTCACTAAACACGCGAGCTCCTCTCGGCGATACTCTCGACGTGTAAGGTTGTTCACCTCGCTTCGGTGATCCACCCAATTGGGGTGGATCCACGGGCGAGTTAGCTCCTTTCGGAGAGGGGGACTCAGGTGCTTGGTCCGCCATTTTCTTTCGTGGTAGAAAGCGTCCGCGACTATCACGCGGTTGTTGCGATTTAGGTTTTGTAATGATGAATGTTGTGATGGGGGTTGTTACGTAGCGTGCAGTTCCCTGATAGAGCGCCCTTCCAAGTGGAAGTTCGAGTTATCGAAGGACTGTAAAAAAGTGTAACGTGCCTTACTCAATCCCGCAGATACAGTGCACCAATCTCCATTGAGAAGTGCGATGTATCCGGAGGACGACGAGTTAAAGGACTTGTCCTTCAACTCGCCGGGCGACGACCTATAAAGGTACGACGCCAAACACACGCAAACGTATATACATACAAACATATCGATCCAATAAGTCCATAACGGGATTACACACGTCCATACGGTAACGTCCCGTTACACTTATAGTCCGAGTTTAGCAGGGTGATAGGGCGGTAATTCGCTATATCCCTCTTGTCTTTCTTCTTGTACAGAGGGCATAACCAGCCGTCCGCAAAACCGGAGGTGGGGTTGACCCCGTATTGGTCTATGTCGTTGAAGACCAGGCTCAACATGCCTAGGCAATCGAATTCGTGTGCGTCCTCGTCTTTTCTTTTGGGGTTAGACCATCGCCCGTGGAGCGCTGACCAGAGCTCGTATGGCAGACCATCAAGGCCAGGGGCTTTCCCGCTACCAGCCTTACGAAGTGCATCCAGAATTTCTTCCCGGTCGATCCTCTCGTCGAGGCTACGCAGAAGGTCCTGTGGCACCGTGGCGTTAACTGGCTCTAGTGCTTGCTTAATGTAGGTGTCCCTTTCTTGCTCGTCCTGTTCCACGTCTATGTCGGCTGTCTGCAGGTGTTCGTGATAGTCCCGTGCCAACTCCGCCATCTTGTCTGAGCGGGTTTCGTATGTTGGTGGGACCGAGCCAGGACGCTGTAGGGCGTATATAACGTCGCGCGGTTTCTTTTCTTTGTTGACCGTCGACCAGTATTTGCTTAACCGTTCTTTGTTCAGGGCGTAGCGGACGGTGGTTGTAGTCCTTGTGTACCCATGTCGGCGTCGCTCAAGATCGAGGAGTCTGTCTTGCATGACCCCCACCTCGGTTTGCTCGTGCAGGTCTCTTTCAAAGGACGGTAGCGCTGACTTCCTCTTAATCTCTTCCCGAAGTTTCTGCATTGCCGCGTCCAGCTTGGGGGTCTTTTCACGCAATCTATTGCGCGTTAGGCGGGCCGCTTCCTTCTTGAAATCACGGAATATGGTCTGCGGGTTGTGTAGTTCGGTTCTTGTCTCCTTTTCAATGCATTCCTTCGCGGCTCCCCATGCTTTCTCGCCGACCTCTACGAGTACATTCATGAGGGTCTCGTCCGTTAGTATGTGGACCGGGAGGGACCATCTTCCTTTACCGGTATATGGAGCCTGTGCGTCGCTTAGGTGGGCACCTACAATCCTGTGGTCCGTAGGGATCGCTGTGTTCTCAATGGACCAGCTGTGCGCTTTTTGTAGGATCGTGCCTGTAACATATATACGGTCAAGGCGGGACCGGGATAGACTCCCGCGTTGGGGGAAAGTATAATCCTTAGTTGTGGGCTCTGAAGCTCGCCAGCCATCCATCACGTTCGCTTTCCGTAGGAAGTTCTGCAGCGCTTCAACGGCGGCGGAAGCATCCGGGCGGGATGGTAGTCTGTCTATGGGCTCTTCGACGACATTGAAATCTCCTAGTACCGCATCGGGGGATGGCAGCTCCGTGGACCCTAGCTTCGTTTCTAGGGTTTCCCAGAAGACCGTGTTTTCCCTCATATTATTTGGGGCGTATACGTTGAGGATCGTGAGGAACGTGTTGGCGTGCCAGTGCAGCCTGAGCAGGGCTGCTCGTCCTGGTATTATGGAGACTATCTTCGTATTGGACGTGTCTACAATCTCTCGGTTCAGGACAAAGGCTACTCCTCGCGCGTTTGTCTCCTCCGTGTCAGGGTGTATAATTTTAATTCAACGCCCGTAGAGTCGTCTTCTGCATTTAAATCGGATTAAGTTTGAATCAATATTGTATTTTAGATCAACTTAAAGGCCATACACATTTAACCCAATCCTGTGCTAAGCTATGGCTTAGCCAGTTGCTTGGCCAAGCAGGATCAGTACAGCTAATCCATACAGGTTTAACCATGGATTATCCATTGTTCATCCATTGCTTAGACTTTTTGCTTAGCCAAGGACAATCAGTACAGCTAATCCATACACACTTAACCATAGATTAGCCATAGTTTATCCATTGCTGAGACTTGCTGAGAAACTGCTTAGCCAATTAATTACCCATATAGGATCAATGAAGCTAATCCTCAGAGGATTAATCTTGGCTAAGTAACATCTGACCCATGTCTAATCATTTCCTAACCATAGATTAGCCATGCTTAGCCATAACTTAGGCAATAGATTCACAAGTAGTTGAGGCTAAGTAGGTTTGAGATGAACACTAATCTTCATTAAGTCATGCTCAATCCATGTCTAATCCCCTGCTGATCAATGCTAAATCATGACTTGAGTATTTTTGATCCAGTTCCAATCCAATGTAACCCATGTGAATGTTCATAATCCTATGCTAATCTATGTACTAAGACAAAATATACCAGTCCTAATCCTGTCTCAAGACAGTGCTTAACAATGCTCATGTGTCTTAAACCAAATCCCAATCTATTGCTAATCCTGTTCATGACAGTATGGCTTAGTGCTAACTACTTCAAAGTCAATCCTAAGTCAAAACATTATCCATTGCTAATCCTGTCTATGACAGTCTCAGTTAATGCTAATACACTACAAAGTCAATTGTGAGTTGCAGCATAATCCACCACTCAATCAATATTAAGTCAGTTTAAAGTTCAACTCAATCCACTCTTAAGTCACACAGAGACAATTCCACCAATCCCTAATCCATTACCAAACTGATCCTAAGAACATGCTGAGCCACTACTAATCAACCATGAAGACATGCTAAGCCACTACTGATCAACCACGAAGACATGCTAAGCCAGTACAAATCAACCAAGAAGAAACACTCTGAGTACATACTAAGCCATAAGGAATCAGTCACGAAGACAGTAGATTACTTCCCAATGCCATAGCTGAGCCATCGTAAGTCACTCGATTAGCTCGCCAGTAATCCTCGATTAGCTCGCGACTAATCCAGCTGTCACCCCTCGCATCCACACGATCGTCGCATCAACGCACTCGAGGATCTCGGAAAACAATCCCTGTGCGGAGCAATAAACATTAATACACAATAAATGACCGCGCGACCGTACTGCGCACATGCCACGGCCACAAACCACCGGATGCGGTCACTGAGCGAATGACAACGCAGGAGCACCGGCAGTAGACCCGTCGAAGCATGCATAGGTCGAGACGGAACTCGACTCACCTAGATACTGCCATCGCCCACGCCCCGCCCCCTCAGCCTCCTACAACGCATTGCTGTAGATACCTGACAGAAGAAGACCAGTGAGCTCGACGTACAAAGCACGCAGTCAGACAGGGTGCGTGTCGACGCGTAAATATCAATGTGGCGAGCATTAGCGCTGCGCATGGAGCTTCAACGAAGCTCGGTGTTGACGACGACGCTTGCGGGATGGGGGGTAGGACGGCGACGACGATAGCGGGATGGGGGGTAGGACGGCGACGACGATAGCGGGGTGGCGGGTAGGACGGCGACGTCGATAGCGGGGTGGCGGGTAGAGAAGAGGAAGCACATTGACGAAGCATACATAGTACGTACTCACCTAGCATCGCCATCCTTCGCATCCACCCTACCGCACCACGACTTCTCCTTCTCCCTACTCCTTCTCCTTCCCCTTCCCCTGGCCGGTGTCAGCTGGCGTGGATGTACTTGAGGACTGGAGGGAATGAACATGAGTCGGTGCCCGCATCATTAATTGGAACTTACAATCGAGTAGTCCCACTTCTCTGCGGCATCCTTTCGTGTAGTCCCGAAAACGTCCGCGCATTGGACGCTTAGCTTGTTGAACATATTCACTTTCCTCAGCGCATACGCTCTCGCCCCATCGGACAACCCTGCCTTCGCCGAGACCTGTTCCCAAGCTCTAGACATGTTCTTGAAACCGAGGATCGTCCTCTTGAACTCGGCATGAAGCTTGTTGATTTCCTCGTTCACTCGCTTCACCTCCGCCGAGCGCGGAACCATTGTACCCGGTCGACTAGCGAGTTGTTAGTACTAGCAATTGGGATAGACGAACCACTCGCCTTCGAGTTCCCATGCTTCCGCATCGTCTTCGGTCGTCCACGGGGGACGACCGTCCAGATCCATGCCCGTTCTTCGCGGCTGTCCCCTTGCTGTCGCGGCTTGCGCCAATTCTTACTCTTGAGGTCCGTTTCCATGTTGATCGCCTGTAGGACGTCCTCCGCAATGCCATCGCTCAATGCAATGAGGCGGTCGCGGTTGTAATTGTAGAGCCCGGCCAGCATGCGCGTGCGTGCGGTCGCGTTGGACACCTGCTTTTGAGAGCGAGTGTTGTCTTTCTGACCACGCGCGTGCTTTTGTTTGTCCTCGAGGAATGCGCCCTGGTGATTGATAGACTCTTTGACTGCAGCGAGAAGGTCGTACGCACGGCCATGTCGAACACGGCGTTCGAAGACCGCCTGCGCCTCCAGGCCGAGCGTGTTGCGCTCAGCTGCCGAGAAGTCGGATGGGAGGGCGAGAGGCTCGTCTTCAGGCCGACCGCTACCCCGTCGTCGTCGTCGTCGTCGTGATCGTCGTCATCGCCGTCGTCGCCGTCGACGTCTGGGAAGTTGATGTGAGGCATGAGCGAGCTCTGAAGGTCGCGCCACTTCTCCAATTCACGACGTAGCACACGTCGCTCGGTGCCGACTCCAGCGACCCCCGAGTCGTCCTCCACCAGTTCGGCATGGCCTCTTAACGCCTTCTTGAGTTTCGTACGAAGTTCGTACCTGCAGACGGCGTCAATCCAGCTCCTTATTGGGATGTACGTAGACTTACTGTCGCTTCTCAAGATCCAGTGCCTTAATGAAGAAGTTTGTCGTCCCCTGTGGTACCTTGTCTGCTGCTGCGGCCGCGAACTTCCCCTTGGGTGTGATTTCCATCTTCGCGAGGTCTTCATACACCTTCCCTGCGCTTGGAACTGAATGGGCGTGAGTACGACGTTTCGTCATAATGTATATTACCAAGTTTGGACGTACCTTTACTTTCATCGAGCATGTACACGCTCTGAAGAGGCTGAGGTTCAGCCTTCTTGCCCTTGCTCGATCGCTTCGGTTTCGTCTTCGTCTTCGCCTTCTTCGCCTCTGTCGATAGTGAGACCGGTTCGGCCACGTCCAGCTTCTTCCACTCCACCACCTTGTTTCCTGCAAGCTCCGTGAGCGCGTTGTAAAGCGACGTCTTATGCTCCTGTAAGGCGAAGGCTTCGCGGAGTTTTCTCGCGAGGAACGATGCTGACAGTGGAGCTCAGTCGCCGAATAGAACAGAAAATACTGACTTACCAGCGGACTCCATTTTACACCAGTTCCAGTAATTGTGAATGGCGTTGAGGGCGTCGTGGCGGTGTCCGGGACCCATCTCACGAGTGCTGAGTCCGACCTGGTTGTGCTCCGCCCACGGATGCTCGACGCTCTCTCCGTGTGAAAGACCCGCACCCCACGAGTAGCAGAGGGCGTACACAATCTGACAAAGCTCCTTGTGCGCGAGCATGTGGAGCTTCGGTAACAGCAGCTGCATGCGCTCGAGGAGAGGAACCAGATGCGGAAACCGCTCACCGAAGCGTTTGCGTAGGTTCACGCCGTATATGCAGACGACATCGTACGTGAATATAAAGTGCAGGAGTTCGTCGAGACCCTCGAGGGCTCCTGCGAGCGCGAAGTCCATATGTCCATATCTAGTTCGTCGTTATTTCTCGTTAATTACTCTGGTCACATGCGAGGACAATTGACTTACCGTTCGCCTTTCTGGAGGTCCACCATGGCCCCCGGCCGGAAGCACCCATGCCGTATGCATATCACCGCTACGACACCGCTGACCTCCAAGTTGCGGAACTTGCCTGGCCGTTGGGCCCGTCCGACTTTGAACCCACTGCAGGTCTCGGGCTAACACCACGTAAGTTCGCGGGCAAGCGAGAAGGACGAATTAGTACTCACGGCTGGCTCGGAGGCGATCTCGTCAAGGTACGTCTTCATCTTCATTGGGTCGACAAAGTACCCCTTTCCTTCACACAAACTTACATCATCCGGGTCGTCACGTTTGCGCTTTTTCTGAAGGCCATGGTTGCCGTCGCCTCCGAGCTCGCACGCGTGGATATATCTGTAGACATATGGAATGATGAGTCGTATACATCGTCGGTTTGTGAATTACTTACGCGAGATCCTGCGGAGTATCTTTCCAATTTGCAGGCATGTTGAAGTTCGGCCATGGGCATGCAAAACATGGGACCGTCGTAGAGGCCGTCGATTGGGAAGTTCGAGGCCATGATGGAGACCGGCCCTTTTCTCCGCGACCAGGTGTTGCCAGATGCGTCCTATGAGATTGAGTTCGCGATATCGGCTCTGAGAAATCGTCAGTAAGTACATGAGAAATCGGAAGGCATACGCGGCACTCACCTTGACAGGGCGTGTGCCCGAGTTGTCGGTGAGCCGACGCAAGGCTTCGAAGAAGTCATAGGCACCTTTCTTTGACGCCAGGAAATGAAGGTCCCATTGCCTGAGCACGTCGAAGGTGAACGCGCTTTCCGGGCGCTCCAGAGTCGCGGGGAAGAGGCCGGCACGGAGGAGCTGAGACACTGTATCGAGCTTGTAGGGACAATGACATTCGTGGAGGCGTACGCGATGTATACCGTTGGTATGAGTAATCGTGTAGGTGATGGGGGTCGAGCTGGCACGAAGATACCGACAGGGTTCACCGTTATGGCCCAAATGAACGACCAAGCCGATATTGCTGAGGTCCTCCTTCTCAAGGAAGCGGCCGGTCCACTTGTCGATCCAATGGAAGGGGTTGCGGACGTGCGACGAGACGAGGCATGCGCAGCATTGCAGGGGCGCCTGCAGGCAGTCCCGGCACCGCACCGTCGCTTGTGCCTTTCCGCAAGCGCACTGCGAGCCTATCCCTGAAGGGACCTCGGCGGCGAGGATGTCGTCGAGGATACGGGAGAATCGCGGCTTCCACTCTTCCAAGGTCTTCGAGATGCCATTCTGTGGTGAGAGACGTGAGTTGCAAGTACGTCTTGAAACGGGCGATCAACGTACTTTGACCGTACGCTTCTCCCCTGATTTCGACGAAGCACCGGGTGTCCCGCTGCTCGCCTGTGGGTTCGCTGACAGAGGTTTGCTCGGGCCTTGTGCGGGAGGGCTTGCGAGACGTGGTTTCTTCTTCGCAGGAGAGTCGTCTTCACGGTGCGTCAAAGGTACTGAGTATTGGGCAGGACCTTCTCGCTCGACAACGACCGCTTGAGTGATGGCGACTGCAGGAGGGAGGATGTCGTCGACGTGGGCATGAGGACGTTTGATGCGTCGACGAGTTCCGCTCATGAGTGGCCGCCTTCTACAGGCGCAAGTGATCGTATTCAGGAAAGGTTCGGTCGCGGCAAGTGGAGCATACAGGGGGGTTACAGACGCTACAAACGAGGCTACTTCCTAGGCACTAAGGGGCGAACGGCGCAGTGACGCCTCAGATACAATCTCACAGACACAATCTAGGCTCGGTAGAACTACGTAGACTACATGCGGGACCGGAGAAGGGAAACAGCGCATCAGCGCGTCGGGCTGTTGCCACAGCAGTGCTGGCTCGCCGTGGAATAACGATCCAGCCGCGGTGTGTCACGGATTGAGCTCGCTTGCCTGTTCCTCCACCGATGAATCTTGATCGAGCTCGCCTTCCTGGTCGTCAAACGATGAATCTTCTGCGTTAGACGAAACGGCGCTGCGACTCACTGTTGAACGTTGAACCCCTAAACCCTCTCCCACGCTCTCATCGTGTCGGGCTCGCCGCACTGCTGGCACCGCATGGACAAACCGGGAAATGTCACCGACACCGCAGAGCGAACAAACGAAGCGCGCTGGTCCGAACTGTTTCAGGTCGCTTAGTAGTGTAAGCAAACATTGCCGGCGCAAAGACTTACGAAGAAAGCGGACAACCGCTGTTGTCCACGAGCTCACTGGCTGAATGCCTAAGTCGGGCGGCAGAGGGACCTGAGACAGCGGCCATGACAGTTAAGTGAGACGGGGCTGCCTCCATGTGCAGATGGGCGCACGATCGACGTACCGTAGAGACCTTGTACCCGATGCTAGGTCTTGAGAGCTGGCCTCCAGAACGACGTCGTCTTGTAAAATCTGTAAGCTCGGCGCTTGGTCAGGGATGGCGCCTTCAGTGGACGGCGTACTTACACCATGAAGTTGGAGCAGAAGATCGTAATGTCGGCGAGGGAGGGCGTGCGTGAATCGATGTAGGATGCGGGCGAGTAGACCAGGCTGCTGTGTTGTCTTCAACAACGTCTCAACCGCAGGAAACCCCGCGGGAGCGTGTCGTCTAACGGAGGCTGAGACGGCTGTGTGGCCATCTCGCACACCCGCGTCTTGACGGCGAACTTGCGGCGGCGAAGTTAGAGGAGCGAGCGAGTGAAGAGGAGCGAGCGACGGCGGCGGTGCTGATCAGGATCGGATTAGGGTGAGTTGGACGAGGATTAGCGCGAGGCGCGAGTCACACACGTGACTCTGCCTGCCTTTCGTGGCTAACTGTCACACGGGTCTGGCGCGCGTGGCTAATCCGCGTGTTCTTTCCCAACCCGTTCTATTCACTCTGCTAATCCCCTTCTCGCCTCTGCTCGTCGCCGTCGTCGCTCAACCTCCCGCTCGCCTCTGCTCATCGCCGTCGTCGCTCAAGACCCGCCGCCGTCAAGACTCGAGATCATCAAGACCTGCTCCCTTCCTAGAGTGGCGCGTCTGAGGGTAGCATACCCAAGGGCGACCCTCTGCAACTGTGCGCGTCAGGGGGTTCCTTCCTGACGACCTGTTGCTTCGCCCGCCGCCACACGCTCAACGTGAGCACCTCAAAGCACCAAGGGCTTTTCAAGAACATAGGCGGGAGGTACGTGGCCGCTCGTATATCATACGGCTGATGTCGAAGGAAACAGCGTACGGCGGGTAGCCACACTGAAGACGAGGCGGGCTAACGCATCCTTCACGCGTTTTTTGGGCCGAATACGCGTGAGTTATGCTACTCGATCTCTTTACCAGATATTGAAGCTTCAAGACCTGTAGATCTACGTCACATACTAGGACGACGTTGCGTGGAAAACAAGAATCATTCGGTCGGTAAGTTCTCACGTAGTTGTCTTTGAGGGGCTCAACGAATCTGACTTCTCGTACACGCAGAGCGTCGTCAAGCATGCCGACCCCTACGCAGAAGATCTCCGGCGCGATCGCGCAGCAGCGTGTCGGGGACGCAAGCCGGCGTCGAGATGCCGATTCCCGACGCGCAGAAGGGGCGTCCCGCGATGAGCTATGGCCGCAGGAGCCTGTCGATCATCTGGGGAGGCCGTGGGGGCAGGGAGACAAGGGGAGCCAAGCCCCTCCGCTGGTGCTTCGCGAGACGCCTGAGCTCTTCGGTGCGTATGGGCAGCTCGACCGCTTAACTCAGCTGACTTTGGCCTAGACAGGAATAAAGAGGCGGGCCTGGCGTGGAACGATGGTCGGCTTGCGACGGAGTGGAAAATGGATGAGCACGCCGTCGTCACGACCGCGAATGCGACGTGGATGCCGGAGTTCCCGGTTGCCACGCCGGGACGCATCTGCACGCGCTCGGACGGTCGATGGGGGCCGCAGGAGTATTCACTGTGGCCGCAGATGTATCACAGCAGAGTACTGCACCATGCCTGTATTCCCGTAAAGGACGGTGACGTGGAGGGTTTTGAGACGAACGTAAGGTGTATGTTTGACGTCGTCGATCCCAGCTGCTGGGCTGCGGACGCTACGTGTGGAGTACCTGACCTCGGATTTCTGAGTCCGAGGTACCTGAACCTACTCAAGAGCACCGCGCAACGCGTCATCATCAAGTATCAAACCTGTGGTGACGACAAGGAGGAGAAACAAAAGCAATTGGGTACCACCTGTCTCAAACGATTTACCAAGCCCTCGACCAGCTCTTCATCCTCCCGACGTGGAGAACGCACGCCGTGGCCCTCGCTTCGCATGTGCAGCGGCTCACGCTAGAACTGTGCGGGCTCATCGTCCTCTTCGACGTCGTTCAGCCCCGTGTGCACAATCGCTCGTTCGTCGCGAAGACGCCTCTCGCGGTGCGCGGCGCGTTCACCGACAACGCGGGGACCGCGCAAGGCCTCTTCCGGCTAGGAATACCCACGTGGTTCATCCAGCCGTTGACCTCCTTGGTACGCGTCGTAAAGGCGGTTAATCCTACGCCGGTCTCCTCGCAGATGAGCGATGAGTTGTCGCAGCCGCGCTTGTACAGTGGCGATGGAGACCTCGCGGGTATCGTGCAACACCCAGGCGATTGGCCGTTCAAGATGCAACAAGAGGTTTTGAAGAACCTCTGCGACGTGAAACTACCATCAATGCCTCGGGTGCTCGACACGGATGGCGCGCCGCCCGCCAAGAAGGCGAGGGCCGACAACAGCGCAGATTCGAATCTCGATCGCGTTCAAACGAACCAACCCGGCAATTCGTCCCAATCCGGCCATTCGTCGCGCCGAACGCATCGTGGCAAGCGAGCAGCGGCCCCGACTCAGCCTGTTCCCGTTCACCCGTCGCTTTGCTACCAGAGGCCGAAGACGTCGGTCGTTCCGGAAGTCTGGGCAGAAGCACTCACGGCGGTCGGCACTCTGCCCCCCCCACGTTCCGCCTCCACTTTCTATTGGCCCCCTCCCTTCTGGTTCGAGAGCCAAGGCGAGAAGGTGAAGCGGTATTTCCACAACTACGTGCGAATCCGGGGCTTCTGTAGGCAACGGTTGCTCGATCCTACCCTCGGAGCCGAGCCGCTACGCATTGCAGAGTGGCGCGATGCGCTATGGGGGGATTACCAGGTCCAAGTGAGCGAAGCGACGTCGACCACGTTGTCGAAGAAGAACAAGGACCGTCGAGACGTCCAGCAAAACATCCGCCGCTTGTTCTCGAAGACGGCAGGTCTGCCGACGTACGACAGTGCGCAAAGTCTGCAGTGGGGCGCAAACGCTGTGAACGTCGACTCGGTGAATGGACCCGCCGTGCGCGCACAGATTTTGTGGGAAGTGCACGAAATCAACTGGCGATGTGAGATGCGAGAGCTCGACGCCGCTCTCACTAACTCGCATGAATGGGGAACGCTGCAACGGTGGGAGCGCGAAGCGCGAGTCTGTCGCATCTGGAGCGCATTGGGATCCGGTCTGCGTGTCATCCCTCGTTGGGAGCAGGGCGAACGATCGACTGCCGTCTGGCTGCGTCCTCCACAGAGTGGATGGCACGACGGTGTCACTACGCTCGTCGAGTTCGTCGAGGTCATGCGGCGTTGGCCAGGACTCCCCGAGGAACTAAAGGTTGTACCCATGAGCATATTTGACTACGACGAACAGGCTTTCGTGAGTTTTCAGCGTGCGGCGGTCACCTTCTACGTCCGTTCTTTCGTCGACACATTCCATCGCTTGCCCACGCCGCCCGCTGTAGTACCTGATGGATGGCTGTAACGTCTCGATGCCCCACTCTCACGTTTATCTCACGTATATACTGTACAATGTATCACTCACGACGTGCCGGACGTATATTTTAATTGTGTATTATCGGAGTCCCGGCCAAGACGTATGCGAAAAGACTGCGAACGCGATAAGTGTCCAATATTCCACCTTTGCCACTTAACTCGAATCGCTGCTGACTTTAAGTTCAGGTGCGATCGCATAAAAGGGGCAGCTGCGCAAGCCCTAGCCATCGTACCCGCTCCGTCCCAAGATGCCGCCGCCCGACACTCGCGTACATGACATCCTGGACAGCTACCTGCCTCCGATGGCTCGACTGCGCTCGAATCTCCTCCGATGCACCGTCTATCGCGATATCAATCATCTCGCTGTCATCAGCCTGGACGACACGCCTCAGCATCACATAGGAACGGTCTTCGGCGTAGTAAGTGTCCTTCGCATTGTGTCCGACCTCTCCGACTGAAGACTCCCATACCAGTGCACTCAACCGGCAGGCCGCAAATGCGTCAACCACCTCAAGGCTGCAACGGTACAGATGAGCGACGACGAGCTCAAACGCGTTCGTCGCGAAGTCGCGGAGCTCGAGCCACCTCCCGAACATCATGGCGGGGCGCTGTACCTGAGGGCCGAGTTACCGGAGGAAGTGGATCTAGGGCGCCGCAGGCGTGACCCCCGCCCGCCGCAGGAGACGATAACTAAATATGTGTTCATCTATATAAGGGTAAGACGACGCACACCTCTTCGAATGCACAGCTAATGGAGTGATACTAGGACGGAGATCCCCCAATCCGAGTCCCAATCGTTTGCGCTGTACGCGAAGATGACCTCGTCGAAGTCTGCTTCCGTCAGGCGATCACCTGCGATGTTTTGGGGCTGGACGAGAACGAGCACGACTACGAGACGTTTGACAAGCGTTTCTCTCGCTTCGTGTCCTGGCCTCGCACCATCGTCCCGCGGTACATACCGCGGGACGATGTGCTGGTGTATAGGCGAGTCGGTGTCCGTACTTGCCCGGGAGCGCAGAACCTCGCCTTCGGACGTCCCGACGCCCCCCCTCTCCCGTCTTTACTCGAGCACATGGGAGCGAGCTCGCCGCACACTCCCGCTCATTCGCTGGTGACGACGGATGGCGCTTCTTCGCCGGGACAAGTCCTGCGTTCCGGGCGTGTCGTATCACAGCCCACCACGCCCTCGACATCGGCCGGTTCGCCTTCGCGTCGCGTTCGGCCGTCCGACCAAGCCAACGACTCGCCGAGCGTGAGGGTCTCAGCCGGGAAAAAGAGGAAGCGTGAGGAGGAGCAGGCGCAGGCGCAGGGCACGCCGCGTCGTGCAGCCAAAAAAGGAAAGGGCACGATGTTCGGGCCTGACGACCTTGGCCAGGTCTGGGAGGTCTTAGCAGAAGATATATTAGTCTTAGTTTCCTAAGCGTAGCGGTAGTCAACAGACCTCGCGATCTGCTCAACCAGATTGCGATTTGCGCCCGCAACGGATCTAGATACCTTAGCACTCTTCAACGAGATTGCGATCGTCGCTGGGCAGGCTAAACGCTAAAATGATACCTCGGGTGGAACAATAGTGATCGCATTTGGTTGGGAGCTAAGCTTTCACATAACCGCTTCGCGTCGATCTGCATCTCATCTACAGTCTAGGGTCGCAATCGCTTTCTCCTTCGCGAATCGTAAGCCTGTTTGACGTTGGTTGAATTGGCGTGTGCTGACCCACTATATAAGCTCCCACCGACCTTCCACGTCGTTCAACCCCGATTCCTCTCCCTCTGCTCGCGAACGTCCAACTGCATTCACTCTCCCCCTCGCTCGCGACCTTTTTTGCGCTAGACGACATGCCAGCCGAAGCTCAGCCCGCCGCCCAGCCAGCTCAGCTGCCTCCGGCTCCCGCCGACGTCAACTCGAAGGCCGACGACAAGAAGGTCCGCCAGCGCACGGACTGGACGGTCAACGGGCTCGACGTCGTGATGGACGGTTTCCTCAAGGACTGGAACAACCTCGCGGACACGAAGAAGGCCCGGAGGCAATTCCGTGCTCGCGTCCTCAAAGACATCCTGCCGAAGTGGACACAGGAGACCGACCCAGAAGAAGTAAGCGTTTTCGATTGACGTCGAGACTTCAGACTGACAGACGTGTACTATAGGCTATCTACAACTACTTCAAGAACCACGGCGGGAAAGCATCGCACACCCGTGCGACCACCCCCGACGACGTCCATATCAACTCGAAGGACCTCTTCGCGAAGTCCCGCGCCAAGGGGCCCTCAGAGCTGTGGGCGGAGGTGCCGGAGAACAAAGCGCGCATCATGCAGAACTGCGAAGGGAAAAATGAAGTCGGCGCTGGAGGTCGGCAGGCGGCGACGCGCCGCGCTCTCTTCGAGCAGCTGCCGGCAGAGGAGAAGGCGATTTGGGAGGAGAAGGCGCGTGCTCCGCTTTCCTGCGAAGCACAGGAGGCAGCCATGGCTCGGTGCGTGATTAAACACGCCTTTCATTCGTTTGCTAACTCGACCCGTACTAGCAACCGGGAAGCCTTGACGGACAGGTTGTCCGCCCTTTTCCAGGGCACCATCGGGGACGGGGCCAACCGCGTCGGCGACGCCGTGTTCTATTGCCTCCTAGGCTTCAACGATCACCGTAAGCCTGTTCAAGTCAAGCAGTAAGTGTTCACATTGTCAACTTCATGCAGAGCTGACAGCGATTTTTCAGTATCTTCGCAGGTAACAAGCTCGCAGGACAGACCTTCCCGGCCTGGGGGGGCGCCGAACTGGCGACCCAGCTTGAACGATGGAGGCAATACGTATGCGAAGTGCTTCGTAAGTAAATCTCGGCCTCACTGTACACAAATACTAACATCATACATAGCTACACAACCCCCCCAACAACCCGCCGAAGAGCTCGATGAAATCGACGACGGCTTACTCTACGAGGATGGCAGGCCCATGCTACCGTCCTGGGGTGCCGACATGACGGGGCGTAAGGCGGCGGAGATCCTCTGGGCCTTCTTCCGTGGGTCATGGGGTATGTACAACCGAGTTTTGTGTTGAACAGTACTCACTGTCCTTTGCTCTGCAGCTCGTGCTCATCGCGGCGTCCCCGAGGTGCCCGTCCTCGCGCCCGAAGCTATCACCTTGCGTCTGCTGGCTCTCGAATGGCCGGCCCCCATCTTCAGCGACCCGGATGCGTTGACAGTCGTACGACTCAGCGCGTTGTGGGAGAAGATCCGCGAGAATCAGGAGAAGGACACTCACTTTGCCTTTGAAGATGCGGCCCCACAAGTCGAAGCCGCCGCCCCACAAGTCGAAGCCGCCGCACCTCAAGTCGAAGACGCGGTACCTCAAGTCGAAGACGCGGTCCCTCAAGTCGAAGACGCGGCGTCAGAAGTCGCCGAGGCGCCCCCACAAGTTGCAGACGAGCGCGCTCACGACAACGCCGTTACCGAGCCTGCGGGCGACCTCGCCATGGTAAGCCTTCACAAGCATCAATGTTTCAGTGAACTCATTCTCTGAATAGGTCGACAACTCGGTCGTTGTCGAGGGGGACGTCGACAACGACGGCCGCACCCGCAACAACGCCATGTCGGACGATGGGTCGGCGCCGGACGATGAAACGGCCAAAACCGGCAATACTACGGATGCGACTGGGATGGACGAGGACGAGGAGATTGAGGATGAGGATTGGGAGATGGTGGGGGCTCACGACGAGATTAACGGTGCGTATATGGTTGTATTTTGACAACTCTCAATGGCTCATCGACATGGATGGTTAATAGCCAACGAGGCCGAGCCTCCAAAGACTCGGAGGCGCGGGAGAGGTCGCCGCGATGGAGAGGTCGCCGGGATGGACATCGACGGCTCGGCCATCGAAGGTATGCCCGATTATCCATGCTATCTTCTGTTTGGGAGCTGAGCTCGACAACGTAGATGACGGCGCGAACAGCGCGAAGGACAGCGATACCGAGGAGCCCGCTACCAAGAAGCCGAGGGTTGCCAGTGGTCGCCGCGGTGCGCAAACATCGGCGAAGGGTGGCAATAACAACAGGTACGTGTTTTGTGTTCGTGTAAATGACGTCGACTTATTAATGTTCTTCTTGCTTGGTGTCAAGTGTCATGAAATCTCGCGCGAAGGCCTCGAAGGCCTCGGGTGGTAGTACATCGGCGCCGGCGCGAGTGCTTCGCTCGACGGCTCAAAGCTCCAAGTAAGTCCACTATTCTATTGACCTACTGTTTCTGACATTCACTGTAGGCCTAATACTCGCGCAGCCACTCGTAAGGCCTAAGTACGTCGAAGGCCCTCATGTCCTGCTCTATGCTCTTGTCTTGTCTTGTCTTGTCTTCGTCGTGATATTGACCTGTCATGTGACTCATGTCATTTATGGTAATCTGCTGTCTTCGTGAGTGATTACTTATGGCTTAGCATTGTCTCAGAGTGTTTCTTCGTGGTTGAGTAGTGGCTTTACTATGTCTTTTGTGGTTGCTTAGTACTGGCTTAGTATGTCTTTTGTGGTTGCTTAGTACTGTCTTAGCATGTCTTCGTGGTTCATCAGTACTGGCTTAGCATGTTCTCGGAGTAGTTATGTCTGCAGGATGAGCAGTTCATAGAGTTGTCTCAGCATGTTCTTATGATCAGTTTGGTAATGGATTAGATGTTGATGGAATTGTATCTGTGTGACTTAAGAGTGGATTGAGGTGAACTTTGAACTGACTTAATGTTGATTGAGTGGTGTATTATGCTTTCACTTAGGATTGACTTTGTAGTGGATTAGCTGTCATACACAGGATTAGCAATGGATAACACTTCCACTTAGAGTTGACTTTGAAGTGGATTAGTGTTAGGCTATCCTGTCATAGACAGGATTAGCAATGGATAATGTTTTGACTTAGGATTGACTTTGAAGTAGTTAGCACTAAGCCATACTGTCATGAACAGGATTAGCAATAGATTGGGATTTGGTTTAAGACACATGAGCATTGTTAAGCACTGTCTTGAGACAGGATTAGGACTGGTATATTTTGTCTTAGTACATAGATTAGCATAGGATTATGAACATTCACATGGGTTACATTGGATTGGAACTGGATCAAAAATACTCAAGTCATGATTTAGCATTGATCAGCAGGGGATTAGACATGGATTGAGCATGACTTAATGAAGATTAGTGTTCATCTCAAACCTACTTAGCCTCAACTACTTGTGAATCTATTGCCTAAGTTATGGCTAAGCATGGCTAATCTATGGTTAGGAAATGATTAGACATGGGTCAGATGTTACTTAGCCAAGATTAATCCTCTGAGGATTAGCTTCATTGATCCTATATGGGTAATTAATTGGCTAAGCAGTTTCTCAGCAAGTCTCAGCAATGGATAAACTATGGCTAATCTATGGTTAAGTGTGTATGGATTAGCTGTACTGATTGTCCTTGGCTAAGCAAAAAGTCTAAGCAATGGATGAACAATGGATAATCCATGGTTAAACCTGTATGGATTAGCTGTACTGATCCTGCTTGGCCAAGCAACTGGCTAAGCCATAGCTTAGCACAGGATTGGGTTAAATGTGTATGGCCTTTAAGTTGATCTAAAATACAATATTGATTCAAACTTAATCCGATTTAAATGACATCACTGCAGATTCCCACCTCCCAGAATGGCTTCCGAACAGGGTGCCGGACAAACAATAATGCGTTTGTGCTGCGGGCCGCTATCGAGAAAGCACGACAGATGGGCAGACCGCTATATGTCGCGTTTGTAGACCTGTCAAACGCGTTTCCATCGGTGGACCAACCTACGCTGTGGGCAAAGCTGCACGCGGCGGGCTTTTCAGGCCCGCTTTTTGACTGGCTGCGGATGCTGTATGCTAGGCTGCGCTATGTGGTACGCGCAGATGGCGGCACATCTGACTTCTTCAAAGCGGCAGCGGGCATTCTGATAGGCGACCCGGCATCTCCCATCCTCTGGATCCTCTTCCTGGCCGATCTATGCATCTCCAACCATGAAGACGACATCCGTCTAGGAGGAGTATGCGTGTCCCACCTCGAGCAGGCGGATGACATCGCGTTGTTCTCCACATCCCAGGCTGGGCTTCAACTCAAACTAGATGACTTAGCTCGATGGTGCTCACTGAACTTCGCGACCATTAATGTCTCGAAGACCCAGCTGATGATCTTCGGAGCCCTCCCGACGTCCGCGCCCCGTATCACTGTCAATGGAGCACGCATTGCCCTTGTTGACAGATACACCTATGTCGGCATCACGTTCCTGTCCACGGCGCGAGACATCTTTGCGGCGCATATCGAGCGCCGTGTGGACATCGCACACAAGACAGCGAATGCATGCCTTTCCGTGGAGTCGTATGTTGCAGACCTGCCCCCCTGGGCGGCTCTGACTCTATATAACACCCACATCGATTCGCACCTGATCTCTGGTTGCGAAGTGACGATTGATGTCCAACTGAGGGCGCACAACACCCTCGCGGCTGTGCAGTTGACCTTTCTGCGCCGCACCCTCGGACTAAACCCCAGGTCTGTAACTGCAGTCCTGTTCACGGAGACTGGCCTGTGGCCGATCCGTTACCGACGACTCTCGTTGGCGCTCCGTTACCTCATGTATGTGGTAACGCAGCGACCAGTGCTCCCCTTGGCAGCGCTGGCCGAGACTCGCCGCATGGCTCTGAGTGGCACTGCTTCATGGCTCAGAGACCTTCGGTATGCTTTGCAACAGCTACCAGTCCCTGTCGACTTCCCATTGCCAGAAGCCTTAACATCGGATGTTGTCAAGAAATGTGCAGAAGAAATGCTCGCCTCCCTGAGGACTTACCTTACACGCGAAATTCAAGCATCCCAACGGCTATGTGTCCTGCGTGCGCGCCCAACGGGCGCAGGCGTCCTCACTCGGCGCAAATATCTCACGCTGGAAGGCCGTGACGCCCGAAAGGCAGTATGCAGGCTCTTCGCCTCCGACCACCCATTTGCGGTAGAACGTCTGCGACGACGGTCGCCGCCAATTCCACCCCACTGGCGAATTTGCAGATTCTGCCAAGGGCGAAACATGGTCGAGGACGAGGCACATGTGCTGATGCTATGTCATGCGGAGCCTCTTCGGTCACGACGCGCCGCTTTCATGCGGGCGGTTGACGTCGCTCTGCGCTCACAGAAACGAGCATTGCCGGAGCAGTCCCCCCTTGCATTCCTCAATGCGGTGATTGCGGAGGAGTGCACGGAGCAGATCGCCGCAAAATACATTCTTGACGTGTTCCAATGCTGTGACGCCGTCCCCATCCTGGTGGTCACCAGCGTGGAGCAATTCCACTCTTACGCCATGCGGTGAGCGGGCCAGCGCTGTCCCCTGCGTGCGTCTATATCACCGCAGCCGCTTGCTCTACGCCCACGACGGCGGTGTCATCAATACCAAAGTCATTGTGTGTTATGACCAGGTCGGGTGTAGCGTCCCTTAATCCTCGGGCCCGGTATGCGCTGTACCCAGTCTCTATTCAGAGGGACTGTCTACACGTAGCATACATGGGGCGATGAGGATGGTAAAGGACTGAGGTCTCGTAGGTGCGCTGGCGCGCCATACGAGCCCTCGAACAAACAAGAACAATCATACGAGATAAGATATACCGTAACGGGAATATCCGTTACACCCTCCCCCACTGGACACGACCACGGGTCCCAGAGATAACCAGAGAAACTAAAAGGAAAGAGGAAAAGAAAGGAATAAAACACGCGACAACCCAACGGTGGTAGCGACTGGCAATACAATAGTGGTGCCGTACTGTAGACAACGACATACTAGGTCGCGTCAGTGAGCAGCACAGCCGTCCACTATTGTCATACATAACTCAGTGGAGTTATGCAAGCCAAATTCATGATGGCGACATGAGAATGTCAGCAACAAGGTAATGCTGATGATAATACAGGTAGCAAGGTCGGAGAACTGTGAAGTTCTTCTGACACATCGCGGACAATTTGCCGGCGAGCTCAGCAACATGTACGTCAAGCATGAAGCTCGATCTCTGCGCCCCATGAATCCGATGCGCGACCGTGTTGGACACGACCGACGTGACTGTCGTGGGCGGATGCGAGGTAATGATGGTGGGACGAGTACCTCAAGGTACTCACTTCTCAATTCACCGTCGACCTCCTCATCGTGGACGTCGACGGAGAGGCCCAACGTCTGTGCGTGGGCTACAGACCGACCGGATACATCGGTCGAGCAAGTAAACTCGCCGATTGTACCGCGATGCATCGTCGTGCCGGGTGCGACTCGCAGGTCGTCCCCCGGACCGACTGTACCACTGTTGTATACAGTGACTGCCACGACAACCAATGCGGTTGTCATGGTCATCACGGGTGGTGATTGCGGGGTAGGGAATGGTGGTGCAAAATAAAGAGGGTACGTCCAATAAGGACGTACCTTTGCTTTTCGAGCTCGCAGGCTCGTCTTCTTCGCCTACACCACACCCTTCCTCCTCTCCTCCTTCTGCCTGACCTTCCTCATCAGATTCTCCTGGTTCCGCACCCTTGTCCACATTTCCTCCATCCTTCCATTCCTCGCGTGATCTCCAGGGTACATGCGAGGTTGCCGACTCGTGGCGCCTGTCGTAGTCGCCATGGGTGTCGAGGGCCGCAGGGAGGTCGATAGGGGTTAAGGTGTGGGTCCTTGGGGGCGAATCCTCGGCGAGAACTGTAAAGTTCTCGCCGAGTTGAGGGTCGGGAGACCGTTCTGGTCGGTCGGGGTCCGTAGGCGCCGGCTGCTACACTACACGTAGTGCAGCAACTCGGTCACGGTCTTGAGCTCGCGCGTCCGTTAGGGCTACGCAATCGTCGAGCTGCGCCGTCGCCGGAGCGCTTGGTTCGTAACGAGAGTGGTGTTCGCTCAACCGGTCGAGGTCGAGGTCGTATCGCAGGCTTCCCAGCTGAACCGGGAATGGTTCAGCTGTCTTGACGGGACCGGGGGCTTGCACTTCCTGTTGGGAGTGCAAGTCTTCTGGACAGGTGGCCGCGCGTGAGTGGGGATCATCAGGGACGGAATCGATGCCGTTCCCCGACCCTGTCAGTTGAACTACTGCGGGTTCAACTGCACTGGACGTTCGCACTTCCGTGATGAAGTGCGGACCGTCTTGATGCGGGGCCGGGCGTAACATGTCGCTACCGGACAGAAGGTCGAGGAATTCGCGAAAGAGGTTGTCGGGGTCGTCCCGCAGCTCGGCCAGTTGGACCACTAGTGGTTCAATTGCGCTGAAGCAGCCAGGGACCCGTACTTCCGCGGGGACGTACAGGCTGTCCTGCACGGTGCGACTAGCCAACGGGAGGTCAGTAATGATTGGAGGATGGTGATCACTGACGCCGTGTACGTCGAGCAGCGGGCTAGACGTACACGCCGCATCGCGTGCAGTCGAGGTTGAATTGGGCACATTGGGCATGCATCGCTGCATGTCCATCGTGCCGCCTTGCAATTTGGGGTTTATGACCGCGAGGTCGTCCCTAGCGTAGGTGTGCTCTCTTGCAGAGCGTGCCTGATCCCGGGCAAGGATGATGTCGAGATGGGTACGTCCATTAGGGATGTACCCGCTACTCGACAACCGGTCTTGGGTTGGTGGGGCGCGTCGGACATGCGGTACTGCACGTCCGCCGTGTCGCCTTGCAGTGTGGAAGGTCCGGGTACGACCTGGGGGTCCCCGGTTACAAGCGTGCCGCTATGCGTGAGCCAAGGTACGACCGCGAGGTCATCCCTTAGCACAGGTGCACCGCCTTGCAGTGCGGAAGACACGACCATTTGGTCGTTGCGCAGCGCGATCGCGGTGTGGTGGGGCGCGTCGGACGTGCAAGGTTGCGCATCCGCCGTGTCGCCTTGCGGGATGAACGGTACGACCGCGAGGTCGTCCCGTATTACGGGCGTACCGTATTCGTGTCCCCCAGCGCGTACGACGAGATCGCTCGTCAAAATGTGGGCTGGCCCGGGGACTGTCGCAGGGAATAGCAAGTTGGGTACATCCATCAAGGATGTACCTCCACCACGCTGGTTGGTGGTGACTGAGAAGGGCACGTCGGACGTACAACGCTGCGCGTCCGCGGTGTCGCCATGTGTAGTGGCCGGTACGACTCTCGATTCGTCCCGGTACATGTGCACCCAAGGCTCGTGGCCAGTAGTGCGCACGACGAGCTTCAAGTTCGTCGGTACGCCTACTGGCGCGGGCACAGCAGATGTGGAGGGTACGACCTTGAAGTCGTCCCGCAGCACGGACGTGCTACCATATGGACCTCAGGTACGACTTCGCAGTCGTACCTGGGAACGGGAGTGCCATCTTCGTGGCTAGCAGGACGCACGATGATCTTCTCGTTCGTCGCTACGCCTGTGGTTGTCGAGCCGTCGTGCTCGTACTTCCGGCTCGCCCGGTACCCTTCCTCCCTCTGTCCCTGCGTTCCTTGCTCATCCTCGCTACTCCTCTCCTCTCTGTCCTCCTTCCGTTCTCCTCGCTCCTCGTTATACGTGGTCCGCTCCGTCTTGCTGCTCGGCGCTGGACTTGAACGCGCGTCGTTCAAGTCCTGGGTCGCGTGGCTGGGTTGCGTGTCGCCAGAGCCGCGGTAGGGGTCGCCAGGTTCGCCAGAATCGGTAGGGAGACCTCCCAATTCGAGGCGCGAGGTGTGGGGAGAAGGGAGATGAGCCGGGGACGAATGAAGTGATGATCTGGTACCGCGAGGTACCAGGTCGTCGGTCGCCACCGACTGGACTGGCGGCAAGTCAGCCAGCCAGTTGCGAGCGCGAGTTCGCACTCGCGTTGGGGCGGCGCGCGCGTCTGGTTCGCCAGACGCGCGCTCGAGTTGGCTGCCCAGATAGTGGAAGGGGTCGAGGACGAAGAGTCGGTGGAGGCTCAGCGCAGCACAGTGGGCGCTAGTGCTCGGGACGCTCGCCACGGACTCGTGACACTCAACGCCCGTAGTGTTGAGCGCGTCGCGCGTCGCGCCGAGCAGGTTGCTCGTCGTGGCGCGCCCATCATTCGACAATAATAATATATTTCTTGTGTCGCTGCTCATCTCTGAGCGCGCGACGAGTGTACCTACGTACGCGGGCTCGTTCCCGTTGTACACAGTACTGTTGTAGTACTGTGTGCCTATACCCTCCCGAGCGCGGAGATGCGTCGACTCGACGCACCACTCGTTCGGCTCGGATGCGAGCTCGATGACGGACGTGTCTTCGAGTTCGGCGCGTGCATCATCCTTCGGGGTGATGCCTAGCTTCGTCGCTTGGGCCGGGACACCTCGGGATGGCAGTGCCTCCAGGTGCCATTGAGCAGACCCGACAGCAGTCTCGGGCTGCTCAGAGCGCTGTGCATACCCGGCTTCGCCTTGGCGAATGACGGGTCCCGGTACGACCTGAAGGTCGTCCCGAGATGTGAACGTGCTGTCATCTCCATGATCACAATGGATCATGAAGGCGGATATGAAGAGACGGTGGCCCGACGAACCGCGGGCATTGTGCCCAACGGGCTCTACATTCGCCATTACGCACACTAACGTGGGTATGGCAGATGTCGAGATAAGTACGTCCACCGAGGGCGTCCTGATCCTTCTCGACACTCTGTACTCACATCAGGAAAAAAGACAAATGCTAGGTCATACAATGTAGTCTACATAGGCCCTATAGCTGCCTCTGCATACCCCCCTTTATGTAGGAGCTCATAGCTAAGCCGTGTGTACTCATAGCAACTTGTGACACCCGGGGTAACCTACAAAGTGTGATATAGAAGCAGTTGTATCATAGTACAATAGACTCGTTGCAATACATATCACACCATCGTGAATTGTAAATGTCGCCGATGCAATATGACATCACACTGAATACTGATCACAGATTGGTGACATTGAATAGCCACACACTTTGCAATACATTAATGAGTATGTGTATTCAAGGACGAGTAAGACTACTACTAGTTCTCGTAGCAGATCTTGAAACAGCGACAATAAAATGACTAGTATAATACCGAGCGGAGATGGTGATGAATAAACGAGGGAAGTATCGCAGCAGATATTAGTGATAGTTGTTATCGAAAGACGTAGAATACTGTAATACTTGTATGCATCCGAAACACAGACAGCCGTGATTGATCATCTCCGAGTCGAGTCGAGTCGCAGTACGAAGCCTTCCTGTGTAGCTACACATTGTTGTTCGCTTTCGCCTCCATTGCCTGGCGAAGTGCGGACGACAAGGCGTCGTGTGATAGGGTATTCAGCCTGAGGTGAGCATCGACATTCTCGGCACCAGATTGGAATCTATACAGGTATCAGTATATGTACTCCACAGTAGACATGTATGACTATACCGTGCTTCACGATGCAATGCTTTACGAAGATCAAGTAGAACTTCGTGAGCATCCTCACATAGATTGTCGAAGTTGTCGAGATTCCTGAGGTGGGTCTCATAGATCGATTCGTAGTCCTTTACAGTGAACTGGATGTCCCTTCGTACGCCAGTCCCCCACTCGTCAATGCCACAGTGAATCTAACGACGTAGCATGAGTCTTCTGTGCATCAAAAGAGAAGCATTTTAGGAATTACAGCTGTGAGGACGAACGCCAATGCTTCTATGGCGAACGGTTCAAAGAAGTCGCGGTACACGACGCCTTCGTCGTTCTTGTTCACAAACCACATGGCATTTACAGCTTTCTGGATGATCGGGTTTCGATATATCCCCTTTCGTTCGGCATGGCTACGTTGCCCGAGAGCAGGTTCCTTCATAGCTTTGTCAGTGTCTATGCAGTTCCAACCCCAAAGACAACACGTACTTCATACACATATGCCGACTCGAACTTGAGGTTCTCCGCTCGGACACGATTCTGAAGGATCGCTTCAGGCGCGGACGTTTTGCTGAAGCCATATGAACTCTCGACAAGGGACTTGATCTTTGACTTGAGCTCGCTGCGGCATTGAAATGTGCGCGCAGTGATCTGTAGGTACATGACATCATTGTGACCCGAGTTAGTAGAGCATATCATAAACAATGAGTACGTACTATCCTGGTGAGACTCGGGCTTGCTGCAAGCTGAATCCCGAGCTCTCTGCACGCCCTACCCCAAGCGAGGTGCGCCCATTGCATCTCCAGCGAGTTCTCCGGGAATGCGTTGATCGTAGATACATGGCACCGGAAAATCTGTGCGGCGATGGTCAGTATCTGCTTAACATCTTCGTCATAGTCCTTGGCACGAGGACGTTGTCCCGGAGGGATCACGGTGATCGGCTTCGGACAGGGGACATCTTCGTATAATAGACATCAGTTGCTGATGACGAAGGACAATGTGAAAACGACTTACCCTGCTCATCACTATCCTCGTCGCTGCTACCTTCATCGTCGGAGCCATCATGAACAGCACGGGCAGCATTACCACCCGTGCCCCGCTGCGATGGAGACCAATCAATCCTACGCTGTTCATCTTCGATGACCTCTTCTTCCTCGGCGAACTCTTGTTCCTCGGCGACCCCTTGTTCCTCGACGACCTCTTCTTCCTCAACGACCTCTTCTTCTCCCTCGGAATCATCCCTTGCGGGCGCAGACCACTCGTCTGCGGCGTTACGAGGATCCTCGTTGTTGGCAACTTCTAGTTGGTCGAGTTCCTCGTTCTCATCGTCGCTTGACTCGGCGACTACAGCCTTGCGACTCAACCGCTGACCTCCAGAGCCTAGACACATCTCATGAGTACCGCGGTAGTACTTGCAGTTAACTACCTACTGTTGTTGTTCCGCGATCCTTGCTGATTCGGATGCTCTACTATTGATTCGCCGTAGCTTACAAGTTCCGCCCTGCGTTGCATCTTTGCGGTCGACTGCGATGCGGTGACAGGTCGCTGCGATGCGGTGACGGGTCGCTGCGATGCGGTGACGGGTTGCTGCGATGGAGTGATAGGTCGCGGGGGAACCTTTGCTGTACGTCTTGCAAGGTTTCGGAATGGGATTGGCTTTGAGACCGAGCTTGTCACGGTACGTGTAGTGAACTCCTCCGACTCCGAGTCAGTGCCGTGAACATCGTGAGAAGAAATAGGAGACACACGGTACCACCAGTGCCTCCTCTGTTAGTGGAAGTCTTGCTCTTCTTCGTAGGCTGGGACTCCTTGTCATTTGGCGGCTGACCAGCAGGACGCTTCTTCGGCTTTTGGGCCTGGGCCGCCTGGCTTTCTTCTACCATCGATGTTCCGTGATTAAATTCGCACTGAGCATAGGGTGTATGGCACTCACCAAGCTCACGCTGCTTGTCCGTAGGGCGGCGGGTGCGTTTGGGTGTCTTGTGAATGCTGGACTGACGGGACAGTGACATCGCTGCGCAAGGTGTGAGCACGAGAAGCCGAGAGACGTCAAAAGGAAGGACTGAGGTGGGAGTGCAGAACTTGGGGGGCCAGCGCAACAGCGTGAGACGACGAGTTCGTGACACGTCTGAAGCCGGCTATGCGAGATTCGCGTCAGATGTCTGGCCATATACTGCGGTCTTAGTCATGCAGAGCCGGCCAGACGTCAACCTTCTCGCATTTGTCAGCAAAACGCCAGATTATTCTGACTGAGTGCATGCTCGTTCCTCGCACCGTGATATCTCCCTGCTTTCAAAACTCAGTTTCCACCTCTTCACTATGCGTCATTGCTGTGGCTTCTGCAGAAAACCGTTACCAACGAAGAAGGGTCTCAAATCACACATACAAAACTCACCTGGATGTCGTCGTAGATGGTTGCGTCGCTTCGCTCGAACTGCACAAGCTGTCGCCGTGGCGCAGGACACTGCTGCTGCGTCAGAGGCCGTTAGCTCGCAACAGGATGAACATATCCATGGACCCGTCCATGACCCGCCGCACGACGCAGACGACCATATGGACGCTGACAATCATTCAGATGTCCCAATGGAATTCGAGTCTCATAGTGCCAGAGTCGAGGACGTACCTGAAGACGAAGAGCAGGCGTACCGCTACGTTGAAGCATACCCCGGAGTTGTTGCCAAAATAATCCGGGAGGACAAAACACTCTTCGAGAAGTGGCGCGATGAACGGAAGAGCGGGAAGGTCGATGAGTGGGCCCCGTTCGCAGACCAGGAGGAGTGGGAGCTGTTTCGATGGCTCATCAAGAATGTCGGTCAGAACAAGATTGACGACTTCTTGAAGCTATCAATAGTGCGTACCTGATTCCGACTCTGTCCATCTGCTGACATGTGTAACTTCTTCGTGTTAGATCCGAAGGGATTGTGATCTATCAGCTGATAACAAGTATCAGTTCATGCAGCGGATTGACGACCTACCTACAGGTGTCACTTGGGAATGCGACACAATAAGGGTCGAAGGCGACCGTGTCGGCGAGAACGGCAATCTCCTTGAGGAGCAGCTCGAGCTATGGCGACGCAACCCTGTTGAATGCGTCCTCGAGCTGATCGGAAACCCTAGCTTTGATGGAGATCTTGCGTACGGACCGGAACGGGTCTTCGCGGATGAAAATGCGACCATTCGGCGTTACGACGAGATGTGGACGGCCGACTGGTGGTGGGCTATGCAGGTGCGTTCGTTTTGGAGAACAAGCTGCATGTGACTGGCAGCAGGCTTATCAGTGAATGTCACAGGGGAAGCTTCCAGCAGGCGCAACAATCGCACCTGTGATCGTCGCATCCGATGCCACCAAGCTGACGAACTTCGGGGGCGACAAGAAAGCATGGCCGGTGTACCTCTCTATCGGGAACATTTCGAAGTCGATACGGCGTCAGCCTTCAAAGCGAGCGACCGTACTGGTTGGCTACATACCTGTTTCGAAGCTTGAATGCTTCGAGGACTCCACCCGCAGTCTCGCCGGGTATCGGCTCTTCCACCACTGCATGTCGCAGATACTGCAGCCGCTTCGTCAGGCTGGTCTTGATGGACGTGAGATGACTTGCGCTGATGGTTGCGTTCGGAGCGTCCACCCGATCCTGGCTGCGTACTCCGCAGATTATCCCGAGCAGTGCCTTGTGTGCTGCTGCAAGGAGAATAGCTGCCCACGGTGTACTGTACCCCCTCCACTACGTGGCGAGCAATTCGAGAGCCCGCCGCGCGATGTTGAACAAACGCTGGAGGCCCTACGCAAACATAAGGACGGCCGCGAATCAGCGCGTTTCACAGCCGAACAGTTGCGGCCTGTGTACGAACCGTTCTGGGCGACTCTTCCTCACTGCGACATCTTCTCGTCTATCATGCCTGATATCCTACATCAGCTGCATAAAGGGGTATTCAAAGAACACTTACTGACATGGTGTACCTCGATCGCAGGCAAGAGCGAGATCGATCGTCGCTTCCGTGCAATGACGGACTTCCCTGGTCTTCGCCACTTCCACAATGGCATCTCGCGGGTCTCGCAATGGACGGGTCGCGAGCACAAGGAAATGCAGCGCGTTATCGTGGGGCTTCTGGCGGGCGCGGTGCCTCCAGACGTCCTGACAGTTGCTCGCGCGCTGGTCGATTTCATCTATTTTGCGCAGCTTCAGTCTCACACGGACAACACTCTCGCTCACCTGCAGACGGCCCTCGACACCTTCCACCACCATAAAGATGTCTTCGTGACCCTGGGAATTCGTGAGCACTTCAACATACCAAAGCTGCACTCGTTGCTCCATTATGTCGAAGCGATTCGGTCGCGCGGCTCTTGCGACGGGTACAACACGGAGCTGCCCGAGCGCCTGCATATCGAGTTGGCGAAGAACGCGTACAGGGCGACCAACCATCGTGATTATACCGATCAGATGGTTGCGTGGCTGACACGCCAGGAGGCCGTCGACTTGCACGCTGCATACATCGTGTGGCTGAGTGGTGCGAAGAGCGAGGAGCCGCAAGACGACACTTCGGCAGATGACTCACCTGGTGTACCTGACCCTCCACAACCTATTGGAGCTCCTCGCGTCGAGCTGGATGGCGGAACGCGCTCCTATGTCGTCGCAAAACACTGCCCTTCCCCCAACACGTCGCTCCGTTGCCTCGAGGCCGAACACAAGGCTACCGAGTTTTTGCCAGCCTTGACCGCCTTCGTCCACACGAAGTTGCCCCAGTGCCGCTTCAAACCGAACGACATGGACCGGTACGATGTCTACAAGGCCATTTCAGTGACTTATCCAGCCGACCCGCAGAGCGACGCGAGTGAACATACCGATCGAATCCGCACGGTGCCCGCGAAAGCAGGTAGTGGTCGAAAACCAACGAAGGGCGCCCACTTCGACACCGCCTTCATCATCGATCCAGAGCTTGCGATCGATGGCCGCCGTCAAGACCCACGCTCTGTCATTGGTGAGACAGTAAGCACTTCACGGAGAGAACTCACCTGATCCAGCTGTGACTTCGTAGACACGAGGGTTGCGCGGGTCCGCGTTATCTTCGACCTTCCCGAGCAGTTTGGAGTACTGCCGCATCCCCTTGCTTACGTCGAATGGTACACACCATTGACGCGCCTAGAGCCTAGCACGGGGCTTTACCTAGTCTCTCGATCAACGCGCGGCGGGAAGCCTAACGCAAGCATCGTTAGCGTTGACAAGATTCGCCGTGCTTGTCATCTGATCCCGAAGTATGGCAGGGCAGTAGACAGACAACTTACGAAGGATAATGCGCTTGATACTGCGACCGACTTTCGTGTGAACTCGTACATATCCGTAGACCTTAGAACATTACCAGAATAACAGTACACAGCTACGAGTCACTCCGAGTCGGATTAGCTAAGTAATATTGACCCACGACTGTCACGAACCTTTGGGCACTACTTCAAGTTCAACATATTGAATTAAGTTATGATGAACTACTGATGTCTATTACAGAAGCTGTTACTATCATATCTTCAATCGACGAGTACATACAATGAATGACTACGATGACCAGGCTAACTGCTACTGTGGCACTCACACATGCCTAGGCATGCAATGGCGGGCTATGGCTTGCACTGTTGCTGTCACTCGGATCTACACAGGCTCTGAGTGCCTATATTGGCTACATTGTTGTGAGTGGGTGCAATGGGCCCAGAATTTTTTTCCTGATGCACCGGTAGTGTGTACAGATGACTGGGACATGTTGGATGAGCAATGCTGCTCGTCCGTCATGTCGCCTTGCAGAACAGACGGTACGACCGCGAGGTCGTCCCGTATCACAAACGTATTGCCTTGAAAGTCGGAGAGAACGACCATCAGGTCGTCCCGTATCTTTTTCGTGCGATCATCGTGGCCCACAGAGCTTCCAATGAGCTCCGCGTGCGCCGATGCGGGTGTTGGTGAGGTGGGTACGTCCCTTAAGGGCGTGCCTTCCACTATGTTGCCGCTGCTCGTGGATGAACAGGGTACGTCGGACGTGCGACATGGCACGTCAGCCGCATCGCTAGGCGGAACAGCAGATACGACTTCGCAGTCGTTGGTACACCAGGGCGCTGTCAATAGAGCATGCGGGGAGTTGGATACGTCCCGCATGGGTGTATCTTCGAGCTCTGAGGCCGCTACGCTATGGATGGTGACGGTCTCAAGGTACACGTCGGACATGCGGTACTGCAAGTCCAGCGCGTTGCACTGCGAAGTGGACGGTACGACCTCGCGGTCGTCCCATATCACAGGCATACTGTCTTGAGAAGCGGAGGGTACGACCCTTAGGTCGTCCCGCAACGCGTACATGCCGTCTCCATGGCCAGTAGCGCGCTCGACAAACTTCTCGTTCGTCGACGTGCGCACTGGCTTGGGTACTAGGGAGAGGACCGGCGGAGAATTGGGTACGTCCAGTATGGACGTACCCTCGAGCATCAAGTCTTGCTGCTGGTCGGTAGCTTGCACGTCGAGCGAACAGTTCGGCATACTCGCTACGCGACGACTGGCGAATATTGGGTGGAACACGTCGGGCGTGCTTTGCGCCGCGTCCGCCGTATCGCCTTGCGAAGTGAACGGTACGACCGCGAGGTCGTCCCGTATCGCTCTCGCGCGATCATCGTGGCCGCCCGTGCGTACCACAGACATTCCGTCTGTTGCTGCAGCTCCAGGCGTGTTCGTGGAGACACCAGTCACATTGGACGAGCAGTTTTGCGTGTCCACTGTGTCGCCTTGCGGACTGGCCGGTACGACCGCGAGGTCGTCCCGTATCACAGGCATACTGCCTCGAGAAAAGGAGGGCACAACCCTTAGGTCGTCCCGCAGCGCGTACAGGCCGTCCCTGTGGCCAGTAGTGCGCACGACAGACTTCTCGTTCGTCGAAGTGCACACTGGCTTGGGTACGAGCGAGAGGACCGGTGGAGAGTTGGGTACGTCCAGTATGGGCGTACCCTCGATCCTCGATCTCGCTACGCGACAGCTGGTGAATGCTGGATGGGGCACGTCGGACGTGTATTGCGGCGCGTCCGCTGTGTCGCCTCGCGGAATGTACGGTACGACCGCGAGGTCGTCCCATATCGCAATAGTGCTACCTTGCAGACCAATGGGCACGACGGTCAGGTCGTGCCGCAGCACGACAGTGCCGCCTTCCTGGCCTGCTATACATACGACGACCTGTGTGGTCGTCGATACATGTGCCAGCGTGGGCATTGGAGAAGGAGGCGGTGGCGAGTGGGATACGTCCACCAAGGGCGTACCTGCGTTTATTGAGTCTCTCTGCTCGTCTTTCAGGCTCGCCCCGCACCCTTCCCCCTCCTTCCTTTTCCTGATTTCCTCGCATTCTCCTCGCTCCGCGTTTCCCGTGGTTCGCGCAGCCTGGTTGCCTGGTGCTGGACTTGCACGCGGGTCGTGTGAGTCCTGGATCGTGCGGCTGGGCTGTGTGTCGCCAGAGCCGCGACGGGTGTCGCCAGAGTCATGAGACTCGAGAGGAGAGCCTCCTGAGTCAAGATGCGAGGCGCGAGGGCGGAGGGAAAGGATCGGAGAGTAAGGATCTGGCGGTCTTGTACCGCGAGGTGCCAGGTCGTCGGAGGGGTTGCCGACCGCGAGGTGGCGGTCGGTACTGACCGGTCGATCCTTCAGCTGAACCGCGAAGGGTTCAGCTGTCCAAAGACAGAGCGCGGCTCGCACTTCCGTTGGGAAGTGCGAACCGGGTTGGAACGCGGTTGCACGCGGGCGGTGGCTGCCAGTGTGGAGGTCGAGGTGGCGGTTAGCATTGAGAGGAGTACTTCCGGCGCTACCGCTGGGAGTGCTTGCTCTCGGCGCGTGCGCGTGACGCTCGACGCATTGAGCGTCGAGCTCGATGCTGGCCGCGTCGGGCACGTCGTCCGGCGCGATAGTTGTATATTTTGAGTCGCGGCTCATTTCTGAGCACGCGACATGTGGATCTACGAGCAGAAGCTCGTCTACATCCGGGGATGCGACGTGAGGTCGCGTCCCTATGCCTTCCCGGGCGCAGGACCGAGTCATCTTGTCGGACAACTGGGACTCGGGCTCGGCGACGGCGGCGTCGACGAACCTAGCGCGTGCACCACTCTTGAGTGTGGTGCCGAGCTTGGTCGGCTCACTGGGAGCAATCGGAGACGGAGTCTCCGGACATCTCTGAGCAGTCTCGATGTCGGGCTCGATCTGCTCAGGACGCGACCCCTTGGGCTCAGACACGGGCTCAACAGCGGCAGCGCTGTCGATCTCGGTGCGCGCACCACTCGTCGGAGAGCTTTCCAGCTCCTGTGGCTCGGTTGGAACAGGCGGAGTCGGGTTCTCCTGGCAGCTCTGAATGGGCTCGACCTTGGGCTCGAACAGTTCTGCGTGTGCTGTGCGTTCGACCTCGCGGTCGGACGGTGCCTGCTTCGCGAGTGCTCCGGACGAGTTCTCGGGGTCTGAGAGCTCAGTCCGGCAGGTCGTGCGACGGTGACGTCTGGACTCGTTGTCCTGCTCCACGGAGCGTCTGAACGATGTGATATCATCATCTAGATGCTTCATCGAGTCATCGAGTGTCCGGAACCGCCTATCGGGGGTGGCTCGTGTCTCGACCGGGATACTCTTCAAGAACTTCGCAAAACTGTCAAGAAGTCCATCCACCTTCGCATCGACCTTCGCGCGGTGGGCCTCCCGAGTACTACGCGAGTGCTTGGGAGACTTGGTTGTCGATCCAGCCATCTTCTTGAGTGGTTGCGAAGTTGACTAGATTTGGATGTAAAGCATAGAAATTCGAAGTTTCCAGGTTGTTGCCTAGAGTAGATAGTCCCCAGAACAGAAGCTGTTCTGGAGCGCAAAAAAGTGTAGCGTCCCTTAATCCTCGGGCCCGGTATGCGCTGTACCCAGTCTCTATTCAGAGGGACTGTCTACACGTAGCATACATGGGGCGATGAGGATGGTAAAGGACTGAGGTCTCGTAGGTGCGCTGGCGCGCCATACGAGCCCTCGAACAAACAAGAACAATCATACGAGATAAGATATACCGTAACGGGAATATCCGTTACATCGGGCGTGTCCAGCCCCTACTATGCCAATAGGGGGCCTCGCGTGCCCTCCGCATGATCGCGGACGGCAGTAGCGCTACCATATGGTACCACCTGGACCATGGTGAGTTATGTTAGTGCGATGGGGAACCACCACTAACGCCTGGAGGTTTTTCGAAGCTTTTTCCTACCAGGTTTTAGCCATGGATCCTGCCATGCTGCAAGGCAGATGAGCCGGGGTGTTTGTGAATTATCGAGTAGTATTGCAATCGTGCGATAGTAGGTGCTGGATATCCCAATCGGGAAGTAGTGTACACGGGTCTATGGAGTATGGGGGTTGTCATGTAAATAGAGAGCGTTGTCACACGTGGCGAGCCTTATGGCACGCAGACGTGAGGACTAAATGGAATCCCCTCCTCCTCCTCCTCCTCCTTGTGACCGTGTCTCAGTGCGTTGAGAATGGGGACGACGTGCACTGGTTTGCCAACATCACTTAGAATAAATTACGTCTGTCGATGATGATGTGTATACAATGACTATGTCTGAGCGAACCAGTTGTTACATAGGTTCGGTATCGGCGTCATCACATAACTTACTGAGGAACCATGTATGTACAGTACGTGTGTTAGTACAAACAATGTGAGTTCTTCGACCCTCAATACAACGACATCAATTCAACAGTGCACATGGACCACAGTAACTACCTCTGTCTTTTCCGAAGGCGCCGTGGTACTGCCGGATATCTACCAGCGACACGAGTTCAACGTCCAGCCTGAGCATTCAGCGCTTCAGCAATCGCCCATCTCGGCCATGACGCCTGCAGACTCGGGGTCGGGAGTAGTTGCGCTCAGTGATTCTTCGCGGAGCTGCTCGAGATCGGCAAGCGTGACGTCGGCCAGAAGCTGAAGCTGCGAGACGGCTAGGTATGGTTCCAGAGCATGGGACAGGGCCATCGCTGATAGGGAGTCTAAGCCGTAAGACGTGAGAGGCACGTCAGGAGACAAGTCTTCGTGGTCTATGTCCAGCACATCGCAAATAATGTCGCCCAGCTCGCGCTCCAAGTCTTCAGAGTTATGGTCGGTGTCTGACAGGGATTCTTTCACCACGAGGTGGTCGTACAGGGGGGAAGACCCATTTTTGCTCTGGACGAGGCTCCAGTCGCAATCTGGGATGTATTGCCAGACAGGTCCTTCACGAAGCTTCAACAATGCGTCGCCGATGCACTCGCAGAGTGCTGTGAGTTTCTCGTCAGATTTGACCTAGGTCATTGTTAGCCGATGTAACTTGCCTTCGCACGTCATGGCCCAGGCGCTGAGGTGTCTAAACCGCGACCATTTCGTACTGTCGGTAGCGGCCAGGGTGAGGGACCCCCCGGTATCATTTATCATTGGTGGAACGATGGTCGCAGCGTTCTTGTATCGCTTCGTCAACCCTGTCAAAGCAGTATTTGCGCTGTGACGAGGTCAGTAAGGTTTGGCAACGCGACCGAGTCACGAAGCTGCTAGCATACCTAGCGTAATTGGTCTGCCCAGCATTTCCCAACAGCCCCGCGACAGACGAGAAGGCGAGCACGAAGTCCAGCGAATGAATATCGATGACCTTCTCCAAAGCATGGAAGGCACCCAGCTTGGCGGTGAAAGAGGCTTCGAATGTATCCGACGTTTGCGTGGCGAATGTACGGTCGATCAGGTTGGTTGTCATGATCATGCACCCGCCAAACGGTTTCTGGCTCGACGCCACCAGCTCCCTTGTTTCCTCGACCGATGATGCGTCGATGGCCTCCGTACGTAGCACCAAGTCATCTCGTGATCGCAGGTAAGCGAGAAGCCTCAAAGCGATGAACTCGTCTTTAGTCGCGAGTTTGGCCGTCCCTGAGCGGGAGGTGAGGACGATCTCACGCGCCCCGTTCTACGACGTACGTTAGTCTCACATCTGAGTCTGCATGTTCACAACCTGATACATCCAACACGCGACGGGTAGCCCAATCCTCCGATACCTCCGATCAAAATATACACCTTGTCAGGAGCGAAGATGGTGTCCACAAAGCATACGTCTGTTGGTCGTACTATGTCCAGCGCATCGATGGGAGGAGTGAAGACTTCTGTGAAGCTAGTAGGGTTCGACAACGCGAGCTTCAACGCATCCCTATAGCCCACGGGTCCTCGGCCAGAATTCTCCGACCCCAGTGCTGCGGTCATCCCATTGGAATACCTTGCTGGTTGCAGCCGGTGCACCGTCCTGTCGATGTCGCTGGCATTCGCTCCTCTCTCCCCGAAACCATGTATTCGGCTGCCGAGATAGTGCGCTCCTGGTCTCCGAGATGCCGGCCTGCGACGGCAAGCGTACACGTGCAGTCCGCGGCTCTCGTATAGCTGGCACAGAACGCGCCCGAGCCTGTGTCCGAGTGCGTTACGAGATGCATTCGCCCTCCAGACGCGAGGGGTCGCTGAATCTGGCGGACCCGATGGCAAGCACAGCTAGAGCTGCGCCGAGCACATGAGGACCCCGAGTGACATCGGGAATGTCCGACATCTGCAAGAGGCTCCCGCGGTGAGCAATGAGGAAGTTGGAGAGGGGCCCAAGTGTAATTCCAACATAGACATTTGGTAAGCCGTCCACGCGTCCGATGAACGCTCGGCATGAGGAGATATTGGACGACCAGCCAGGACACGGACCAGAACATGGCCTGGAGGTACCATCGGGTGAGAAACCTGCGAGAGGGTAGAGTGCTGATACGTCCATAGCGCTCCGGGGTCAAAAGACACGAGTTTCCTCGGCGCGGGCGATGATACGACCATGGGAGCACGCACTGAGCCATCCTCATGTACCGACATTTCTTCCTCTGCCAGCGGATGAGCACAGAGAGACTGTGCTGTCTCCTCGTATTCTCCAAGAGGCCATGTCGCGGGGAAATGACGCAGAACACCTGCCACGATCGGTATTCCTTACGGAGAGACCTAGTGAAGCCGAGAACCGCGTCGCCGTCCGTACCTTTGGATGCGATGAAGCAGAGGGACTCTCTGTAGGACGGGTTCAAAGAGAGGATTTTTTGCTGAAGTCTCATCTCATGTCCTCGGTGGTACTGGAAGATTAGGATTAGAAGCTCAGTGCTCCCGTCCTTGGATAACTGTGGCGGTTCCCCTATGAGTATAGCACAAGAGGCGAGGACGCAATTACATACCCGTCGACGATCATGGTCGTCTTCATATTTGACCCGTTGTCGCCCGACTCTGAAGAAATGGAGAGATGTATATCGAGTTGGCGATGGGCCATATCATATCGATGTTGGACTATCAATGGTGTTCGCCCGTGAGCTGCTACCTCGAGGGCATCTATGGTGCATAGCGTCTGGCCGCGTTCGTTCATGAGCTTGAAGTCGTAAGTGAGCGACTCTAAGCAGTGTCAGGACGCAAGCATCAAATTGCGGTATGAAGGCGTCTTACCAGGCATCCATTTGACAAGACTGCATGAGCGTAGATCTTCTCAGGCATCCCTTGAGCAAGCGCGTCATGGATAACTAGCGTCCCCAACTTTGATGGCAGATAGTAGTGACCGTGAGCGACGGCCCCAGTAATCAACGGATGCACTGCAACCTGCAGCGCAGCATCTAAATTGCAGGATGCAGTCGGTAGTCCGAGAGACTGAAGACAAGGTGTAGAATTTGATGAGCAGGCACCAGACGCCGTCCACTACTTGTCGAGATCGTCTCCTGCACCGCGAATTTCTATCAGAAATTCCTCCAGCCCAGATGCGTCAACCCCATGATAGCAGGATAGCACTCTCCTGTACGTGGTCCCGTAGTTGGCAATGAACGAAGATTATCATAAAACTCTTCGTCTCCATCATCTTCAGGCGTGCACGTATGTCGTTGATGGCCACTGGAGACGCATCTCCATCGAGTTCGCTTCCATCGAGAGATAGCCTGTCGCATGTACACGATCGTACTACCGAGAAATGTGAACTTCTCTGGGATGATGAGAAATGACGGACTCACGTCGGTGGCCACGTATTGACAAATCTGCCGCAGGTGCACTGTGGACGCTCCACTGCGAATCTTCAAGTCTCACGTCAATGGGCGTCGGACGTTCGGACGAAAGCGACAGGACCGAGTGGAATTGTATGTTCCAGAGCTTCTTCGCGCCAAATTCGAGTGCCTGTGGGGTACCAGTCAGCCGATCTTCCCGAGCGATACAGAATGCGCATACCATTTCCAGGAATCCCGCTGCGGGCATGATAGGTTCATTCTGTATGATGTGGTCCGCTAGCCAGGATGCGTCTGTGTGTTGATTCGCAGTTGAGGGTAGTTCAATGGGCCATGACGCATCTGTCTTTGGCGGGTGATCTCAAATGTCGAAGCTGTATATGGGACCTCCTTCCGCGCGAATGGATATGGAGGTATGTTTGCACTTGCGTTCTCTGCCATACCAAACAGCACATCCATATTCACTCGCGAGTAGCCCGCGCAGACTAGTCGCCCGACACAGTCCAAGAGCTGCATCGGCTCGCCGACGCCTGCAGTCCTGGATCGTTTCATCGGGCTCAGTACTGTCGTACCGTGCCCCGAGATCGCGGTGATATACCCCGACAGGACGGGATGGGGGCCCAGCTCCACGAAAATCGACTGCGGGTGCCTAGTGTGAATGGCGTTTATAGCGGGCTCGAACATTACCGGCCCAAGCGTATTATCCCAGAAGTAGCGGGCGTCGTAGGGCGTGTTCAATATGCCGCCAGTAAGAGACGAGAACGTCTCCACTTTCGTCGGTACGACTGCGTACTTCTTGAACACCTCCCCAACCCGCTCCTCGTAATCTGCCTGGCAGATAGCCATCATTGACGAGTGTACGGGTATCCGCGTTCGTAGCTGGGTCGCCAGAATACCAGCCGCCTTTGCCCGCGCCACTGCAGACGCGATGTGCTTTGCAGAACCGGACAGTGTGATGGCGTTCGGAGCGTTGTAACAGCCAACCTCCAGGGCAGCGGGTCCCAGCTCCGCGACGACGTCAACGATGGTTTCCTCAGCCAGCGCTGCAGAGCATGCTACAGCTGCCATAGCTCCATCGTGTCCCTCCAGTGCCTCCATCGCTCGGCCCCTTGCAATTGAGAGCTCGACTGCCATTGCCTTGAATGCCGCACCCGACGCATACACGACGGCCGTCTCGCCTGCAGAGTGTCCGATCACTACATCCGGCTTGACGCCGATGAAAGCTAGAGCTTCCATGAGCGCAATTTGCAGGATCGTTAGCGCAGGTAAGGTAATGGAGATTGGCCAGACGTCTCCCAAGGTGTCAGGTACATCGGATTCGCCGAAGAGGCCCACGTCTGCGATAAGCGACTTGCCAGTCACGCTTGCGTAGACTGCGTCGAGCTCCACCACAGTATCATGGAATGGAACGCATGTCCTGAATAGCTCGCGACCCACTGTACATAATCAGCTTGGTCGGTGGCATAATTCAATGAACTTACTGTTCCAGTGTTGGGGCCCTGCCAGGGAACACAAACACGATCTCCGGTGCTGTTTTAGGGGTGAGAGCCGGCTCCGAGAAGCGAGGGGTTTGTCCGTCTGGAGTAACAGCATACGCTTTCCAGAGCATTGACCGCGCTCGCCGACCGAGTGCACGGTCCATGTCCTTGTGGTCCTGCTCCGCCGTGAGGGCCTTGAGTGATTCGCCGACAGCAGAAGCGGACCGTGGTGATAGGCCGCCTATGATCAAGAGCGACGGGATCACCGAACTCTGATACGCCCACAACTGCGGAGTGCCATCAACGTCGGGCGCGTGAGCTTCAATAACGCAGTGGCCGTTGGCGCCGCCAATACCGGAGCTCGACATCGCGATGAGCGCACGGCCAGAAGGAGAGCGGATGCTAAGCTTCTCCGGAGTTACAGGAACGCGCATGTTATGCTCCGTCCACTTGATGGCAGGGTTCGGGATGGTGCAGTTGACAGTGGGCGGATCACACCATGCTCGATGATGTGGCAAACCTTGCATAGAGACGATAGGAATGCAGTGATCTCCGTGTGGCTACAGCAATGGTGAGTACCTTGATGATGTGCATGTCAATACGAGACGTACCCAATATTGCCCTTTACGCTGCCAACAAGCAGCTCATCATCTCTCCCAAACTGTACACCGACCCAGTTCGCCTCCGTGGGGTCCCCAGATGCAGTACCTAGGCGAGAGAGCGCGTGTCAGAAACAAATTCAGTGAAAAATACGGCAGATATACCTGTTGCGTGTAGCTCGACAAAGTCTATTTCTCGCGGAGACCGCTGCGCCTGAGCGAACGCACGTAACATAGCATTTTCTGCGCCAATGCGACTGGTGCATTCACGGGGCCAGCGAGCCGGAAGAATTGATGCGGTTCCGAGAATCTATGTATTTATGATGTCAGTGGAAGTCAAAGCCGAGTCTACCGGCGGAGTGACGCACTGTAGCATAAATCCTGTCTCGATCACGGAGCGCCGCGTCGAGAGGCTTGAGCACGATAGAGACGCACCCTCACCTCGCCCGAATCTATAGGGTAACCTCATGTGAGGAGACATTCATAACTGAAGAATGAGCTTCACCCGTTGGCAGTTGCATCGAAAGGTTTGCATTTCCCGTCGGGAGACAGAATGCCGCCCTGTGTGTACAACAGCCACTCCGTGAACCTACGCAATACAGGTCAAATGTCCTGTCAGATTCGAGAAGAATGTCCCTGTGCATGCTGACTGTGGTTGAGCTGACAGCGCCCACAACTGCCGCTTCGCACTCGCCATTCCGTAACGCTTGAACCCCGAGTGGGTGGCATATAAGGTTGAGCTACATGCCGTATCAAGAGCATAGTTGGACCGCGGAGATCGAGATGATACGAGACACGGTTCGCGACCATCGCTGGGCCGCCTGAAACGCCCCGCGAGCTTCCACGTCATCCTGGTAGAGTGGGATTCAGAGAGTAGCGAGAACCTCTCACACTAAATCACTCACATGTCCGGATACGGAAAACATGTCATGAGCCACAGCAGACATGTAGCAGCCGACATCCCGACCTCTGTAGTCGATACTCGAGTCAAGTAAGGCTAGGAACGTCGTTTCTATGAGCTTTCTTGTGCCCAGGCTCATCAGCCTGGCATCCTTGCTCGTGATACCGAACTCGATCGGATCGAAGAGGCCTATGTCCTTGAGGAATGCGCCTGTATCGGCGCCCACCTGGCCGGAAGCGGTTCCCTTGAGACTGAAGCATTATGAATATAAGTGCCAAACAAAAATATGATTGACAAGCTCACGTGTGCATGTTGAAGCGGTCTGCAGGCATCTTCTCGTACGCCTCTCCGCCTTGCAATAGGAAGTCATAAAACGAGTTGTAGTCCAAGTTCGACTCGCTCCAGTCACCACTCGGGAGTTCTGCAGCAATTCCAACCTGTACATAGAGCAAGGATTTGCCTCAGTGGGACTTCGAGATCAAAGTATCTTTGTGATCACTCACAATGGCGATAGGAGGCGATTTGTTCGAAAACATCCTAACAGCAATTTCCGATGCGATCTCTGGTCTATGTGGAGTATCACTGCAGAGAATGCTCGTGAGCAGTGCTGAATGCCAATGAGTCGAGTATACTTATACTCTTGGTGTGAGGATCATGTACTGCAGGGTGTGCTGACGAAGTGTACATTGTTGACGCAGGTCTCGCTGTATCAGTATCAAAGATCGACCGTCAAGCAACGTGAGATAAATGAGAAGACCACAATCAAATGATTATTGATGGCGGAAAGCAAAAGATGATAGAAGCAGAACAGTTTGTCAGTCACTTCGTTTGATAGAACACTGCACACAGGCCGACATTCAGTGTCACCGACGTGACAGTTGTTTATGGCGTGCGTACCGCTCGCAATACGCGCAGTACGAGCATAAGTCCCCCGCGGTTCGCGGGCCAGGGGCGTGAGTACGCATGTCAAGATGACATATGTGATCCCGCTGGTTTATGTGCCAATTTCGCATGCGCCGAGGCACCCTCAGTAGGTGGCAGAAGCGGCACAGGTATGGGAAAGCCTGGACACAATCCACTGGCATGATAGTTTAGCAATGCACATACTCGGATCAGGGACTGGAATCTCGATTCACAGGCGGCGGAAATCAACCCTGTGCATAAGCCACACTCTTGCAGTCGGTCTACCCACAACATCTCAAGGAGCGACATCCGACTACACGTGCTGCGACCCTTTTGCTCGGGCGACCAGGCTCCGCGCTACGATTAAGCACGACGCCCCGGCAAACATGATAACCTGTAGGGCCGTGATCAGCGCTCAACACCCGTGTCCAGCGGAACCAGCTGCCTGTCAGAAGCTCAATACAAGGGGCACTCACCGAATTGAACACGATTGGCTTGTACCACCGGCCGCCCTCGTCGAAGAGCGCGCCAGCGATGGGTGTCCCAGTCAACATGGCAAACGACGTTACAAAATACCCGAGTCCAAGACGGATCCTGTTCTGAGATCAGCCGAGCCCGTGAAAGAGAGCATGGTTAAAGATGACGCACCCGATCTCATGCAGACCCTTGGCAAGCGTCGCCGCCGCCGGAGGCATAAGTGAGATCACTGCGAAAGAGGATGAGAGTAGGGTCAGAAGAAAAGGAGGAATGGACGCACTTGCTCCCGAGAAGAACCCATACAGAATCGAGAACACGATGACAGCCCCGGTGGATGTGACGCCGAACATGGCGAGTACGAGCGCGCTTGTGATGACTGCCACAGGCGCGAGAACGTTGAACGGGCCGACGCGGTCTGCAAGCATGTTCGGAAGGGTGCGCCCGAAGATCGAGGCAGCATTGAGAATGGCGATCTGTATGACAGTCACTTCTGGGAAGCGGACATATGGGGCCAAACCGAACTTACGGTATAGAACGCCAGCGTCCCCGAGAGCCTGTGCAGGTTCACCCATAGCTGGAGGTAGAAATCTGGAATACCAAGGGTCGGTCAATTGAGGACACCGCAGAGGTCGTGCCTACTCACACGGGAAGAACATCCCCCAAAGTACGAGAAACAACCTGCGTAGCCGGCACCTCTCAGTACTCTAGTCTGCACGCACAAGTGGAGGGCCACACAAAGGGACACGTACCCGAACGCAAATAACCAGTACGGCCCGTCCGTCATAATTGCTTTCATGTCAGGTTTGGGCCCTGGTCCACGCTTCCTAGCGCTCGGTAAGCGAGTCGTCATTACCGCATTTGCTATGGCGAGCAGGCCGAGAGTAAGGAACGCGGTCGCACGTACTCCCCACGCGAAACCAGCACTGCCATTCACAAGCTTGTTCAGCATGATAGGGTAGATTAGACCGCCGACGCCAGAGCCTAGGGAAGAGGATGCCCTGCATCAGTGACCTTTGAACGTAGGAGAGTAAAGAGTTCGCCGGGGAGAGGCGAAAGTGCTCGAGGAACGCAAACGGCTCACCGGTCATGACAATGCCCATTGCGAGCGAGCGGCGCACGCGCCAGTGATGCGTTTGCACAGACATAGCCGGGACAAGCATCAAGCCGCTCCCGATGCCCATGCCAATGCCCTGGGAGAGCACGAGTTGATAGTATTTGTGCGGATTCGCGAGTGAGAGCATGAACATGCTGCCAAGTTCTCGAATTATGAGTACGTAATCCTCGGAAAAGAGACTGGGATAGGCGCGTCAGACTACCAGACGTACCAGAATACGTAGAGAATGCTGCCGGAGCCTACGACATAATGGAAGTAACCTTGATCGAAGAGTTTGCCCGCAGGAAGGCCCACGACGAACATGAAGAACAGCTGGTACAGTCTCAATGACAGTCGGAGGAAATAAGGCCATTGCGCGCGCACCTGTAAAGACCCAATCCAGCTGATGTTCGACGCAGACGATGCGCCTGAGAGAACATAGTAGTCCTGAAACACCCCGAACGAGTTGGAGTAGCCGAAGGTGGTTGTGCAAATCAGGAACCTTCACAATGGTCAGCGATAGAAGACGTGCACTATAAAGACAGAAAAACGTACCCTCCGAGGACAGAGAGCCATGCCTGAAGACCGCCATCCGGGATGTTAATCGCTGGTGGCGCAGCTACAACTTCGATGACGACCGAACCGGGTGGCGTAGATTCGTCTTTCGTTGCTAGTTCAACCTCAGACAGTGGACCCATGGGCCTGTCAGACATTGGTCTAAGCTGCGTAGGTATGATGCGTGACGGTAGTAGATAGGACCACTTGAGGCGTGCGCACGATTTATACAACACATAAGTCGAAACGAGGCTCGAGCAGAAGTGGACCGGGAACGCCGGACGCTGTGCAAATACAAGACGCTTGCCGGCTTGTATGGCCTGCAACGGAGAGTACTCGAACCCTTAACTTAAGGTTCGACAATGCGGTTGCTCAACTAAGTCTTCAGGAATTTGTGACAGGAAGACTGTGACCGAGACATGCCGACATTACGGAAGAATTGAAGCGCGGATGAGGCTGTCCAGTAGATCTCTGCAAGGTGCCAGGAACGTATCAAGCACATCAGTATCGCGCATGCGGTACCACACACAGAAGACACTCACCAGTTCCACGCCAAAGACACGCTTGCACACACTCGGCAGAGTGGTATTCTTGAGAGTGGCAGCCAAGACCTCCGCTGATGAGTCGATGCAGCCTCAAGTCCGCAGCGTGGTTCTGTGTCCTTGCATCTGGCTTGTGTGTCAGTGATTCAACTATGCCCTCAAGCAAAGCACGAATCAGTAGTCCATATCTGGACCCGGTACGTCTGTCAGGTTTGGGGAAGTTCCAAACACTCACCAGGACGTATTCTATGATCATCATAAGGCCGATCTATTCCACTGCCATTTGATTCGTGTCACCGTGAGTGCAGTCAGCCAAGAAGGACCCGAATGGCAATGCTGGCTGCTGCTGGAAGTGAACCAAAATTTGTGGTCGATTGAGGTTCAAGGCAAGCTCGAGTTCAACGTTAACGCTGTCCTCAGCCACACCGGCAAATAAGTACCGGATGTCAAGTTTCCTTATATAATCTAACTGTCATCATGACTTACACGAGCGTAACAACCTAATAGTACCATACTTTGGCCATACTCAAGGTTAAAGCGTAAAGGCGCAGTAAGTTGTCGCTACGTATACACCTCTGGGTCGAATTGACGAAGAGACAACGTAACAGATTGACACCTGGCTTCGTGTGTGAAGTACTGGTGCGCGGTTCAGATTGTGCGGGCCCCCGGATGTGCCGAACATGTTCCCAACTGTGCATTCGTCCACGCTGTCACTCCTCGCCGCAGTGGAGTTCGTGTGGTGAATCTGACCTCCTCCGGCTTCCTCCACACTATCGCCAGTCCGAGATATCGACTTGTGACTGACTAAGCCACCCGCGCTTCGCGGTTCCAAGGGGTTTGAAGTAATGGTATGTCACAGGCTCAGGGCTAGATGCGATATCCGTGCGTTGTCACACGCAGTACCTAGTACTGTAAGCTTACAACGGTGTGTACAGCGGCGGGGGAGCGGATGAGCCCAATCATGGATCTGCCAACACTGATACATTGTTCAGGACGGATTAGTGCTTTTATGGCGCGGGACGCAGCCAAGTGGTAGCCCGTATCTCAGGCAATGGACGGACATACTCCCATCCCAGCCACGATGAAGGCCGTTGTTGTCCAGAAGGCAAGTCCCCATTCTGTCGAATGTCGTCTCGAAAAAAGCTCAACCCCGTAACACCGCCAGGGAAAGAAGGCCGTTGTGCAGGACCACCCGGTCCCCACCCTCGGCGACGATGACATCCTCGTGAAGGTTGTCGCTGTCGCACAAAATCCGGCAGACTGGAGATGTAAGTCTTCAGTCCTCTACCTGCATGTCCGTCGCTGATCGGAATCTCATCCGTCGCCAGTCGTCGACGTTGTGCAGAATGCGGGGACGGTCCTCGGGTGCGACTGGTCTGGGCACGTCGTGCAGCAGGGCAAGAACGTCACATTTCCGGAGCTCGGCATGCACGTCGCCGGTTTCGCGATGGGAGGTACTTATGTCGACGGCGGCGCGTACTCGGAGTACGTCAAGACCCCCGCGGTGCTTGCGTGGATCGTTCCGGAGGGGACTCTGAGCCATGAACAGGCTGCAACCGTCAGCGTGGGGTATGTCGTCTGTAGTTCATCATCCCCGGTGTGATTACGCAATTTCAGGCTTTTCACGGCAGTACAATGCTTGTACCATCCACAGCGTCTAGCGCTCGTAGAGCCACCGGAGAAGGCGGACGGCACCGAATGGGTATTCGTGCATGGGGGAAGTTGTGCGTCTGACTGGTTAAATCGTTCTATCCCAGTACATTCCTGACTATGTTTTGTCAAGCTTCGGTGGGCCAATATACCATTCAGCTTGCACGCCTCTCAGGATACAAGGTTGTCACGACTGCGTCTCCCAAAAACTTCGACCTCGTCAAGGCTCTGGGGGCAGATGCGGTGTATGACTACAAGAGCGCCGACGTCGTCGACGCCATAAAAAAGGTGACGGAAAATGGCGTGCGCTATGCGGTTGACACTCAGAGCACGAAGGAGACCCAAGAGCTCTGTGCACGCTGCATGGGAGCCAACGGAGGGAAGCTCATCCTAATGTTCCCGCCGACGTTCAAGGCTAAGAAGCTCCGCAAAGACGTGGAATTCATCCGTGCGTATCTCAGTTGATTAGGCGGTGACTGAAGCACGCCGACTGACATCCAATGGGGTAGACACTTTGTTGTATACCGCGTTCGGCCGCCCTTTTTCGCTCGGTCCGCAGGCGAAGTACGCCGTGCAGCCCAATGACAAGGCGCAAATCGCGGCATTCATGAAGAAGATGCCCCAGCTCCTGCGCGATGATTGTATCGTGACGAATCGCATAAAGCTGTGGGAGGGCGGGCTGCAGGCGATACCCGAAGGTTTGCAGTACATGAGGGAAGGGAAAGTTAGTGCGGAGAAGATCGTTTACCATTTGTGATCTGGATCCTGACCTGACAATAATATTCACGATCTTGAATTGGGTAGAGATGACCGGGGCGTCAGATGTGCGGGGAACCTGCGGAAAGTGAAGGATGTGTCTACGTCCAGCTAAATTCGCAATGTTTTACAATATCTTGAAGCGGTCCGTCGTAGCACCAGGGAGGTTACTGTCGGCATGTTTGCGCGCACTAGCGGAAACCCGTGCTCCGCTACGGACTGGAGGTTATCAATGATTGCATGCCAGTAGTGCTATGCGCGCTGAAGAGGTACGAAGGCCACTCCAAGTCAGCCGCCTCCTTCGGCCGCACGGGGAGTCAGCTTCAAAGCTATACTACACAACAGTCATATGCCAGTACTGCTGTGCGCGAAGACGTATACGTTGTACGCAAAGGCCACTCAGCCACCTCCCTTCGGGAGTCGGCTTCGTGGCCTCATCGAGCATTTTTCTGCTTGCAATAGTTTAGTCAACATTGATGTAAGTACGGATTCCATAGCACGTTTACGATCAAGTCGTCTTTTATCCAAACTATGGCTAGTGCTAGTGAACGGGGCCAGGATGGGCACGGGTAGCACCGCGGGAGCGCAGGGCGCATACCGCACCCGCGACCCGCGACCTACGCACCCATACCCTGCCCGGGTTCACCGCCGGTGTCGACAGTGGACCGCTGGTTGACTTACCTCGGCAGTATCTGCGCGGGTTTGGGCTTGTTGCCTGCACCCGCCGTCCTCCCCGTCCTCCGTCTTCGCCCCTCACGCGCCATCCTCACGCACTCCCGCCTGCTCGCTGTACCCACGGCGCCCTCGTCGGCTGTGTTGGCATGCGGGGCACCCTGTGCGTTCGCAGTCGGCGCATTGCGCATGCCCCGACCCTGCCATTCGCTCACGCTCGCGCAGTCCCTTCGTCGGCGGGGCTTGCGTGCTCGCCCTGCGAGTTCGCGGTCGCCATGCGTGTGTCATCGTCCGGTCGTGTGCCCGCTCGCCCGTCCACTCGTCTGCCTGCGTGCGCGTTCATCGGCCGTGTCTGCGTACTGGGCATTCGCCCTCCATGCTCGCGGTCGGTGTGCTGCGCGTGCGCCGGCCTGCCCAACAACGTCGCCGTTGCTGGTCTTTTGCTCAGCGCGTGGGGTCTGCCCACCATCCGCTCGCTCGCGTCCACACCCACTCGGTTCCGCACTCACCCTCCACCCATTCTCCTCCTGCTCGCCGCTATGCTCGCACCTGTGGTCCGCTCATCGGCCGCGCATGCACAGGGGACCTCTGCCCTGCGCGCTAGTGGTTGGTGGTGTTGCCGTGCGCCCACCGTCTACTCGCCCTTGCGCGTTCTTCGCTCACACGCGGCGGGTGGTCCGTTCATCGGTCGTGTTTGCGTGACGTGCATTCGCCCGGTGCGCTCTGACGTGCGCGCCGTCACCCGCCGTGCTTCACGTCGCCGCGCCCTGTGACTGCAGTCAGCGCGCTCGCTCGCGTGCGTCTGCACTCACCTTTCCCCGATGCCCTTCTTTAGCTCTCGCGCACACCATCCGTTCGTCGGCTGTGTCTGCACGCAGGGCATTGGCCCTGCATGCTCGTGGTCGTTGTGCGTCTTGTGCCTGTACTGTTGAAGTTTGTGTTGCTGCACGTCACGCCCGCCAGCCCCTCGCTCTCGCCCTCGCTGTGCATGTCGTGGCCCACTTGTCTGCCCGCTCGCATGCCTGCGTTCGCCTTCGTCGGCCGCGTCTGCGTGCACTGGGTGTTCGGCCACCACGCTCACGGGCGGCGGTGGACGTGTGCGCTGTCGCCTGCCGCCCGCCCGCTCTCTCGCCCGCCCGCTCTCCCGCCCGCCCGCTCGCTCTCCCGCCCATCCACTTGCTTGCACATCCGATTGCCCGTCCACGTGTGCCCACCTGCGCACCAGCTCGCCCGCCTGTCCACTGGCTCCATGCGCGTTCGTCGGCCGTGTCTGCGTGCTGGGCATTCGCCCGGCGCGCTCGCGCTCGGCGTGCGCATCGCGTTTCATGTCACCACGGCGACTGCACCCTGGGGAAGGTCAACTCCGGTGCTTCAGACCACTGGGAAGAAAGACGTACATTCTGCCTACTTCCCTCTAATCTGTATGTGGGAGCCTGCATCTCGGATGACCTAGCCTGCTTGTGTGTCCTGTCATCCGGTCGCTCAAGCGCTCACTAAGAGGATAGTACAGTGTGAGAATATGACTGGCATACCTTGGCCTTCACTGCAATCCCTAGTCGGGCTCATCATCTCCTGCGCTTGACGATCCTCACGCCGACGCGCACTCCATGGAGTATTGACAGGCGGTGGTATAGCTGCCATTTGTGCCGAGTTATTGTGGCGAAGGCGGGCAAAGGACGGCAGTGTAGCGGCATAAGTAAATTCAAGCCATCTGCATGGATATGGGATATGGAAAAAGTGTCCGCTGTGCAGAACATGTGGAGCGAGGGCCTCCGAGCTTGCAGAGGAGGAACGCGCAGTGGCTGAGGGCGCCGCGTCAGACTCAAGAGGTCGGGCAGCGCTCGGTGTTCGTCTCTCAGCCAATGAGATGTCATCTTTGTCTCGTCCAATTGTCTGCCGTGTGAAAATTATCGACGCCTCTTGTAGAGTAGATGCTAGTCTCCCCAGGCAGACGTAGAAGCGCATGCGGGATACTGATAAGATCAGATTTATGTCATTCACAGAGTAGCATCCTTAGACCATGCTGAATCAAATCAGGGTTCGGATCCGATTCGCAAGACTCAGTGTGACGGGCCACATCCTCGTGTCACAGTAAGTAAATAGGTGAAGGGCCGTGAAGCCCGAGCCTGACGTGTACTGTGATCTCAGGTATCCTCTCACAGGCCTGCAGGAAGCGCATTCATACTGCTTTGCAAGATCAGTGATCGCAGAACGCACACACAGTACACAGAATGAATACACCTCGCATTGGTGACACACGCTGTTCCGGCGCGCATGGAGCTTACGTAGCGACAGGATCAAAAATAGCGTGGTACTTATTGAGAACCGACTCTATACACACTGGCGTCCTTGACTCAGTGACAGCCTTCGATGGGACATCTTCAGACACTCAATCCGCGACAGTCGATCCCTGCATCTGCAGAACAGAATAGAAGTTGAGCGCCCATCGCTCGTCGGCCGTTTTTCGGGAATCAGGATTACGACGGTAATGAAAGACTGGTGCGGCCCATACAACTTCACACTCGACGTGCTGAGCTGAGATCGATTGTGGAACTTATCAGGGTCGCGGGGAACACGATACCAAGGTTCAGAGGCAGAAAGAAGAGATAATGAGTGATGCAGTGATGAGACGAAGTGACAGCGAGCGACTGAACTGACATTGTACGAGTATCCTCGTATCCTTGAGACGCAGCGCTGTACGGACATCGTGATTATCCTGTCAGTGAGCGAGGCGCTTCTCCGTGCCTACTGGTTTTTCAAGCAGCCGATAAGTATCGTAAAAATAGTCAGTACGGATGAGCGCAGACGCTCCACGGCGTCCTCTTCATCAGGCGGCCCGAGAGGTATGAACAGACTCACCGGACAAGGGTGTCGCTATCACGGGTTCCCGGGTCACAACAAAATGTTCGACCCGACTTGTGAAGCTTGATGAATGTCAGGCTGTTTAGATCGCGGACTGTTTTGATCGCAGACAACACGTCGGCCGTCTGCACAAAATCTGGGTCCTTGTTAATTGAATCATGAATGGCCCAGCTTAAGACTCCGTTCTGCAGACCATCGTATATTCGGTGAGAATTTGTACACGTCAACGTCATGGATGTTCTGCCTGACACTCACCGCGACAGCGTGGTGGGTTTTCCAAAGCACTGCGAAGCCTGAAGATTGATGCACACATCTATCATTCCGGAATGAATGAAAAAGAACGAATAGACGGACCCTGAGTACACCGCCGAACAGCCTGTAAGGCAGTGGCATATAGTATTGGCTGCGCATGCCTTCCCGCGGCCAGGTCTCAACCACCTTGACTTCTGGCATAAGATGGCGGCGCATTCACGGCAAGTTCGTCGGCAAGTTGGCAGTCAACACGCTGCTCCGATTGATATCCTGCGGTGTGTTCACCCAGGCTCGGGACTATGATATCCTGAGCCAACGCAGACTTCAACATGTACCTGGAGGATGCTCAGGTATGTGAAAACGTTACATACACGTTAGGAGATGATAGCGACTCCAGTTGATGATTTGACGGTGATGCCTTCAAACCTCCTGAGAATGGTGATGGATGAGTAGATGCGGGCAAAGGGCATAGCCAAGAATTATGAAGTCGAATGACTGCGCTGACCTTCTATAGCGTGGGCGATCGCAATGCATATCATGGGACCATGTCAGCATGTCGGGCCTTGATCATAGTACGCTGATAGTGCCTTGTAGCCTGAGATCGCCAGTACAATGCAGCGAGCAACGTTCCGATACACCCTAGGACCCTGCATTTGGGTCAAAGCGTTCAATGATGCGATTCACAGGATGAACTCACTACCCGGGGATTATCCTGACCGTTATGTAACAGGTCCGGAAAGCTCGGAGAGCCCTCCCAGGGTCTCGCGGAACGAGACCCTCGGTGGCAGTGACTATTGTTCACGGACCTCTCCAACTGCCATCGAAGAGATAGGAAATATGATGATAGAAGGCAGTGGTGATAAGCTGAGGCCGCAGTATAACAATCGGCGATACTGTCGATCATGTCATCGACGGCCATCCTCCCAGACTGCGACTCGGACAGCTTCCGCGTGAGGAGGGTCCAGCGAGCTCCACTGGCAGGGTACGATGATGCAGAAGATGGCACAGCAGTCCGGTTTGATAAGGCGTTATGAGACACCGGATGTTTTTCATTGAGTATGTGCTCACCAGACATCGAATTCTGAGGGTGTTTGGCTTCTGTCAACGACATGCCTGAGACCACCGACTCGGGGTTACGAGACTCGGTACATGACTTGCTTATGACGGTGAAAATTGAGCATTTCAGCTGGAATATTCTCCCGGATGCCTCAGGACTCTAGCTGTGAGAGAGAACTTGACGAATCCCAGGACGGTGTGCGTAAGATCAGTAGAAACATCAATAATAGACCACCAGCCTCCACCAGCGCTCGACCTTCCTCGAGCATCGGCGTCTAAATGATTTGCCTCATATGGTAACTCCGAGGCTCGGTCACGCCCGTCATTATGGATGATTCTCTGAATTGCCCACCGGACTGAATGATCCCCTCCTCCTCCACGACGTACCATCATTGATACTTGAGGCTTCACTATCTGATTCTCAGACATCCTGAGCTTCTCAATCGCAACATTGATGAGACTGGACTGCGCAGAAGAGCATGGATTCCCGTCGGAGTGCCTCAATGGTATCGTAGTACTTTGTCCGAGTCGTGGTAAGTACGACCGGGCCAGTCTGGTGGCAGGTCGTTGGGTGTAATTCGTGATGGCGAGAAAAAAAGTCAACTTGTGTTATAAAGCTTGGACATCGTATCTTTGTGTATGTGATATCCCGAAGTTGCGCTTTTGAGTTGTTCATCCTGCTTCAGCCTCAACCATTCCGCGGAGTATGTCTACCCTACAACTCGATTTGAACCCTACTGTGGGTAGTGTATTCATTGGCGCGCTGTTCTCCGCATTGTGAGTCTTTCTCTGGTACTGCCTTGTCAGGGACTCGAACTGATTCGTTGCACTGGCAGGTTCTACGGCTCGACATTGGCTCAAGTTGCGTATTATTCCTGGAACTATCTGCGCCGCGACAGACTACTCGTGAAGATACTCGTGCGTTTTGTATTTGTCACGACGTAGTATAACCCTGATTTTAACCTAAGTGGACCCTCTAGGTTTTTTCAACTTTGTTGGTGCGAGGGCTTGACACTCGGTAGCACGGGACTGACTAGGTCGATAAGGGCACTCGACACGGCCATAACCATCTCGGACGTCGGCGTATGTGGTCTCCAGACATCTTAATGGCCTGTCGGATGCTAAGCGAGGTTATGAATATGGCAGATTACATGGTCTTTCGTCGTCCAGGGCCATGGGCAGCTACTTGCCCTTATCGTCGTGCCGAAGTACTTCGTTTCTGTTCACGCTGTCTGCTTCCTTCTAATGTAGAGTTCAATTCAGATTGTATGCAGTGAGTTTTTCAATCTCTCATTGGAGGTTCAGCCGGCGGACATAAATCAAATCCGACACATAGGTGCAATATGCGATGTTGGTGCGGATACTCCTTGAAGAATTGAATAAACATAACCTACGACTGATAATCCGCCCAGCGCGCGACTATATGCATCGTGCAAATGTATTCAAATCCACAAGCTCTAGAAATTCCGTGAAGACTGACTCGTATCACGATGCTTAGCTTCTATATTCACGGAATCTGGCAGCGTGAGTCTAATTTACATCTGATCGCTAACGCTCAACCATCTCTACGTTTCTCAGTACTTGAGCAGTTTGGAACAACGTATAAAATGCGACTGGCGGTGACTATCCCTCCCGTGAGTGCACTTTTCTAGGCATCGGACCGTCGTATGCTGATATCAACATGACTGAGCATAGTTGGTCCTATCTCTACTGGCCCTCGGTGAGTTAAGTCCGAAGAATCATGATCACCTGTACGGTGACCACTGACCACGGACAATACTAGCATTTGGCTTCGGTGAGATGACGTTATTCATGGCAGATCACGAACGACACTAATAACTCCTTCGCCATTGACAGTGGGAGTATACGATACTGCGTGAGCAGAGCCATAGGTCACGAATGGCCACACATTGACGTGATCTCAGTACGCACGGCTGGATCATCTCGAATACTCTTCGCCCGGACGTGGTAAGCCTCTAGGCCAAGTGCGATGAAGTTATTTGAGGTGACAGACACGCAGGTGCCGAGCGCAGTCAATAACTGCGCTGCCGCAGGGGCAGACATATGTATATGTGCTGCCCTCTGGTGGACGTTGCGCAGCAGAATGACGGGCTTCAAACAGTATGCAATATCTCCGCGTTTCGCTCTGTATTGGGCTGACATACGTCTGAAGCACCGACAATCTCATCAAGACACTAACAGTCTACATCGTCAATCGCGGGATCCTCACGACGTGAGTTTCGCCGCTCCCACTAGACCATCTCGCTGATCCCAGACTGGTCGCCTTCAAGCGTGATACAGATCGTAAATCTAGGAATGGTTCGTCATTGTGTTTGACACTCGTCGGCGCCCCGAGCTAAAGAGCGCCGCGTTAGTTCTTGTCTTCCATTGCACCCAGCACGTTGACGTGGTTCATCTTCAACTGTGCGGGGGTCAAGAGTACGCCACAGCATGTCTACTTTGATGCTCGAACTCACCGAGTATTACTCACAGTGTATGTCAACTCAATGATGGCCGTGTAAGCAACGATCATGGGCTCCCATCGTCTGCGCTAACTCGTGCCTCATTGACATTTCCTTCAGCCTGAACGCCCGCCAACACCTGAAGACCGGAAACGGGGTGTCCTACGTATCCGGCTTCACAGAGGGCACGACTAAGGTCGGTGCCAGGAAGGTCGCGTCCACGAACCCGGAAACTATTCGCTTGGATACGTACAGAGGCCATTCTGCAGATGATAGTATATCTCGCTATCCGTAGTCGAGGCTTCCTTGCCTCAACCACGGCTGTGCTTTGATGCTCTGTAATTCTAGTTTCCGACTTTGTCCAAATGATAGTGAGACTGCCGCCTGCCACTTACCACAGTGGCGTCGATGATTCCTGAATAGGCATGCGATACTTGTTATCGTTCACAGACCCGACAGCAACTCGACAGGCGAGGAATCGCCTTGCAGGGGACCTAGCCTAAACGGGACCGGTATGGGTCGGAGGGTTTCCAACATGCAGCTTGATACGGATAGCCCGAGCTGAGCCCGAGCCGGGCTTCACCGTGCACGCCCGCGAAGCGCCTGAGATCTCATCTTTACCAGTCGGTGGCAGGCGAGTTCGCTTCTGCGTTGCGCACGACCGCCCGGCGACTCCCAGCATTCCTCCGCGAAGACCGACGTGCCTCCCATACAGATTTCGTAGCTGGTTTCTCTACATATCTTTGGAATTGTGGTGAGCTGTGGATACACTGGACGTGCGGACACGGCAGCGACTGGGCGACAACATGATCCCACCGCGACTGGGCCCAATACGGACTGAGCTCAAGCTTAACTTCATTCCCATTACGCCGTGCGTACAGTATCCATAATAACTGTATCAACCTATTTGTGGGCTTCCTGGTGCGTGTCGTCCCCCTCAGTGGACGTCCAGTGTCGAAACGACGAGCGCTCCCGAGTTAATCGAACTTCGCGCCAGGGTCTTGATCCGTGGAAAGCACGTACTTGAATAACACGGCTCGTTAGACCTAAGGTTCGAAAATTGCGTAAGTACCCTGGAAATGCCCACGTCCTCCAGCTGCTAAATCGTTTGTTGATGGAGCGCGAAAGTGAGCGGGAAAACAGCTCGTCGGGATCCACTGACGTCGAAGTAGCAAGGTCATGTTCGTGCTGTGGAGGTCATGTCAAGGGTTTAAACCTGTCCGATAAGTGAGTCTGTAAGCAGTGATTGCATGGATAGGAGGAGCCGCTATAACACGCGTTGACCGGCCGGGCACTCGATGTTCCGCGCTGTCCTCATGTGCCCTATGGGGGTATTCATGACATGCACGCACTGCTATGCAAGGACGTCGACATACTCAAGGCCCGGGAACTCGGGAGCCTTGACAGAAGTCTGATACTGCGATGCCGTGCAAACAAGTGGGGGTTCGCTACGAGATTAATGACAGGAAGTATTATGACATTTGTGCCAAGGATGAAAGGTACGGCAATGAACATACAAGCCGTCAGGATATCTCTTGTGATGCTCATGAAGAGGTCATGCTCGCGCCCCACTCGCATCGTGTTGATTCAGGGCCTTGGGAACCTGCTGCACAATCAATCACCTAGCGAGGCCAATCGCAGGTCAATACAACATATGATACGCCTGTATATAAAGGCAGATACACACTTCGTCGCCAGAATCGTATCTGCCTCGCGCCTCTTGGCATGGCTTGCCAACCAGCCTCCAGGAGCCCGATAGTCCCCTCCGGCGTTCATGCCTGCAAGCTTGTCAAGGCACGCGTCCCTCGGGACGATATAACTTGATGCGTCTGTCTTTCTTGAACTTGCTCGAGGTCAAGGACACGAGCGCCGGGCGGCTCGGGCGCCGGTGACCGGAATGCCCACCGACTGGACAGCGCGGGATGAGGCAGAGTAGGAGAATGCTATCCAAGAAACCATGAAAAGCACGCTCATAATGCACGCGAAGGGTGAGACGTACTGACAGCATGAACCCGGACTAGATATGGTGATTGTCACGCCCAAGTCGTACGTCTTCACCTGCGATTCCGCTTAGCGATCCCATCCAGGTTTATGCGCATATGAACGGACTTCAGCCTCTGCATCTCAGTGAACACAGCGCGCATTCTCCTGACCTATCACTTTCAGGCATACCGTCAGCGAGCCTCGTCTCTTTGAATGGGTGCAGACACCGTCCTAACACGACATTCGCGCGATGTCTAAGCCGAGGCAGACGTAACAATGATTTGGTGTATCCTTCGAGGCCGATGTCTGGGCGCGCGAGGTAGAGTCCACACCGAAATTGAGCACGGCTTCGAGGGAGGAGGAGGGCTTGAGGAGGGCACTAGGCAGCTCACCGAGCCCCGTCGTGGGCGGCAGGCAAAGGGTGGCCGACACGGTGCACGTGGATGATGGATCGTCCTCTCGCCGCGGATTCATCTCGTTTCTCGTTTCTCGACAGTGTGTTTCTTCCTCAGCTCCTTCTCTGCCCTCCACCATGCTGCCGCCAGTCTTGGACCCACCGGATGCTGCTTTGATGCAATGTATCGTGCTGGCTTACGCTCTCGACATGTCTCCACCGGTGGACTCGGGACGCGCCCGTTTGGGAGCGACTCGGTCGCTCCCCCTCACTAGCTTGAAGACGTGGGTGCTCAGCATCATCTAATGTTCTCTAATACTCTCAAAAGCTCGCAACCTGAGCCACACACGCACGCCCGGGTCGCACAAAGGAACCAGAACATGTTGCTACTCCGGCGAGACGGTGGGCTGGCCGTCACCACTGCAATGTCTTGTAAACGGTGTCCTGGATAACGCATACTTCTTTGGACCCTAAGCCTCTCCGTCTTCATTTACGTATATTGTACGTTAGTTAAGCATCTAGGTCTGGGTGGTCCGCCGAGTCGAAGACTCGGGTGACTTTGCTCAAGCTACCGCTGCCAGTACGTCTTGTCTCGTTCGTTAGTTTCCTTACATGTTTCTTGGAATGATACCAGTTCATTCAAGGTCTACCTTCACTATCAAATCATCCGCGAGCGCCGCCCAGCATCCACCTCCTCGACTGGATAACCTGCACGCTCCATGATCGCGTCAAGTGCACCGTGTTGAAGACGATGACGGCGCCTTTCTGCCAGGCGTCCAGGCATGCATCCCTGAGAAGACGGGAGGGCCCGCCGCATAGGATGCTCATGACAGCGGGAGGCGGCGATGCCTGAGGGACGAGAATGTGAGTACGGTATCAGTATATGCGATCGAGTCCGTACAGTACTGACTAGCAGCTTACCTATCTACGCAGATGCTGGTACAGCAGTGGCAGAAGCAGAGGGCCCGGCGCAAGGTACGAGCGCTACTATCTCAAGGGTAGCATACAAGGCTGTGCGGATATTGTCTAGTGGACGCGGCGGCACAGATTGTAACGGTCGTCGCGGAGTTATTTCAAAATCCACAATATGACTTTTCCCCCTCTATATCTGCCCACGCTTGTCGAAAACTGCTCGATGGAGAACATGGCGGGTATTGATATGCGATAGTTCAACAACAGTTCCAAGCAGACATACGGGAAGCGATCCGTACCGAACGAATAGTACACAACACAATACGGAGAGTGGACAACTCCAGACCATCCGGTCGACGAACACAATCGTATCGTAGACACCCAGTAAGCCCGTACGTATCAAGACTCCAAGACCATAGCTTACAAAAGCATCATGAACAGCTACACCGAGAATGCGAGTATACTACATGATATCGGCCAATCGCAATCCAAGAAGTGGTTCCTGCACGGAAAGATTCGTCTATCATCGGCCGCAGTTCGTCATGAATTGGCTCAAATTGTCCGTCTGCAGTGAACGTCAGCATTCAGCGATGATAGTCTATCCAGCAATGCACGATCGGACGTACACGTCGATACCACCATCATCCGTCTCTGAATCAGCCTTTGTTCTGATCCTGGCTGCCCGGCTCGTGGTGCGACTCGGACGGTTGTGTGGGCGCGTCGCCCGGTGCAGCTAATCCCTCCTGATTCGGACGAGGGTCGCCGCCTTGACGTTCATCTGCGTGCTCGACCGCGCCTACGAGTCCGTCCTGACGCCCTTCGTCCACGGACGTGCTTGCCTCCGCTACTACGCGTGCGGCACCCGACCCGTCTGCATGTGGTTCCGTGGCCTCTAATGGCTGCGATCGCTCGGTCAGGGCCGCGTCCTGCCCTTGAGACGATTCGTCGAGCGTCATAGCGGTCACCTGCAGGGCGTCGCTGACGCCTAGCAGTGCGGTGTCCGTCACGCTGGATGCATCGGATGCTGCGCTCGAGCGAATACTCACGGCTCGCTTCTCGACGTCGAGCTCCTGCGCTGCAGTCCTTCTGAATTTTCGCCGGACGTCACGGCTAGAGAGATGATCAGCGACGATTGAACGAGTAGAGTACAAAATTCCCCGCTTACATGAACTGCATCATAGATCGCTTCGGGCTGTCCATTCGCGGTTCCGGTGGGTGCTGCTCGTCCACAGCTTCCGATGTAGACTCTGGGTCAGCCACCTGCGGAGGGTTGACATGCTGTTCGCCTTGGTTCTGGGGCTCATCTGGAGTGCATTCGAGCCATCCTTTGCTGTTGCAAGAGTCAGCCGGGGTGCCTAGAAATTCTGAGTGTCAGAGATTACTGACTAGTTGTCTGGCTCTATCCCATCCGCTTCCAGGCGCTGTTGTGTCGATTTCGTGACGTCCGTCAACTCGATGCGGAATCCTGGAATCATCCCCGATGGCGTCCAATAATCGCACTTGAGCACCCACTGGAGTCGCCGCGCGATGCGGTTGGTGGACGTCATGACGTTCCGGTGAATCTTGGTTGTACCCAAGGAGTCATAGATGTCGGACTGCACGATGCGAGCCAACACCCAATCGAGTCTGTATATGGTCGCGGGAGGCAGGCGTCGCATAGCGTCTTGCAGTTGCACGCGGCGGAGGGTAGCCATGTACCTGTCGAATCGGTGGAGCATGCCGGCCAGGTAAGCTCCCCTCGACGGCTCGGCTGGCAATAGGTACTTGTTGTTGACGGACAACATGCATATGGCCAGAATGGTTGTTGTGAATTGAATGATGGATATAGGGTCACGGTGTGTGCCAGCGTATATCACTGAGAGTGCATTCTGCATTGATTTCCAGTCTATTCTAGACGTCAGCTGAGGCCCTTTGCGACTGATGCAGACAGCTAACTCACCTTGAACACTTCGCAGACGATATAGCTCAGTACACGGTGCACAGTCATATGATCTTGCCTTCTCCATCCAGTCCACACGCACCCCAGTGTTGTACGACCTGTCCTCCGCAAGGAAGTCAATCGTTAAGTAGACATTTTGTAAAACATCCAAGGTAGTGCTTTGTTGCTCTACAGAAATTTTACCATCGCGTAAATGCTGAAACAAAGACATGCACGCATTGTGGCCGTCGTCGAGAGGCATAGCACGGATGATCCCAGCCACAGTGCAATGGAATGATTCAAGGTCGAGAGGTTTGCCGTCTAGTTCTGTCCGCGATCGAGTGGACGTGTCCAGCACCATGCGACCGATCAAAGTGGTAGAAGTGCTGCCCAAAACATCATATTGCAGTTGGCTACCAGCTGGTAGAGGAGAGGGCCCGGATACCCGTGAACGCGCATATTGTCGTTTTGAGAGGGCGGCGGTGACGGTTCGGCCAATTCCCGTCACAGCGTTGATTGCTCGGGCGATAGGCATCGCTCGCACGCAGGTTTCTAGTGCGCGAAGAACGTCTGTGTCGTCTGAGATGGAATAAATGTCCGAAAATAGTGATTTTTCTTCGCTGCGGGTTGTCCAGTCATCCAGGCATAACTGTTCATGTCCTAGCCAGTTACTCGTCTTCATCAACGCACGCACATGTGCTTCGCGCTGAGCAAGGAGTATGCGGACCTTCTCCATTGGTTTGTATATCCACGCGTCAATTGTGGGTGGAATCGGACTCGGTAGAACGACGAGGCGGATAACCGCGAGGATTGTGCGAGGCTGGATGGTCCAATAAACTGCCCAGCGAATCCACCGACAGGCCTCGCATATCCACCACGCTTGCGGCGACTTGTAGGGACTGTAACCGACAAATGCGGGTGACACGGAGGTGAAAGCTAGAAATAGAAGCAAGGCGCCGACGAAGACCGTGCTCGGGACGGCGATGTCGAGGCCAAGCTCCCAGAGGTAGCCCACAATCCCGACAAGGAAGAGGACGAGGGCCACCTGAAGAAGAAACGGAAGGATGCTGACCATGGACTCCACTTGCCACTTGTCCATTGCGTGCCTACGGAGCTGCCACGTCCAAGCCTTCTGGGATGCGTCTTGCAGCCCGGCTTTCTCCGTCGCATGGAAGTTCAGCCATTGGTTGACGGCTAAACCGACGGATGCGGCGCTGAGACTGAAGACCAGGGCGACGAACCACAGCGTGGCAATCCAGCGGGGTGCAGCGGGTGGCGAGGGGAAGTTTGCAGATGATGAGTTCGTAAGAACCATTGGCACCGGCACTGGGTTCGCGGAGTTGGCGGCCGCCACGACAGCGTTGGTAGGTATGTTACCGAGTTGCACGGATAGTATGCGCTCAAGGATGGCCGTATTGAAGTCGGGTGCCGGTAACAGAACAGCATAGTACTGAACCACAAAAGCAGTGAGGACAGCGGAAAACAAGCCGGCCTACAAATGGGCCAGCATTTTCTCGGTTATTCTTCCACGGATCACTAGAACGGAGGTGTAAGCGTGACTCACAAAGACGAGGAGTGTGTTGATTTCATTCCGCCATCGTTCTGCACGGTCCTTTTCGTAGGCCCACGCTGTATCTGCCAACTTCAACCACGCGTCTGGCACTGTTTGCGGGTCTCGCGGCTTCATGTACTTCTCGAATACTTTGAACAAGGCAGTTTCATCCATCACGGCCGACGGTGTTTGCGTCTCTAGCGACTTCATAAACTTCTCGAATACTTTGGTCAGAACTGTCTCCATTTCCGACGGCGTTGTCGCATCCTTCGCCGAGTGGTCTGCCGACTCAGGCAAATGCTTCGCTCCACTGGCATTCGGCCGCTCATTCGAACCGTTCTGATGATGTATGTCAGACCTTTACATGCACTTTCGAGATCACCGACTACACTCACCTGGTTTGGAGCCGCAAGCGTGGTGTCATGGGGCGATGAGGAGGCTCCAGCAGTGCCCGCGCCGACCAATTTGGATACCTGTGCATACAGGTAAGTGATCCTGTTCGCCGTTCAATTCTGCTCATACTTACTGACGGCTTAGTTCCAGAGCCGCCGCTCTTGCTGGAGCTCGGTTGACGGATGGTATCGCTTGATGACGACATCACATTGGGATCGGGAGTCTTTGCGTGCTCTCCTGAAACCGAGTGCACCGGCGATTCCTACGTTCCACGATACAATCAGTTTTCCCATTGTACCAGTGAGAAACGACAGCGCGCACCTCGGGTGCGCTCATAACAGCGTCGAGTGGTGATCTGTATAGCGTAGACAGAGGGAAGAGGGAAGAGAGAGCGAGAGGACGGGGCAAGGGACACGCAACAAATCGATGCCTTCCGCAGAACTTGAAATACACCGAGGATGGCTGCACATTGCTAACGCTCGGAGGCCTCACGTCTGCCCCAAACTCTGTGGTGCTCAATAAACATGAGCACCACTGGCATCGAGTCCGCAAGGATGCGGGCAGGCTCAGGTTCGCAGAGTAACATGAGAGAGACATGTCATAGATTGCGCGATGTCATCCTGACGCCGTTACATGTTATTAAGTCCCGGGGTCAGCATTGTACCTAACAGGCGAAATCATAAGTAAGTATTAAGGCATACGGAGGCCTACGTGTGGTCTTCGTCAACGCGCAACACGCACTGAGAAGCAACTGCACGCGTACCACCATCAACGAGAGCCCACCGAAGTCATGTAATTCAGCAGCAGGAACAGGTCCTCGTCGAGACAGGTATGGAAGTTGTCAGGCGTGTGATGTGTACGTTGACCTCGAAAGTGTGCAAGAGGCCATGTATCCACAACGAGGCACATAGGAACACAGGTATGTTGGGACCTAGCGTGGCAGCACTGAGTTCGGGCTGACTGGTTCATCACGAGAGAGCGCATTACTCACCAGTCATGTTCAAGGCCAATATCTCGGGAAGCACCCCAACAGCCGTAAGTATGCTTGCGCGGCGAAGGATAATTGGCCCGTCGGCCAGAAATGAGACATCCACATGCCTGTCGGCGGGACACCTACATTCGTGTTCATGAGACGACGCACCACCGGGACCGTGTAGAAAGCACCGAATTAGTGTTCAATTACGATGCATTGCGTGGCACCTCTATTACACTTTTGCTGGTTTCGTAAGTGCCCCACATACAAGCCTCCGTCTGGTTTATCGATTGCTTGCTGAGGGACCGCAGACGTGAGCCGGAAATCAACAATGTGTCGGGGGCCACTCACGTCGAACAAAGAAACGCGTATCCCTGCTGCTGTGTCCAAAACCTCGAGTGTGTGGCTCGGAGATCGTGTCAAAGGTCCAATGTCCACCTATGGGGTTTGTAAGTAGTAATTGGGAGGGTAAAATGAGCGGCAACAGCGGGCGCTTGATGTCCCGCCCGCACGGACCATAAGTTCTCCTTACGCCAGACTTCGAAAGACACTTTAAGGCAGCAAGATACGTGTCCTATGTGTGTGTTGTGCGTGTTCAGAGAATTTGCGTGTACCGCGAGGCAAGCAAGAAGACCATCCCCTCCGTCAAGAACTCGGAGGTGGCAAGTGCAGTGGCTGTCATGTCCGATGAGTAATCAGCATCCGTGCGTGCGTCGAAGATCACATCTTCACCCCTCCTCCTCCTCCTCACCAGCTCACCGGTCACTAGCGATGCCGATTGGAAGTCAATGCAATAAACGATGCGAGTATGTAAAGCAGGTACACACTTCGCCGCTAGAATTGTATCTGCCTCACGCCTCTTGGCCATGGTTTGCCAACCAGGCTCCAGGAGCCGGACGGTCCTCCTCCGGCGTTCATGCCTGCAACCTTGTCAGGGTCCGCGTTTTTCGCGGCGATACAGCTTGACACGACTGTTTAACTTGAGCTTGCTCGAAGCTTAAGGACACGAGTACCGGGCGGTGGCGAGTAGGGTAATACTATCCAAGAAGCCATGAAAAACGTGCTCATGATGTACGGGAAAGATGGGACGTACCGATAGCATAAACCCGAACTAAGAGATACTGTATGGTGGTTGTCACGCTCGGGTCATACGTCTTCACCTACGATTCGGCTATGCAAGCTCAGCGATCCCATAAGGTTTACGCGCATATGAACGAGCGTCAGCCTTTGCAATTCCGTTGATACAGTGCGCGCCGTGCTGTCCTGTCACTTTCAGGCATACCGTCAGCGAACCTCGTCTCTTTGAATGGGTGCACACACCGTTCTGACTTGAGTGAAGTTGAACATAGCATTCGGATTTCGCGCGATGTCTAAGCCGAGGCAGACACAAATGTGATTTAGTGTATCGCTTGAGGCTGACATCTGGGCGCGCGAGGTAGGGATTCAGGCCGAGATTGAGCGCGACTTCGAGGCGTTGCACGGCAGCTCACCGAGCCTCGGAGGAGGAGGAGCGGGCGGCAGGCGCTGGCAAGCGCGGGCGTCAATCAACCATCGCCTTGACCTCCTCAACGGTGCACGTGGCTATCCTCCTCCTCCTCCTCCTCCTCCTCCTCCTCCTCCTCTTGAGTCTTCTCGCCGCGGCGACCACCAGTGTTTCTTCACCAGCCCCCCTGTATCTTGTCTGTCCTCCGCCCCACGGCCGCCAGCCTTTCATCCACCTGATGCTGCTGTGATGCAATGTGCCTTGCTGGCCTCGACCTATCTCCACCAGTGAACTCGAGATGCGCCCGTTTGGGATCGACTCGGTCGCTTTCCCTCACTAGCATGAGGGCGCTGCTGCTCAGTGCCATTTAACCACTGCCCAATATTAGAAAACCGAGCTGCGCACGCATCTCCCGGGTCGCACGCCGAAGACATATCGCCGCCCAGTAGTGTTGCCGCGAGTCGAGGTCGAGCGGCGCCCAGCATCCGCCTCTTCGATTCAACCAGCTACACGCTTGTTTATCACGTCAAATATGGCATTGAAGACAGTGGCGCCCTTCCGCTAGCCGTCCAGACACGAATTCTGGAGAAGACGAGAGGACTCCGAGTCGTTGCATGGGAGGCTCGTGAGAGCGGGAGGCGGTGGTGACAGAGAGACGAAGCTGTGAGTACTGCATGTTTATATTGAAGTCCGTGCAGTGCTGACTGGTAGCTTATTTGTCTACGCAGCTGCTGCTAGTGATGCAGCAGTGACAGAGTCAGGTCCGTCACCCCGGCGCGAGGTACGAGTGTCGCTACTTATCTCAAGGGTAGCATAGAATACTGCGGGTATTCTTTAATGGATGCTACGGCACAGATTGTGGCGGTCATCGTGAAGCATGTTCAGAACTCACAATATAATCTCTTATCTTGTATCTGCTCTTGCTTGTCGCGGCTCGACGGAATACCTTGGTACGCGATAATCCAACAACGATTTCAAGCAGATAAACGGGAGGCGATTCGCACTGAACGAATAGTACATACAATACAGACATTGAACAGCAACACCCCGTTCGTGGAAGTTCCAGGCAATCGGGTCGGCGAACGCATGTGTATCGTAGAACAGTCAGTAAGCCCGTACGCATCAAGACTCCGAGACCATAACTTACGAAAGCATCACAGACAGGTATAAGAAATACAAGAGCGTAGGGATAGCAGCCAAGCGCAATCCAAGACAGATCTTCGTGTATGGGGTTTCGATCGTCCGTCCGTCACTACTGAGTACTGAATGTTGAACGTCAGCAGTCAGCGACGATGATATGTCTAGCAATGTGTGACGTACACGTCATACCCGTCCGTGTCATCCTCCGAATCCCCGATCAGCCGCTGCTCTCGTGCTGGTTGCCCAACTCAGACTCTGCAACTCGGATTGCGCAGGTGCGTCTTCGGTGTCAGGTGTTTCCTCCCATCGCGCGTCGTCGTCTCGGTGTCCATCCGCGTCCTCGCTCGCGCTTTCGACCTCGTCATGAGGGCCTTTGTCCGCGCCCGCGCCGTCGTCAACTACTCCGCGTGTGACATTCGGGTCGTCCGCACGCGTTTCAATGCTATCTAGCGGCTGCAAAGGCTCGGTCTGGGCCGCGTCTTGCCCTTGCTGCCATTCGTCGAGCGTCACAGCGGTCACCGGCAGGGCCCCGCTGACGGCTGGCGATGCGGTGTCCGCACTGGGTATATCTAGTGCTGCGCTCGGGCCAGCGTCCACGCCTCGCATTTCAACGTCGGGTTCCTGCACGGCTGTCGGTCTGAATCCGCGTCCAATGCTGTAGCTAGAGAGAGGATGTGATCAGCAACGAATGAACGAGTATGCTGTGTGGTCCATCGCTTACGTGATTTGCGTTATAGATCGTACCGGACGGCTCAATCGTGGCCTCAGCAGCTCCTGCTCATCCCCGGCTTCCGACTTAGGTTCTGGGTCAATCGACTGCGGGAAGTCGACACGTCGCTCGCCTTCGCTCTGGGGCTCATCCGGAGCACATTTGAGCCATCCTGTCCTGTTGCAAGTGTCAGTGTGTCTTGGACATTCTGAGCATCGAAGATGACTGACCAGTGTTCTAGCTCTGTCCCATAATCCTCCAGGCGCCATCGTGTTCTTGTCACGTACCCTGGCAAGTGAATGCAGAACCCTTGGACCGTCCCTGGCGGTGTCCATACATCACTTTTGAGGAGCCATTGGAGTCGCCGCGCGATGCGGTTTGTGGACATCATCACGTTCCGGCGAATCTCGGTCGTACTCAAGGAACCATAGATGTCGGTTCGGGGCATGCGGGCCAACAGCCAGTCGAGTCTGTATATAGCCGCGGGAGGAAGGTGTCGCATCGTGTCTTGCAGTTCCTTGCGGCACAGCGTTGCCAAGTACATGTCGAACTGTCGGAGCATGTCGGCCAGGTAAGCTCCCCTCAATGGTTCGGCTGGTAATGTATGGTCGTTCTGGACAGACAACATGCATATGACTAGGATGATTGTCGTGATTTGGATGGTGGATACAGGGTCATGGCGTGCGCATACCGTCGCGACTGCAGCCTGTATGCATTGCCAGTCTATGCCAAATTTGAGCTTACACTCTATACAACTGGAGCGGACAGTTGACATACCTTGGACGTCGTGCAGACGATATAACTTGGTTCGCGGCGCACAGTCATATGATCTCGCCTTCTGCATCGCACCATTGTGGATGGCATTGGCGTACGTGGTGTCCTCCGCAAGGAAATCAATCGTCACGTACACGTTTTGTATAACATCCAAGGTGGCCTTTTGTTGTTTCGTGGACAGCCGACTATTGCACAAACGCTGAAACAAAAACATGCAGGCCTGGATTCCATCGGCGAGAGGCATAGCGCGGATCAATCCAGCCAACATGCAATAGTTTGAGTCCCAACCGAGAGCCTGAGTGTCTGTCTGTGGGCGAATGAACGTGTCCAGCACCATGCGACCTATCACAGTGGTGGAGGTGCTGTTCAGAACATCAGACTGCAGTTGACTACCAGATTCCCGAGCAGAGGGTCTGGACACCCGTGAACGCGGATCCTGTCGTTTTGATAAGGCGACGAAAGCCGTCTGACCTATTTCCGTAACATTGGTGATTGCTCGGGCGATAGGCATCGCTCGCATGCAGGTTCCCATTGCGCGAAGGACGTCTGTGTCGTCTGCGATGGAGTATATGTCCGTAAACAGGGACTTCTCTTCTCTGCGGGTTATCAAGTTGTCCAGGTACAATTGTTCATGTGCCAGCCAGTCAGTCGTCGTCATCAATGTACGTGCGCGTGCTTCACGCTGAGCAAGGAATTGACGAATCCCCTCCATCCAACGGTATATCTGACGCGCGCGTAGAGAAGAATGCCATACCGGAGGCCGAATCCCGAGGCAAGCAGTGATCATGCGATGGAGACGCAAGGAGGGCCAGTAAGCTACCCATCGTATCGATCTGCAGGCCTGGCATATCCACCACGCCTGAGGTGATTTGTAGGGACTGTAACCCACCAATGCCGGCGACACGGATGTGAAAGCGAGAAAGAGGAGCAGGGCGCCGACGCAGAACGTGCTTGGGACAGCAATGTCGAAGCCAAGCTCTGAGAGGTACCCCGCAAACCCGACGAGGAAGAGGACGAGGGCCACCTGAAGTAGAAGCGGAAGGATGCTGACCATGTACTCCACTTTCCACTCTTCCAGTGCACGTCTACGGAGCTGCCACGTCCAAGCCTTCTGGGATGCGTCTTGCAGGCCGGCTTGCTCGGTCGCGTGGAAGTTCAGCCATTGATTCACGGCTAAAGCGATGGATGCCGCGCTGAGACTGAAGACCAGGGCGACGAACCACAGCGAGGCAATCCAACGGGGTGCAGTGGGTGGCGAGGGGGAGCTTATAGACGAGGAATTCGTACGACCCGTCAGTATCCGCGCCGAAACCGAGGACTCGGAGCTGGCGGCGGCGACAACGGTGTTCGTAGCCGTGTTACCGAGTTGCGCGGATATGCGCTCAAGAATGGCCGTGTTGGGGTCAGGTGCTGGCAGCAGAACGGCATAGTACTGAACCACGAAAGCGGTGAGGACGGCAGAAAACAAGCCGGCCTACAAGGGAATCACCTCTTAGTCGTGCTTCGCGTGCGCTCGATCAACGGTGTGGACGCAACTCACAAAGACGAGTAGTGCGTTAATTTCATTCCGCCATCGTTCTACACGGTCCTTTTCGTAGGCCCACGCTGTATCCGCCAGTTTCAACCAAGCGTCTGGTGCCTCTGTTGGGTCCCGTGGCTTCATGAACTTCTCGAGTACGTTGAAGAGAGCCTTTTCCTGTTCTGACCGCGCTGTTCCCTGCGCTGGAGGGTCTTTTGATAGCGGATCTTCCGCCCTATCCGTTTGCTCACGCGGGTTCTGATGGTGCATATTGGACTATGATCAATTGATGCATAAGAGAATTATCGATGTTCGTGCTCAGGCTCACCTGATTCGGAGGTGTAGATGCAGATTTACGAGACAATGGGGAGGCCCCCGTAGTCTCTCCACCATCCAGGTTTGATGACTGCCATGCATATAGGTGAGCAATCCCGTCTGCCCTTCAAAATCGCAAATACTCACTGACGGCCCGGAGCCGTTGCCTCCGCCAGAGCCTGAGCTCGTTAAACGACGGTGGTGATCGGAAAAGGCACCCCGCTGGGGTCGGGAGCCATCGCGTCCTCTTCGACACCCTGGTTTAGTGGGGTCAAAGAATCGGCCGACGGTTCCTATACAGTCCACGGATACAACGGCGATATCAGTTTACGTGTCGTGCCAGTGAAGAACGACGGTGCGTACCTCGGGTGGGTCCATGATGATGTTGTATGGCGGTCAGTGTATCTTACAGCGATGGGGACGGGTAGGGAAAGCGAGAGGACGACGGAGGATCGTCTCAAACAGCTGTCTCAATTGTGAAACCTCACGTAGGTCACGGCAAATGACAGAGCTCCCACAGGGGAGGACGCCGAGACTAGCCATCGGATGTTGGAAGCCGAGGATGTATGTCGTCGAAGTGGTGCTGAATGGAGAGCCACACCGCCAAGCTTCAAGTCCGCAGGGTTTGGACGCTCACGTATTGATATGGAAGGGAAGGTATGTACATGCAATGGGCTGTGCGATAACAATGTAACGCTGTTACGTGGTGCACGGTTCCGGCGGCCACATTGTACCAACAGGGCAACCATGATTGGACGAGACGTACCCGGGTCGTACAGAAGCGTGTGGTCTCTGTGGTGTCCATGAGCAGCCGCCGAGGCACTGCATCGGGGCCGCCCGGATGCCTTCAATTTCCCGGGGGCATAGCCTTGCGAAGCTGTCCAGAATAGCGAAAGATTTCTGTCGAGAGACGCGATCAAAAGAGTTGTTAATCGTGTCATAGCCTCGCAAGAGGGAAGAGACAATGTTTGTAACGAGACGCGTTGGAGTGCTCACATTGGGATCTAGAGCGACCGCACAGATCCGAACTTACCGAGACGAGAGAACGCGTGTAACGTACCAGTCATGTTCCCGACCGATATGTCGGGCAGCACCCCGACAGCTAACTGGGTTTGCGGGGCAGGGAGCCACTCACCCGTCGGCCGGGAATGAGATTGGCGCGTGCCTGTCGGGACACGCGTCTCATAAGGTGACATTCGCAGCAGGCCTTTGCGCTTACATACAGGCGCAAAGCCGTGTCGAAGCTGATTCGGCTCACGCAAGAGCAGTACCGGCATTCGCGGCAGCCGCCTCAGTTGTGTTCAGTGTGCGACTGGCGACCACAATATGAACCTTCATACGAGGCTTCCATGGTGCGTGTCGTCTGCATTAGACGTCCGCTCCCAGATATCGAGCACTGCCAAGTTCATCGGACGACACGCCACTGAGGCTGGCCGGCGGGCACGGGAAACGCAAAGGGAAGGCGCGGGGGCGGGAGAGAAACGTCGGGAGGAGAGAGCTGCAGCCAGAAGCAGAGGAGAGCACGCAGAGAGCGGTGCTCGTGAGTGAGCGAGAGGGGCCAGTGGGGGACTTGAGCTTGAGCCGCAAGCCTGAGAGACGGGAAGAGCACTGACGCGGGACGCGGCAGCCAATCAGGAGTGCAAGAACGCGTTTGAGCGCTCCGACGGGCGTCGTTCACAGGCCGTCGACCGACTCCAGGAACTCCGAGGGAGCGTTGAATTGCTGCGATGATATGCGAACAAGTGGAGGTCTGCTACGAAATGGGCGACAGGAAGTGTCTGAGTCAGGTACATACATGCAGGGTCTGCGTCGGGCTCGTCTCAGTTGCGGACGCCGGGACAGGGTGAACGGAAGCCTCTCGCGCACGCCTCAGCGGCGCGGTTCAATCGCTCGTCTCTGGAGACCGGCTCGTGTGTCTATCTTGAGCAGGGCGACACCCAGCGACACCCAGTGCACGAACCAGCACGGCATGCGAATCCCTGGAGAGGCCCGGGTCGCCGTATAGATTGCCCGGTCGAGCGAGCCCAGAATGCCGGTTCAGTGCGAACGACCAAATTAGACCTGAATGTCGTATCATCCAGCGCTTTGATGCTCGTCAAGGAGGCGGATGCCATTTGAGCAGCGCCGCGCCGTAGACTTGACGACGAGCCTACTGGCCGTTGCGCGATGGATGCTGGGTGTCCCGGTATGCGGTGGGCCTCAGGCTCGCGGCGTGTGACAGCTCAGAACGCAGACGCGACAGGTCGTCGTCAGCCTCGATGCATTCAAGGGTAACAGACGACTCACCTTGCTGCCTAGCGTGGATCAGTCCCTGCCACCCGTCGGAGCATCGGTAACCCAGCGGCGACAGCGCATCGTCCACCGGTGAGCTTGAACCACGAGACGGCCGTCCGGCAGGACTCGGTCGTGGTGCTCGCGGATGTCTTCAAGAAGTCCGTCGGTTCGTGTTTCTACTGTTCGTGAGCGCGTGGACAGGGAGACGACCTGCGCTCGCACCTTCCTCTGCTCGCTACTGCCCTCCTCCCTCTCGCCTTCCATCCTCGTCTTGCGCGCATCCAGCCTTCCGGCTCCTGCTACGTCCATCCTCTGTTCGATCTTGTGTGATTTGTGCTGATTATTCGTCCCAGGTCTCTCGGTGAACGTCGTAGTACGGCGAGTTGATCCCGACGCGTCGGGCTGCGCCTCCACCCTTAAGTGACGTGCGTCTGTGCGTGGGCTGATGCTCGTACCGCCTGACGCGTCCACACCAGCTCCCGTTCTCGCCTTCCACGTCTCGTCTTGTCCAACCCACCCGCCTTGCTCGTGTCCCCCATACGTACGTCGCATCTTCATCCTGACTTAGTGCGTGCTGACGTAGCTCGCCCGTCGTCAGTGAAGATCGCGGCACACGACACACGGACACGTACCGCCACTCAACCCTCTCCAGCGCCGCCAGCTCAGGAGGCCATTCTGCGGGCTGCAGAGCAGTCAACCAAGTCGCACATACCGAGCTGGAAAGCGTCAAACGCGTGTCTCAGGCCACCCGTTCACGGACCCTGGCCGTACAGTAGCACACGGGTGCTAGACGCGACTGTGATCCGCATCGACGTGCGCGGCGCGTAGAGATGGCGAGATTGGGATCGAGAGAGGCGGCTGGCCACCCAAGTGCGACAGAGGGAACGTTGGGTGCAACTACGAAGTGGGAGTCGCGACGGGGACGTAGCTGGCGTACGATCAGACAGCGTCGTGCGTGCGCGTGAGCATTCGAGATGCTTACCCAGCTAGTACGGTACCACGCGTGTCTTCACGCCATCCGTCCGTGCGCGTCCGTCCTCGCGTTGCTGGCCTGCCGATACGTAGAGCCCGTGCCGAGTGGTCGTCCGCTGGCCGAGTCGACGCTTCTGTGTGGGAGGCCGAGGCAGCGTCCAGGAAATTGAACATTTGAACTGTGAAGGAAAGAGAAGGACGTGCGGTTGAGCGTGAGCCTCGGAAGTAACTCGGAAGTAAATTTAGCGTCCGCTGAGCGCCGCAGATTGCATCTTTACCGGACGTTTGCAGCTTTGGACCCTCCTTTTGGCCTCCTCGTCGGATTGTGCGTCTGCGCCATGCTCGACCGGTCATCATTCCTCCGCAGAACACCAACGGTAGACGCACCGCGGAGAATGCGGGGATTGTGACACGCCATGCATGCGGACGTTGGTAAGTACTAGTATATGGAGGACATGCCAGTCACCAGTGGAGGGTGGAGGTCGGACGGGAGGCTGGACCCCGGTCGGCGGCGAGCGGAGCGACTCTCAATGACGTGAGTTGCGTCTCACAAGTACTCTCTCGGAGTCTATGGTGATTACGCAGATTTCCCGGGCACAAGCTCCGCGCAGGTAAGTAGTCCGCCTCGACCTTGAGCTGTACTTGGTCCTCACTCATCCTTGCCTACTTCTTGGCCATCGTCTCGTTGTACGCCTTCTTCACTGCAATGCATACGTCCCTCACTGCATCAGCCACTACCAATGCCCGCGGACTGAGAGTCCTGCGCTTATCCTCGCGCGAACGTCGACGTTCTCGTAGCGCATATCCACATCTCCATTACTCGTTCTCCGACATTTATCGACGAAATGAAGGCTGATTGGTGGACTGGCCGATGTTGCGGCTGCTGGGGTTTCTTTCTTCCAAGAGTGTCGCGAAGCTCGACGGCTTCGCCTCGCCCGTGTCTCCCCACACATGTCCATTGCCTCGCCCGCGTACCAGCCCGTGTACGCCTCCGAGTCGCCTCGTCGCAGCCGTATGCGGTGCACCCGCGCCCCGCGGCGAAGCCTGTCAACCGTCCATTCGGTGCGTTGTACGCGGGCAACGACCAGCATGTGGCGCATCCGGTCAACTTGGATGCGCTGCAGCAGGGCGCCGGACAGGAGAAGAGATGGCAAACTCGAGGATACGGTCCGTCGCGATATATCTGCAACACGTCATCCTGCCCATCATGATGTCTTTCTCTTCCCTGCAGATAGCCACCTCCGCCGCTGGCGGTGTTGGCTCCGGCGCCAGTGCTGCGATGGCACTGGCATCGTCGGTACTGTCTTTTCAGACCTCTCCGCTTCCGCGCTGCCAATACCGTCATGACGGTCGTTACTACTTCCTCGTCTGGCTGCCTTTTATATGCTGCCTTTTCTGTATTGACTGATGGGTGGGCTGTCGTACTCTGCAACGATGGCGGTCTGCATACATGCACTAGCAATGGGATGTTCGGTTGGCAAGTAGTAGAGTCCAATGGGGGTGCGCGTGCAATGGGCCGCCAAACATGAGGCGACCCAGCGATCCCTCTCGACGGAGGGATTGAGGTGAGCTGTCTCAGCTTTACGCCTGCGTCTGGGCGGCGTTAAGGATCGTCACACCCAAGTCACGCCTGGTGAGGTGTCCCGATTACAGGTCATTGCGCGTGGCCAACAGTTACTCGACACGCATTCAAGTTATGCTGTGTGAGTGCTTCTACTCAACTCACGTTAAATGAAGAACCCGTCTGTGATCCGCACAGCTCTCACCTCGAAGCAGATATCCGGCCGCCTTTGAATGCATGTGGTCATCGTAGATGCCTCGTGCGGGCGATGCAGCAGAGATATGGATGTGAAGACGTAGACAGATGCGTCTACATCCGAAGGCGGATGGGGAGGAGCCTCTCGCCAATAGGAGCAATGCGGTAACTGACATCTGTATCTGAACAGCTTCGAGGCTTCGTGGAATGATGAAGTTGAGTTTGAAGATGTGTATTGCGGGTGCAATGTCTGACATCCGGTTCTTCTTTTCATGTATCTGCGATGGTGAGCCGTGGGAGAGACTGCGGTCCTTCGCTGTGCAAGGATGAACGGCGACGACGCTGTGCAAGGCAAGCATCGCGGGTACAGCAGATGCCAGTGAAAAGGTTCTGGACAGCGGTACGCTATAGCTCCCGACCTACATAAGCTGCGGTGGATTCGAAGGTGAGTCCTGTGGACTTCTGGTCATCTGCTGTCCTTTGGAACCTCGGAAGCTGACCCTCGAGTGGCCCAGATAGATGGGTGAACGCCTCATTTCCGGGCAGGCAAACATCGGGGTGCATCGACGATGATCCATTCGTGCGAGCATTGCAGGCAAGACGGTGTGGCACTGCTTGTCAGTGGACGGATAACGTTCCTCAGATCGTATGTGATCATATACGTGATCTATCTATATTGCAAGACCGATTCTCTTTTGCTGGGTAGTCATGAATGCTGTGGAGCACTCGAGCTTCGTGAAGTTGCGAGCTCATGGCGGGTCCGCGCGATGTACGAGTCTACGACAAAGCACGCGTTGAGCTAGTTCGTGGCTTCTCTTAACACAGGTGCGATGGTGAGCTCGTTTCAGATTTGGCTGTATCGTGTCAGTCTGCATCGAACGAACAGATGCACGCCGCACGAGTGTCACCGCCATGCTACAGAAAATCCGGCGAGAACCCCCGATCACGGTACCGCCTTCGTCTTCGAGCTCCATGTCCATTTCGCGAGACGTTTTGATCCAAAATGATTTCATTCGCAGCACGGTGTGAGCACAGTCGATGCTTGGAGAGTGGCATATTACAAGTTCCCGTCTCGCGGAACCTCCTGCCGGTCGATCTTCGTGTTGCGGTCGTCGGTCTCAACAACCTGTCTCGACGTCGGCCACCGACACCAAGCCAGCGAGCCAAGATCGCGTTGGAGATCGTCGGCCCCAGCCCGCCCTCTCGCCCCAACCTCAACAGAAGCGATCCCACCCCGGTCTGGCACCCTCTGCTCAATCACCGCTCGACCTGCCGACGTTGTTGCTCAGCACCCACACGAGGCACGCGATGACGGTCGCGTGGTCGTCCGTGATACAACTTAGTCGCTATCCTCTGAGTGCCTCGTCGGCGCATGCCAGTGAGGAACTGCTCGTGGTACTGTACCCTTGACTGATCTCGAGCTTGACGAGGGACGCGCCTTGACGGGATCGACTGCTATACAATACACGGATGCAACAGAGATATAGTTAGTCTTCCTGCTCTGCCAGCGAAAATGACAGTGCGCACCTCGGACGGGTCCATGACGGCGTCGGATGTTGCCAATCAATCTAGCATAGAGAGATGCAACGGGGCCGAGAAAGTGAGAGGACTATGGCAGGGCGGGGTGAAAAGCGACTACGTGTAGGGGACTCAGACGCATGGCTTCACGTAACTTAGCTCGGGTGTAGGACACGCAACGACGTGCAGGGCCCGGGGCTGTACACAGAAGCCCTCCACCGTAAAGCGCCGCATCGCATATTTCCGACGCGATCGAGGACGTATACCACCGAGTCTGAGCTGCGGCCTGTGCACGTGCTCTAATGGACAGATACACCGCTGAGTTGCCGCTGAGTACTGAGTACTGACTCTACTGAGAAAGTGATCTTGCGGCTGGATCTCAGGCTGAGCCTGACCGCAGATGGGCGCTCGTCCCGCACGCGCCTCGACCTTTCTTCCGACGGCCACGACTTGTGTTCTCGACAGAGCTGACGACCTACTGCGCCATGTTTGACGTATGCGACGGCGTGTTTCTCCTAGTCAAGACGACCGCTGGACCTAGACGAAGCGACAGACACTACCATCATAGGTTAGTACTTACTGGAGGAAGTACTAGCATCTGCGAAGCGCCTAACTTGAAGATCACATCTTTACCAGTCGTCCGATGCTGTGCGCGATCAAGTCTGCGCTATCCTCGACTACTCATGCAAGCTGTTCTGCAGTACATCCTCAAGCCACGCACGTAGAGCGCCGAGGTTATCGCACGCCGCGCACCATCGGTCATGTGGGAATGTGGGAATGCAGGGGAGATGGCCTCCCGCCCTTCGTTGTACATAACCCCCGGCGCCCGCACTATGGCCATTGCTACTCACCAAGATCCGCTGATACCATCGTCAGTTATGGAGCAAACTAGTTGGAAAGTGAAGTAAACCTTGCTTTTCTCCGCAGCTGCACGATGAGTCTTCGTCCACACTTGATCATCTTCCACTGTTCAACTTGAAGGTGCTTTGATCTCGACGGACTCGCCAAGTTCCGTGTTTTCTACAGAGGAATCGATGCCCCAAAAGTAGTTGCATTTACAGCATGCACTTTATACAAGGTGCAATCACTGTCTGTATGGTGGTAGGACATGCCAGTGCGGAGCCTGTATGGCCGCATATGGATCAGACCTCGCGCGCTTCATTTCGCAGGAAGATCGCCGCACCAGGATTTGACATAGGTGTCCTATTTGGGCGTGTATCGCTGCACCAGGATCGGACATATGGGCGCCTTGTCTGGAGTCCTATGATCCCCTCCTCCACGATGAATCATCATTGGTAAGTACATGAAGCTCTACCACCTGATACTCAGATATCAATCTGAGCTTCTCAATTGCACCATTGATACGACACCGCAGAAGAGATGGGTTCTCCGTCGAGGTGCCTCATTGGTACCTACTTTGCCCGAGTCGTGGTAAGTTACAACTGGGCCAGTCCGGGTGGCGGGTCGTTAGTTGTGATTGGTGATAGCGGTAAACAAAGTCCACGTATCATAAAGCTTGGACATCGTGTCTCTGTGTATGCGATGTCCAAGTCAGATACGGCGAAGCTGCGCCCTTGGACTGTTCAGTTTGCTGCAACCTCAACCATTCTGCCGAGTACTATGTCTACCCTACAACTCAATTTGAACCCTACGATGGGCAGTGTGTTAATTGGCGCACTTTTCTCCGCATTGTGAGTTTTTCCCTGGTACTGCCTCGCCCTGAGGGACCCGAACTGATTCGTTGCACCGGCAGGTTCTACGGCTCGACATTGGCTCAAGTCGCGTATTACTCTTGGCACTATCTGCGCCGCGACAGACTACTCGTGAAGACACTCGTGCGTTCTGTGTTTGTCACGACGCAGTATAGCTCTGATTTTTGGCGGATCATTCAGGTGTTCTGCACATTGTTGGTGCGAGGGTTTGACGCTCGGTAGTATGGGACTGACTACTAGGTCGACAAGGACGCTCGACACGGTCATAACCATCTCGGACGTCGGCGTATGTGGCCTCCAGATATCTTAATTTCCTCCTTATGCTGAGCGAGGTTGATCATATGGCAGATTGTATGGTCCTACGTTGTCCAGGGCCACGCGCAGCTACTTGCCCTTACCGTCGTGCCGAAGTACTTTTGATCTGCTCGCATCGCCTGCTTTCTTCTAACGCAGAGTTCTCTAGAATTTTTGCAGTGAGTTTTGTAGACTTCTCGTTGGAGGCTCAGCCGTCGAATATCAATGACATAGGTGCAATATGCGATGTTGGTGCGGATATCCTTCTCTCGAACAATTGAGCAAACATAATACACGACTGATAACTTGAATCCGACCAGCGCGCGACTATATGCGTTGTTCAAATGTATCCAAATCCACCGGCTCTAGCACTGCTACGTGAATTCTGACTCATATCACGATATGTAGCTTCTATATCCACGGAATTTGGCGACGTGGGTCTAATCCTGCATCTGGTGGCTAATGCTGAACCCTCTACGTTTGTCAGTATTTGGGCAGTCCAGATCAACGTATAACTTAATGCGACTGACAGTGACTATCCCCCCCGTGAGCGCACTTCTCCATTCATCGGAACGCTGCATGCTGACATGGACATGCCTGAGATAGATGGTACTGTCTCTACTGGCTTTCAGTGAGTTATATGTCGGGAAGATCATGATCGCTTGACTGTACGGTGACCACGCACGATGCTAGTATCCGGCCTCGGTGAGATGGCATAATCCATAGCAGATCGCCGCGGCGCTGACGACTCCTTCGCCATTGACAGTGGGAGTCTACGATACTGCGTAAGCAGAGCTGTGGGTCACGAATGGCCGCACATTGACTTGTTCCAGTACGCACGGCTGGATTATCACGAATACTCTTCGCCCAGACGTGGTAAGCCTCTAGGCCAAGTACGATGAACTGATTTGAGGCGACAGACACGCAGGTACCGAGCGCAATCAATAATTGTGCCGCTGCAGGGGCGGACGTATGTATATGCATTGCCCTCTGTTGGATGTTGCGCAGCAGGATGACGGGCTTCAAAAAGTGTGTAATTTCTCTGCATTTCGATCCGTACCGGGCTGACATGTGCGCCTGAAGCACCGACAATGTCATCCGGACACTTACAGTCTACATCGTCAACCGCGGGATCCTCACGACGTGCGTTTTGCCGATCCCACTGGACCATCTCGCTGACTCCAGAATGATCGCCTTCAAGCGTAATACAGATCGTTAATCTAGGAATGGTTCGTCATTGTGTTTGACACTCGTCAGCGCCCCGAGCTAAAAAGCGCCGCGATAGTTTCTGTCTTCCATCGCACCCAGCACGTTGACGTGGTTCATCTTCAACTGTGCGGGAGTCAAGAGTACGTCCCAGCATCTCTACTCTGGTGCTCAAACTCACCGCGTTTCCCTCGCAGTGTATGTTAACTCGATGATGGCCGTGTAAGCAACAATCATGGGCTTCCATCGTCTGCGCTAACTTGCACCTTATACACACTTCCTTCAGCCTGAATGCTCGCCAACACCTGAATTCCGGCAGTGACGAGGTGTCCTACGTATCCGGCTTCACAGAAGGCACGGCTAACTTGAAGGTTGGCGCTAGGAAGGTTACAGCCACGGATCCGGAGACTGTTTGCTTGGATACGTACTGCGGATGATAGTCTGTCTCGCTATCCTTAGTCGAGACTTCCTGACTCGTGGTGTCGTGGTGTTGCCGCTCTTGTCAGTCGAGGACGCCCGAGTATGTGCTTCAGTGCCAGTGTACGCTGTTTCCACAACCACTATGGCTCTAATGCTATGCTATTCTATTTTCCGGAAGTACTGACAAGATGATGCTTGCAGTGGCGCTGTTCTGAAGCAGTCGGTGTGTCGACGACGGCGGAGAACGTGTTTGGAAGGAATGGTCGCCGTATGGCACTCGGTCATAAATGCGGCGTGCGGAGGTAAATTAAGCATCCGCGAAGCGCCTAAGATCACATCTTTACTGGTCCTCAACTCAACGGCAACTGGTCGTCCTCAAGGGCCCTGTGCGGTGTCGCGCATCTACGCTGTCCGACTTGGCGACTCGTCGCTCCACCGCAGAGCACCCACAAGCCACAGATGGAGAGTCCCAGAATTGTCACGCGCCGCGGATTAGCGGTCGTGTGGAAGCCACGGCATGATATGGGAGAGCCCGAGAGGGCTGGACCTCGGTGAGTCGCCGCGAGCAACTTGCACACATTAGCAAGAGCTGCCTTGCTCACCCTGTCTTTATGCTGTTCGCATAAAGATATAAAACTAGCGACAGGTCTTGTAGATGTCGTCGCGAGCCCGACCGATGAATGGCCTGTCGTCGACCAGTTCGTTGACAGCAGCGCGCATGTATGCGGTCTCCCGATCTAGCGGACAGCACTGCATGCGCGTTGTACGCACCATTCCCTCTCCCCCGCTGCTTCCGACGTTTGCGGGCCGATGGGACTTGCCTGCACCGAGCCTATAGAGCGGACGAGGGGCCAGGGCACAACAGTTGGACACCCGAGGAATGATGCGACTGGCGAGGGCATAGTGGATTAAAGAAGGGGAGCAGTGCAGCGGAAAGCGACTCGAATCCATGTCGCTTCAATAAGGAGAGTCGACCGCGCGGCGCGTGGTGGTATCGGATGCAGCCTCGTACGTCGCGCACACGAGCACTTAAACGACGCTTAATACAATAACCACCAAAGTGCGAAGGTTCGGAAGCCCTCTCGCTGAGTCGCCTTCTACGTCTCGCCCCAGTGCGCTAGGCTCGTCATCCGTCTGCCAAGACAAAGAGCCCATGCCGCTCTCCATCCTCCACTCACGCTCACGCACGTCCAGTGCAAGAGCTGAGAGAGACGCGCTCCCGCTCCTTCGAACGGTTTCCCGTGCTGGCCTCGATTATTGTTGATGTGAGTTCCCTTTCGGTGTCGTGTACCTGAGATGTCACGGTCCGACTCTACGCTTATGCTGATACCACGCAAGGATGCGCCTGCGACAACGACGAGTCATATCAAGTACCTCATGCGCCGCAGCAACACGGCAACTTCTCGGCCTGTGGCAGCTGCACATTTAGCTCCGTGTGCTTGAGGACGAGACCCCGACGACATCGTTTTTCGCCACTCCCAGGAGGATTACTGGTACATAGGAGATTCTCCGGAACAATTGCGGGAACGTGTGGTCTTGCGGAGAGTAGTCTCAGGTATGTATCCCCGGTGCGATTCAGATGGTTGCCGTACTGACGCGAGGCTCGCAGAGCCTCATCTTCATCTATCCACGAGGCCTTCGGCAATCCATGCACGTACTACAAGCGTTATCTCCGCGTCCTCGACTTAGCACTAAGCAGACGCGGCCCCGTCCCTACCTCGCGCGCCCCTCATCATTGGGTAAGACCACGCAGGACTCCGGCAGGAGTGGTTTCGGACGATTGTTCTTTGAAGACCACGTCGCGCTTTCAAAATCGTTGACTATTTGTTCCCGCGTCCTCAATCATATGTCGGTGAGTTCATTTCATCCGGTCATCCGGAGTTCTCCTCAACAAATATATAGGTCGGGTGCCCGATTATGGGAGAAGTAGAGCACGTACTAGTCTCCCTAGTACTGCCTTTGTATGTAGTCTGCAGCCAGTCGGCGACGCATGCGTGCACGTCGTCACAAATACGACCTGCTCACTGCTCGAGTAAGCAGCGAGTCGGATCGGCCTAACATCGCTCGCTGGGCAAATACTTTAGTTGAGTACACGCTGGGCTTGTCTCAGTTGCGGACGCCAGGAGCCTCGCGCCTCAGCCGCCGCCTTTCTCAATAGACCAGCGCAATTTTGATCGCTCGTCTTAGGAGACCAGCTCGTCCATCGTGAGCAGGACGACCTCCTGCGACATCCCGTGCACGAACCAACACCACACGCGCACGAGGCCGGGGAACCCATGCATACTTACAGCCTGAGAGGCCCCGGTCGACGTATAGATGCATCGGTTCGGTACGAACGACCGACCTTGACGTGAACGTCGCGTCGTCCCGCACCTCGAGGATCAAAACATGCCGCAACGGTGGCTGTGAAGACGACGGGTCAGGAAGCGAAAGCCGGTACAGGGACGCTATATGCTTACAGGCTACGGTCGTGCTTAGTAAGAAGGTGGATGCCGTTCAAGTTTGGGTAGCACCGTACCGTATGACTTGACGATGAACCGACCGCCGCGTGATGGCGCGTGTCCCGGTGTGCGGCCCATATACGACCGCCCTCCCCCACTCAATAAGGTCGTGTTTAGGGTCTGCCTACGGGAGACTAGTGTGCGGCGCGCCTCGCTGCGTGCGACAGCTCGAAATGCAGATGCGACAGGTCGTCAGCGCGTCAGCGTCGATGCACTCATGGGCGAAGACCGCTCACCCTGCTGCGTAGCGTTGATCAGTCCCCGCTACGCGTCGGAGTGTCGGTAACCCAGTGACGGTAGCCACCTCGTCCACCGGCCAGCATGAGCCATGGGACGAGCGTCCAGCAGAAGTTGGTCGTGGTGCGTGAGGATGTCCTCAAAATGTCCGTCGGTCCACGTTTCTGCCGTTCATGAGCGCGCAGTGGACAAGGAGACGATCTAAGTTCGCAATGCGCACCTTCCTCTGCTCGGCACTACCCTCTTTCCTCTTGTATCCCATCCTCGTCTTCCGCGCAGCGCGCACCCAGCCTTCCGGCTCCGGCTACGTCCTTCCTCTGTTCGATCTTGTGTGATGTTGTGCTGATTATTCGTCCCAGGTCTCTCGGTGAACGTCGTACTAGTAGTACGGCGAGTTGATCCCGACGTGTCGGTCTGCGCGTCCACCCTTCAGTGACGTGCGTCTGTGATGCTCGTACCGCCTGACAGTGGCCACCGGTCCCGTTCTTGCCCTCCACGTCTCGTCTCGTCCAACCCGTCCGCCCTCCTCGTGTCCCCGGTACGTACGTCGCGTCCTCACCCTGACTTCGTGCGTGCTGACGTGGCTCGCCCGTCGTCAGTGAAGATCGCGGCATACGAGACACGGACACGTACCGCCACTCAACCCTCTCCAGCGCTGCCAGCTCAGGAGGCCATTCTGCGGGTTGCAGAGCAGTCCACCAACTCGTGCATACCGAGCTGGAAAGCGTGGAACGCGTATCTCAGGCCACGCGTTCACGGACCCTGGCCGTAAAGTAGCACACGGGTGCTAGACGCGACTCTGGTCCGCATCGACGTGGGCGGCGCGTAGAGGTGGCGGTATTTAGGAGAGCGAGAGTGGTGAGCGACCGAGGGCGACAGGGGCAACGTTGGGTACCATACGAAGTGGGTGTCGCGACAGGAACGTAACAGCTGGCGTACGATCAGACCGCTGAGCGTCGTGCGTAAGCATTCGAGACGCTTACCCAGCTCATACGGTGCCACGCGTCTCCTCACGCCATCCGTCCGTGCACGTCCGTCCTCGCGCTGCTGGCGTGCCGATACATAGAGCCCGTCTCGAGTGGTCGTCCGCTGGTCGAGTCGTCGCTGCTGTGTGGGAGGTCGAGGCAACGTACAGGAATTTGAACCAGCTTGACGGAAGGAGGTGGTCTGACGTCAGGAACTCGTCGAGCCGCGGAACTAAATTTAGCACTGAGCGCCCAAGATTGCATCTCTACCGGTCGTCAGCGATTTGTACCCGACCAGGCGCGTCATTGTTCCTCCACAGACCACTGGGGCTGGTGAGCCACGTCAAAACAGGACCGGTGTCATAGCGTGTTGCGCATAACTGGGGACAACGCTTCAATTTCCCTGTGACGTCGATGGGCATCTATCTGTCCTAGGAGCAGCCAGTGAATACATGGCATAGCGTAATAAACAGGTGGGTATTGGCAACATACAGCGCATCAGTGACTAATGAGCAACCACTGACGCCGTAAGAGGCTGTCTGAAGGGATTGGCACGATCTTCATGTACAAAATACGAGGGGAACCACACGGCGTGCGCACAGACATCAATGATCACAATGGGCGGTGACACAAGTGTCACTGTGAGAACCGAGGACCGTAGTTACCTCAATCGGCCGCCGGACAGCCTTCGTCGCGAGTTGCTCCATAATTTCGAGACAATATATCGTCTACTCGGAGCTACGAGTCGGACGTAACCTTCCCTCTCGAAGACACGGGACCTGTCGCAGACGACGCGTTGGGCCTCTGAGGTACTAACTTCATGACGGAGGGGGATTTGAACATCCAGCGCGGGGAATCAAGATCTGAAACGTACCGCATTGTTCGGCCTGCTAGATCGACGACTCACCTTGAGCTGTGCTAACTACTCTGCGGGTTCTGCGCAGCCTCGCGTTCGATCATCATGTAACTTTCAAATGTAAGAAAGTATTCGAGATTTATTTACAGAGCTACACCTAAACCTATAAAGGCGAAGTGGTCGAGGGACTTCACTGACCCAGTCTGGGACTCGTCCTGCCATTGCAGCGATATCGATTCGTCGAGCGTCGTCGCGGTCACCTGTGGGGCCCCGCTGACGGCTGGCGGTCCGATGTAAATTACGCTGGATGCATCGGATGCTGCGCTCGAGCGAGTATCCACGCCTTGCATCTCAACGTCGAGCTCCTGCCAGTGCGCGGCAGTCCCTCTGAATTTTCGCCAGACGTCACGGCTAGAGAGATGATCAGCGACGATTGAACGAGTGGAGTGCAAAGTTCATCGCTTACATGATCTGCAATATAGCTCGCTTCGGACTGTCCGTTCCCGGCTCCGGTGGGTCCTGCTCGTCCCCAACTTCCCACGTAGACTCTGAGTCAGTCACCTGCGGGGAGTCGACGCGTCGATCGCCTTCACTCTGAGGCTCATCTGGAGCGCATTTGAGCCATCCTCTCCTGTTGAAAGTGTCAGTGCATCTTGGACAATCGGAGTGTCGAAGATTGCTGACCAGCTGTCCTGATCTATCCCATGATCTCCTCCTAGGCGCCATTGTGTCCGCTCCACGTACAATTGCAAGTCAACACTGAACCCTTGGACCGTCCCTGGTGGCGCCCAATCATCGCATTCCAGCAGCCACTGGAGTCGCCGTGCGATGTGATTGGTGGACATCATGACATTCCGGCGAATCTCGGTCGTACTCAAGGATCGATTGATGTACCAGCCCATGCGATACAACACCCAATCGAGCCTGTATATGGCCGCAGGATGAAGGTCTCGTATAGCATTTTGCAGCTCCTGGCGGCGGAGGGTAGCCAAGTGCTCGTCGAATCGGTGGAGCATGTCGGCCAGGTAAGCTCCCCTCGACGGCTCGGCTGGCAATGTGTGCTCGTTTTGGGCGGACAACATGCATATGGCCAGAACGGTTGTCGTGATCTGGATGGTGGATACAGGGTCATGATGTGCGTATATCGTCGTGAGTGCAGTCTGCACGAGTCCCCAGTCTATGTTGAACTTCAGCCTATGTCCTTTGCAAATGAAGTGGATGTTTGACTTACCTTGAACGTCGCGTCGACGATATAGCTCGGTCTGTGGAGCACAGTCAAACGTTCTGACCTTCTTCATCTTGTCTCGCTGCCAGTACCCGATGTCCTCCGCGAGGAAGTCAATTGTCAAGTAGACATTTTGTATGACATCCAAGGCGGCTCTGTGTCGTTCTGTGGACAGTTTACCACTGTGTAAACACCTGAACAAAGTCATGCAGGCCTCGATTCCATCGGCGAGAGGCATAGCGCGGATAAGTCCAGCCAAGCAACGGTTAAAGTCCAAGTCAAGACTCGGAGGGCTGTCATCAGGTTCTGTATGCGCGAGAGTGAACGTGTCCAGCACCATGCGACCTATCGAGGCGATAGTGGTGCTGACAGAGTCGTCATGCTGCGCCAAATTACCAGACTCCGGAGAAGAGGACTCGGACACTCTTGAGGGTGGATACTGATGGTTCGACAAAGCGGCGAATAAGGCTTCGCCCATTGCCGTCACTTTTAATATTGTTTCGGCAGTCCCTTGATCGCGCCGGGGCCGGAGGGAGCCGTCGATGTCTGCGTCGTCCGGGCCCAAACACTGAAATAGCCACTTACACACCTCGATCCCGTCGGCGAAAGGCATGGTGGGGGTAATGGCAATCAAGGTATGACAGATTGGGTCCAAGCTGAGACGAATGTCGCCAAGTTCCAGTTTTGTCTGTGCTTGAATGAACGTGTCCGCCACCATGCGACCTATCAAGGCGGTAGCAGTGCTGTCCAAGCCATCGGATAGCAGTCGATCACCAGGTACCGAACGAGAGGGCCCGTACGCTCGTGAACGTGAATCCTGTTGTTTCGACAAGGCGGTGGCAACGGTTTGGCCAATCCCCGTCACGTTTTCGATCGCTCGGGCGATAGGCATCGCTCGCACGCAGGTCGCCATTGCGCGAAGGACGTCTGTGTCGTCTGCAATGGAGTAGATGTCCTTTAATAGGGACTTTGCTTCGCTGCGGGTGGTCCAGTCGCCCAGACATACTTGTTCATGTGCCAGCCAGTCAGACGCTTCCATCAATGTACGCATGTACAATTGACGCTGAAAGAGGGAATCGCGGATCTTCTGTATCTGTGTGTATATGCGAGCTACACGAGAGTCACTGGACCACGACCCAGTGAGAGAAAAAATCCAGCTGTCGACTCGGTTGACGAAGGGGAGGATCGTCCGACACAACTGCAGGAGGACCCAGTAAACCACTGGCCACATGGGTTTGCAGGCCTTGCGTATCCACCACGCTTGGGGCGACTTGTAGGCACTGTAATCCACCAATGCGGGTGACACGGAGGTGAAAGCTAGAAAGAGAAACAAGACGCCAACGAAGACCGTGCTCGGAATGGCGATGTCGAAGCCTAGCTCCCAGAGGTAGCCCACGATCCCGACGAGGAAGAGGACGAGGGCCACCTGAAGGAGAAACGGAAGGATGCCGACCATGAACTCCACTTTCCACTTGTCCATCGCATGCCTACGGAGCTGCCACGTCCAAGCCTTCTGGGACGCGTCTTGTAGCCCAGCTTTCTCCGTCGCGTGGAAGTTTAGCCATTGGTTCACGGCTAAACCGACGGATGCGGCGCTGAGGCTGAAGACCAGGGCGACGAACCACAGCGCGGCGATCCAACGGGGCGCAGCGGGTGGTGAGGAAGCGGTTGTAGATGAAGTGTTCGTAGGGACCGTCGGCACCAGAGCCGAGGCGCTCGCAGCTGCTACGACCGCATCGGTGGCCATGTTACCGAGTTGTGCTGATATGCGCTCCAGGATGGCCGTGTTGGGGTCAGGTGTTGGCAACAGAACAGCATATAACTGAACCACGAAAGCGGTGAGGACAGCGGAAAACAAGCCGGCCTACAAGGGAAGCATCTCTCAGTCGCTCTTCGCGGGCGCTCGGTCAGCGGTGTGAACATGACTCACAAAGACGAGGAGTGTATTGATTTCATTCCGCCATCGATCTGCACGGTCCTTTTCATAGGCCCACGCTGTATCCGCCAGTTTCTCCCAAGCTTCTGGTGCCTCTGTTGGGTTCCGTGGTTTCATGAACTTCTCGAGTACGTTGAAGAAAGCCCTTTCCTGTTCTGACTGCGCTATTCCCTGCGCTGGAGGGGTTTTTGATGGCGGATCTTCCGCCCCATTCGTTCGCTCATGCGGGTCCTGATGGCGCATATCAGCTTATGATCATTTCACGCATAGGAGAATGTTCGATGTCCGTGCTCACTTGAGTTGGGTCAATTTCGTCAGGCAACGGGAACGCTCTCGTAGCACCCGTATCGGCCAGGTTCGACGGCTGTGCATACAGGTGAGCAATCCCATCCGCCCTTTGATCCCATATATACTCACTGACGGACTAGAGCTATTGCCTTCGCTAGAGCCTAAGCCAGCTGAACGGATGGCAGTGGTCGGCGACGGCATCGCACCGGGGTCGGGAGTCATTGCGGTCTCTTCGACGCCATGCTTTGGTGGGATCGAAGAATCAGCCGACAGTTCCTGTATAGTCTACGGATACAACAGCGATATCAGTATGCATGCCGTGCCAGTGAAAACGACGGTGCGTACCTCGGGTGGGCCCATGACGGCGTTGTATGGTGATTGGTCTAGCGTCGAGAGATGCGACTGGGCAGACTCGGAGAGCGAAAGGACGACGGAGAGTGAAACAATGTTTCGTATAGCTGACTCAGTCGCGCAACTTCGCGTAGATCAGGGCGAGTGAGGAAGCTGCCAGAGCAGGACACCGAGCCTGGCTGTCGGACGTTGAGAGCGCGAGGATATATGTCGTCGAAGTGGTGCTGAACAGAGACCAACACCGCCGAGCCTCGAGTCCACAAGGGCGCTCGCAGATTGACATAGGAGGGAAGGGGCATGCCAAGGTTGGACGAGATGTACCCGGGCTGTACAGAAGCGTACGTGTGGTGTCCATGAGCAGCAGCCGAGGCGCTGCATCGGAGCCGCATGCCTTTGTCCGCTCTCAGGCAAATGTTGGCAACTACAGCCATGCGATGCTGTCGAGCATCGCGACAGTGGTCCCTGTCGAGATGCGGTTATAGAAGCTGACAATCGTGTCATAATATGCGACGATGTTTGCAATGAGGCGCGTTGGTGCTCACATTGGGATCCGATCTAGAGCGGCCGCACAGATTTCGAGCTGACTGACACGACTCGGAGAGAACGCACATAACCTATGTACCAGTCATGTTCCCGACCGATATGTCGGGCAGCACCGCGATAGGTAATTGGGTTTGCGGGGCAGGCTGACCGGTCGGCCAGGAATGAGATTGGCGCGTGGCTGAAGTAGTTCCGCTTGCATGCAGGCGAAAGATCGTGTCGAGGCTTATTCGGCTGACGCAAAGGCAGTACTTAGCGTTCAGAAGGGCTCACCGCAGGACGCCTGCTGGCTTGTATGGTCTGCAACGGAGGTTGCAAGCGGTGTCCGGCTATGGGCTCATCTGCTGATTCCTCGCTCTGGGGCACGTTTCTTCTGATGAGTCCGTTGACACCGGTAAGTGAGACGTTTCGCCGAGTTGTGCGGGAGGTACAAGAAGATCATCAAGTACTAGACTGCGGCTTCGGCACTTTACACGATGACTATCACCGCAGCGACCGCGGCTGTCACCCCAATTGTGTTCAATGCGTGACTGGCAACCAAAATACGAACCTTATTCGGAGGCCTCCATGATGATGGTGCGTGTCATCCGCCTTGGACGCCAAATGAGTAGCGAGCGCTGCCGAGTTCATCGGACGACGCATCACTGGGGCCCTAATGCGTAGGAAGTACCCCACATAGTCACGAAGTCCGGCTGCTCAATCGCTCGCAGACGTGAGTGGCAAATCAGCACTGTGTATACACTCACATTGAACTGTCGTTGTATCGGTGGCCAAAGCCTCGAGTGTGTGGTAAGTCATGTCATAGGGCTCGAGTCAAGCATCTAGACGTCCAAGGTCCCCTTGAGTCCGTAAGTAGTGTTTGGGACTCGGAGGATGAACAACGGGCATTCGACGCACCGCTCGCACTGACCTCAAGGGCCTCACGAACTTGCGCGAGACTTCGAAAGAAGCGAGGCATAGCTATACTTACATGCATATTCGGATGAATCGCCGAGCTCGAGGCAAGGACAGGGCCACATGGATCCGAGACTGTGGAAGCGCCCAAGATCACATCTTCACCGGTCGTAACGACTCGAATTCCTCCTCCTCTGTCCTCCTTCGTCGTGCTTGACTCTGTCTGATTTATCGCAACCTGAGCTGGCTGCACACGCATCTCCCGGGTCGCACGAAGGAGCACACCGCCGCCACAAGAACACGGGCGCATGACGGGCGCGGGACGCTAGGCTCAGCTGACGTCACCCTCCAACGCCTCAATATCGTCCTGGATTGGTCCTGGACAGCGCGGTCTGCCTTGGTCCCCAAGCCTCCCCGCCTTTGTGCGCAAACACATTGGTGGAATCCCCAACTTAAGCGGTCACGGTCCGAGTCCAGCAGTCGTTTGACTTCACCTGAGCCCCTGCCGCCAGTGAGGCCTCCTGCCGGTACGTCCTGTCTCGTTCATCTATTGCGGTTCTCGGTTTCCTGCTTCATTACAGATCCGCTTGGATGTGCATATTCCCTTCACACTCTATTCTTCAATGTCGATTCACCCGCGAGCGCCGCCCAGCATCCGCCTCCTCGACTGAACCGGCTGCACGCCAAGTTGACAGTCGCGTCAAGAGGTACTCCGTCGAAGACGGTGACGCCCTTCCGCCAGGCATCCAGGCATGAATTCCAGAGCAGAAAGGAGGGTTTCGAGTTGCCGCATGCGAGGCTCGTGAGAGCAGGAGGCATTGATGGCCGACTGAGGGACTAGACCGTGAGTACAGTATGATTATGTGCGATCACGTCCATACAGTGCTGACTGGCAACCTACTTGTCTACGCAGTTGCAGGTGCGGCAGTGACAGGCAGGTCCGTCAGCCTGGCGTGAGATAATTGCTATCATCTCAAGGGTAGCATACAGGACTGCGGCCATCGTCTACTAGTAGTGGGCGTGGCGCCACAGTGCTTGTAACTTACGGTCATAGCGATGTATGTTCCGAGCTCGCAATATGATTTGTTATCACTCACATCCCCGCTCACTTGTCGCAAGTTGCTCGACGGGACGTCGCGTAGCATATTGAGGTGCGATAATCCTAACAACAGTTCCAAGCAGACGTACAGGAGGCGATTCGTACCGAACGAACTAATACACAGACATCAAACAGCAGGCCCCGTTCGCGAAACCTCCAGGCAATCCGGTCGGTGAACACAAGCGTATCGTAGACACAGTAAGCCCGTATGCATCAAGATCTCCATGACCATAACTTACAACAGCCGTCATGGACAGCTGTAGTAACGAGCGCAAGGATTTACGAGACATCAGCCCATCGCAATGAAAGAAACTGTTCTTGCACCGAGAGATCTATCATCGGTCGCGATTGGTCAACAATCGGTCTAGACTGTCCGTCTGCGGTGGACGTCAGCATTCGGCGGCGATGGTCTGTCTCGCGACGCACGACGTACACGTCGATGTCACCATCCTCCATCCTCCGAGTCCAAATCATCCGCTGCCGGCGTTCTGGCGGTCCAACTGCAAGCGCGACTCGGATTGCGCGGGTGCGTCCCCAGGTGCAGCTATTTCCTCCTGACTCGGACGCGCGACGCCGTCTTGACGTCGATCCGCGTGCTCGATCGCGCCTACTAGTCCACCCTGACGACCTTCGTCCGCGTCCGCGCCGCGCTCAGCTACTCCGCGTGAGGCATCCGAGTCGTCTGCGTGCGGGTCGGTGTAGTCTAGGGACTGCACTGACCCAGTCTGGGCCGTGTCCTGTGCTTGCGGCGATTCGTCGAGCGTTGTAGCGGCCGCCGGCGGGGCCCCACTGACGGCTGTCGGTGCGGTGTCCGTCACACCGGGTACATCTGGTGCTGTGCTCGGGCTAGTATCCGCTGCTCGCATTTCGACGTCGGGTTCCTGCGTGGCAGTCCATCTGGATCTGCGTCGGATGGCATGGCTAGAGAAAGGATCAGCGACGATTGAACGAGTGGGGTGTGTGGCTCATCGCTCACATAATTTGCGTTATGTATCGCTTCAGACTGTCCATTCGCGACTCCGGTGGGTCCTGCTCGTCCACAGCTTCCGATGTACTAGGCCCTGGGCCAGCCGCCTGCGGGGAGTCGACGCGTCGATCGCCTTCGCTCTGGGGCTCATATGGAGCGCATTCGAGCCATCCCGTCCTGTTGCAAGTGTCAGTGTATCTTTGACACTCTGAGCATCGAAGATGACTGACCAGCCTTTTGGGTCTATCCCATGATCTTCTAGGCACTCTTGTGTCCATTTCGCATACATTTGCAAGTGAACACTGAACTCTTGGACTGTCCCTGGCGGCGTCCATACATCGCATCCCAGCAGCCACTGGAGTCGCCGCGCGATGCAATTCGTTGACATGATGGTGTTCCGGCGAATCTCGGTCGTACCCAAGGAATCATAGATGTCGCTGCGGTACATGCGAGCCAACACCCAATCGAGTCTGTATACGGCCGCGGGAAGGAGGTGTTGCACAGCATCTCGCAGCTCCTTGCGGTGGAGGGTAGCCAAGTACTTGTCGAATCGTTGGAGCATGTCGGCCAGGTAAGCTCCCCTCGACGGCTCGGCTGGCAATGTGTGCCCGTTTTTGACGGACAACATGCATATGGCCAGAACGGTTGTCGTGATCAGGATGGTGGATGCAGGGTCATGGAGTGCGTATACCATCGTGAGTACAGTCTGTATGCACTCCCAGTCTATGCTGAACCTCAGCTTACGCCCCTTGCAATTGAAATCGATGTTTGACTTACCTTTAACGTCGCGCAGACGATATAGCTCGGTATGCGGTGCGCAATCGTATGATCTCGCCTTCTCCATTGTGCCATTGTGGGAACCTCTGTACCAGAAGTCTTCCGCAAGGAAATCAATCGTCACATAGACATTCTGGATAACATCCAAGGTGGCCCTTCGTCGTTCCGTGGACAGTTCTCTATCATGTACACGCTGAAACAAAGTCATGCAGGCCTTGTAGCCATCGGCAAGAGGCATGGCGCGGATCAGTCCAGCCAAGGTGCGATTGAAAGATTTCACATCGAGATGTCTATCGTCTAGTGGTTCTGTCTGCACTCGAGTGAACGTATCCAGCATCATCTGACCTATCAAAACAGTAGCAGTGCTGTCCAGACTGTCGTATTGCAATTGATCGCCAGGAGTGGAAGGTGACTCCCCTGACTCTCGCGCGAGCGAATCTGCATATGCTTGACTTGACAACACGCTCGTTCTTGCCTCGCCGATTGCTGCCACCTCTCCGACTCGGACTGATGGGAACTGGGATTCCTTCTGCAGGCAGATCTTCATCGCATACAGGGTGTCCATGTCCGTAGTCATGTTGTAAACGTACGAGAACAACGTTGTCTTCGTGTTCTGGCCAGCAGACAGCAGCCTTCGCAGGCAGAGTTGTTCATGCCCGAGCCAGTTCGTCTTCATCAATGTACGCAGGTGCGCTCGATGTTGAGCAATGGGGACACGGAGCGCCTCCATCCCATCGTATATGAGATCCGCGACCCACGATGAATTGTCAGGCCCAATCCCCAGGGAGCTGAGGATCGCACGACGCAGTCCGAGGGCGAACCAGCAAACCATACACTGCGTCGATCTGCAGGCTTGGCATATCCACCACGCTTGAGGCGACTTGTATGGACTGTATTCAATGAGCGCTGGAAGAAAGGAGGTGGCGACGAGGAATAGAAGCAGTATGCCGACAAAGACCGCGCTCGGAACGGCGATGTTGGTTCCGATCTCCAAGAGATATCCGATGATACCCACGAGGAAGAGCACGAGTGCGATCTGCAAGAGGCAGGGGAGGAGGCTCACGATGGACTCGACCTTCCACGTGTCGATCGCACTCCGCCGGAGCCGCCAGGTCCACAGTTTCTGAGGTGCACTTCGCAGCCCAGTCTGCTCGACGTGAAAATTCAGCCACTGATTGATGGCCAACGCGATAGAGGCGGCGGAAAGGCTGAATACCAGGGAGATGAACCACACGGTGGCAATCCACCGCGGCGGGTTGGGCGGCGGAGAAGGGCTGGATAGTGAAGAGTCCATGGCAGCCACCAACGACGATGAGCCGGTCGTGACGACAGCACCCATTGCCGCGCCACCAAGTTGCGAGGATATCCGTTCGAGGACCAGTAATGTACGCGCCGAGATCTGTGTTTGCTGCTCCAAGATATCTGTGTTGAAGTCGGGAGCTGGCAGCAGACCGGCATAGTACGGGGCAACGAAGGCGGTGACGACAGCAGAGAATAAGCCAGCCTATACATGACTCAATTCAAACCACTGCGCCTTGGCGCTGATCAGAGACATGGACGTGACTTACGAAAACCAGCAGTGCGTTGATTTCATTCTTCCATCGTTTGACGCGCTCCTTTTCGGTTGACCATGCTTCCTTGGCCAACGTCGACCAGGCTTCAGAGAGTTCGTCGACTGAGCCTTGGTACTGCTTCTGGTCCCCGAATTTTCTCAGTACGTTCACCAAGGATTCTTCGAATCGTTTCGTCGCATCGTTCAAAGAAATGTCTCCCAATTTCATATCCTCCGTCGTAGAGGCCTGAGCACCGGGATCCGCGAGAGGCTGCAGAAGCCTTCGTCAACAAAATTACTGCACAGACCATCCCGCTCATGCTCACCTCGCTTTGTGAAGGCGCACTTGCCCCTTGTGATGTATCGGGTTCATGACACTGTGATGATCGCTCCATGCGCAGCTGAACGGTGATTAGAACGGAGGAAGCTCACCTGAGTTGAGGCAGCTTCGTCAGGCAACGGGGACACTCTCGTAGTGCCCGTACCGGCTGGGTTTGATGGCTGTGCATATAGGTGAGCAATAACATCCACCCTTCGATCCTGTACATACTCACTGACGGTCCCGAACCATTGCAGCTGCCAGAGCCTAAGGTTGTCGACCCGACGGCAGTGGTCGGCGACAGCGTCGCGTCGGGGCCGGGAGTCGTTGCGTTGTCTTCGACACCCTGGTTTGGTGGTATTGAAGCATTAGCGGACGGTTCCTACACAGTCCACGGATACAACAGAGATGTAATCAGCCGTCTGCCGCGCCAGTGAAAACGGCGGTGCATACCTCGGGTGGGCCCATGACGGTGATGTATCGCGATTGGTCTAGCGTCGCGAGATGCGGCTGGGCAGACTTGGAGAGCGAAGGAAGGACTGACAGTGAAAGATAGCTAAGTACCGTATAGCTAACTCAGTCGCGCAACCTCACGTAGATCAGGGCGAGTGACAGAGCTCACAGAGGAGGACACCGAGACTGGCTGTCGGACGTTGAGAGCGCGAGGATGTATGTCGTCGAAGCGGTGCTGAACGGAGAGCAACACCGCGAAAGCCTCGAGTCCGCAAGGTTTGGGCGCTCGCATATTGACATGGGGGGAAGGGGCATGCCAAGGTTGGACGAGATGTACCCGGGCTGTACAGAAGCGTACAAGTGGTGTCCATGAGCAGCCGCCGAGGCGCTGCATCGGAGCCCCATGCCTTTGGACGCTCTCAGGCAAATGCTGGCAATAGGCTACAGCCATGCGATGCTGTCGAGCATCGCGACAGTGGTCCCTGTCGAGATGCGGGCATAGAAGCTGTCAATCGCAAGTCAATCGTGTCATAATATGCGACAATGAGTCCGCGACGAGGCGCGTTGGGTGCTCACATTGGGATCTAGAGTGACTGCACAGAGTTCAAGCTGACTGACAGGAGAGAACGCACATGCATAAGCTTACCAGTCATGTTCTCGACTCGGACCGATATGTCGGGCAACACCGCGACAGGAAACCAGGTTTGCGGGGTAGGCTGACCCGTCGGCCAGGAATAGGATTGGCGCGTGGCTGTCGGGACATCGAGCTTCATCCGCAGCTAAGTAAGCAGTTCCGCTTGCATGCAGGCGAAAGATCGTGTCGAGGCTTATTCGGCTGAAGCAAAGGCAGTACTTAGCTTTCAGAAGGGCTCATCGCAGGACACTTGCCGGCTTGTATGGTCTGCAACGGAGACTATCACCGCAGCGGCCGCGGCTGTCACTCCAATCGTGTTCAGTGCGTGACTGGCAACCAAAACACGGACCGTATTCGGAGCCTGCCTCCATGGTGCGTGTCGTCCGCCTTGGACGTCCGCTGCCATTTAAGTAGTGAGCGCTGCCGAGTTCATCGGACGATGTGTAACTGGGGCCCTGATGCGTAGGAAGTACCTTCGCCGATCTCGTAGTAAGTATCCCACATACGAAGTCCGGCTGCTGATCATTCGCTCGCAGACGTGAGTGGCAAATCAGCACCGTGTAGCCACTCACGTTGAACTGTCGTTGTCTCGGTGGCCAAAGCCTCGAGTGTGTGGTAAGTCGTGTCATAGGGCTTGAGTCAAGCATCTCAGAGACGTCTAAGGTCCCCTTCAAAAGTCCGTAAGTAGTGGTTGGGACTCGGAGGATGAACAACAGGCATTCGATGCGCCGCTCGCGCTAACCTCAAGGGCCTCACGAACTTGCGCGAGACTTCGAAAGAAGCGAGGCATAGCTATACTTACATGCGTGTTCGGATGAATCGCACGTACCGCGAGCTCGAGGCAAGGTCGGACAGGGCGGCCACATTTGGGCCACATGGATCGGACTGTGGAAGCGCCCAAGATCACATCTTCACCAGTCGTAACGACTCGAATTCGGCGACCTCTGTCCTCCTCCTCCTCCTCCTCCTCCTCCTCCTCCTGTCGTGGTTGACTCTGTCTGATTGTACAGCATAAGTACATCATGGCATTCGATACCTCTGAAATTTCGTCATCCTGTGCAGAGTGACTGCGTGGATCCCATAACGACGGAACCATTGTCGAGGAACCGTAGGAAAGCGTGGCTGACGGCCCACGGGTATTAACTTAGATGGATCTGGAGGCTGCCTGACTCCTGTGACTCCTGTGAGTGCAAGGCGCGCAATCAGAGGACTTAGCATGCCGATTACTTTCTTGCACTGTGTCCATTGAGCTTCATTGACAACAGCCTGCATATACTAACACTCTCACCCAATCCGACAAACGGTAAGTAGCGTAGGCGCATGACGTGCAGCACAATCGCTATCTTTCTGCGGGGACGGAAGACGGGGTTTGCGGGGTGCAACCTATATTGCTTCGGTGCCGCGTCTATCCTTACCTGAGTCGCATACAATGGACCGATGCATGCTGCGGTAGTTCCTTGTGAACCCGCTGGATGGAATGGCGACCGATGGGCTGTCCAGCCGCCTGGGGAGACCACTACCTATCCGACGACCCTCGACCTCTCATCCTTGCAAAGTCCGTCATACCCCAGAATTCCTGCGCGCCGTCTTCCAACGGTGAGCCCCGACGACCCTCGCCTTCCCAATCTCAGTCACGCACGCGCGTACGATCAGCGAAATGACGGTGAACTAGGTCAGGTCCGCTTCTTCCAGCGGATCTATTACCATGGATCTGAACGTCGAAGAGGTGAGTTTCCTTTGTTTGTCACGTACTCGAGAGATCAAATTTCAAACTCGATGCCTGTCATTATGCTAGGGCGATCTACGCCAAAAGCGCCTCTTGCGCCGAGCCGCCAGATGCCAGACGTCCAGCCGCTCGGCCTGTGGAAGTGTCCACTGCTGCGCTCAGCTCCGCAGCCTTCGGAAAGATATGGGTGACGATGTCCGAGAGGGATGGGAGACCCCTCAGGAGAAGGAAATGCAAACAGGGGTAGGGGCTCGGAGCGGAGAAATCGCAGGTGAGTATCCCCAGCGCGATCTACGTCTTCGCAACGCCTGGTGCTAATGTGTGTCTCGTAGTGTTCTACTTTGCAACCCGATCACTAGAGCCTGAGGCTCGACGGCCGAACCGCTGAGGTCCACTTCAACTCCCGCAACTACCTGAAATCATCCACATCACTCTATTTTGTCGTTACCGTGCCATCACCCCTTCTAGGTCGACACGTCACGAACTTGCGGTGCCTCAAGGGGTCGAGGCGCGCCGTGCGTCCGCACGTCAGCGCCGTGTGGGGCATGTCCTTCTGTCAGCCAGGCATGACCGCGATGGGCCTGAATGTCGTCGAGACCGTGTATACTGCACTATCAGAAAGTACGTTAATATGCGCAAGTTTCACCAAAGGCTTGTGAACTAATTGATAGCCACAGCACTCGAAGTGACTTCCTATGGACGGGACACATATCAATGCGTCTGCCGTTGCCGTCTGCTCCTCCCCGACACTCTGTTCTCTTCGACCGACACGCGCGTACTTCATTTGCCATATCCTCACGCCCTTGACTCATACAGACCGCGCCACCCAGCCCTGATCTCGCTCCGTCCATCTCGTCGTCCAGCAAGACCAAGCTCGAGCGTCATCGAGCAGTCCGTTTCGAAAATTGCGTCACGCTCTGAACGGGCGTGCAGGCGCGGACGGAGGAGACAAGGCGCAAGATAGTGCCGAGGGGCAGTACGTGAGCCTACGGAGCGGAGACTAAGATAGCACTGGCTACGAGGTAGTGCGTCTCATTCGCTCCTATGTCGCTCGTCTTTGCTGATCGATGCCTTCGCCAGTTTGTCGGCTGCACAAGGGACGCGTGTTGCCGTGCCGCGAGAAGCGAGAATCTTCCGTGGCTGCGTGAGGCGAGGTTGCGCGGCGATTGGTGCTTACTATTCCATCTGTCGCTCGTCTTCGTCTGGCGTATACTGGGTAATACGGATTCAACTTTCAGCTCGGGCATGGTGCGCTCGTCCACTCTCAGTGACCTGGTCCAAGAACCTCACGTTCGTGGAAGGCATATACGGCCTTGTTCCCCGCCGCGTTGTGGCCTAAGCTCGGATCGTGGGGCAGGATACTACTAGCCCGTCGGACGGGAATCACATCAGCGCATACCTGTCGAGACACTCATCTTACGTTCTTCCTCCACATCTATTCCTCGGTCTGCCAAGAATCGGTCGCAGACACACTCCCTAGTAGTCCCGCTATTGCGCGCGACTACACTCCGGTACCGTGCACTGTGCTCTGTGACTCCGCTTCTGCTGGTTATCTTCCGGGTTATATTCCAAGATGGTCCGGACTGCACCCGTTCTACCATCCTTCGCTCGGCTACGCACTGCAATTGTAAGTGCGATGACGGTGATGGAGATACACATACTCCTCGAATCACGAGGTGAGTCATCTTCCATTGTCGTGTACCCGCGACATCCGACTCAATGCTTTCTCTACTGTACCAGGACGTGCCCACGACAACGACGAGCTACGCCAGGTGTCTCCTACGCTGTGACATCTACACAGCGTTCAGCTGCTCGGCCGGTGGAAGCGCCGCGCCCGAGCTCATTGCTACGCTCCCTTTGGCCACCACTCGCGTACTTTACGTGCCAGCCCTCGACTCGACAGACACCGCCCTGCCAATCCGTCAACTTACTGGTCATCCAGCAAGTATGACCAAGTACGAGCGTAATCGAGTGGTGTAGTCTTGAAGACCGCATCGCGCTCTCGTCAGGCGTGTGAGCGGGGCCCTACCCTATGCGCTTGAAAGGACCTCTCACCATAGCTTCGATTGTCGAGAGGTGAGTTTCCTTCTGTTGCCATGTGCCCGGGACGCCGAACTGTAGAATACTGCGTCAGGCCGAGCCCATGACGATGGCGAGCCGCGTCCAATGCCTGTTGCACCGCTAGCAGCCTCGCCTCGATCCATTTGACCTGTGGAGGCACCGTATCCACCGCCACGCAGGGAGACGTGAGGTCTCGGAGACTTCTATGTTGATCTCCGGATCCTGCGCGCTTCTATCTCGCGTCAGAACGCAGCTTGCGCCGACCATGCACTACGCATCCATCCTCCTTCCACCCGCCTGACGACTGTTATGCTCCGCCAAATCAAGGATAGGGTCCCTCGCCGAATGGTGGTTTCTCGAGCACAATTTCGCACCTATGTCGGTCGAATCGCACATACCGACATTGCCCGCGGATGGCGTCGCTACGTCGCTGCCTGCGTCACAAGCGAGGGGTTGTCTACCACCGTGACAGGGGAGTGTCAGAGCCAGACAGGACGCGGCTGTACGGCGACAGTACCAATGTCTAACATGCACTGCACTAGCTTCTTCTAGGTTGTCATATGGTCGACGTGACGCGCCCGCCCTCCCTCGATCGTTGTCAGCCGGGCTAACGACTTCGCGAGTATCATGCCTGGGTGCGTGGATCTGCTATGTATATGACCAATGATGTATTGTATAGTCGAGACTAACCGGGCGGAAGCTACTGGCGATGACGGGATCAGGAAGACATCGGAGGTCACCATCTCGTAAAGTCGTAAGGGCTACATAACTGCCGCCTCCAGACCTTTGGAGCGAAGATTCAGTTGTCACACCCAAAGTAGTACGTAACAGCAATACACCTAATAAATTATGTTTGAACTTCTTGATGAGAGAGTGGAGGAGCTAGGGCGTGCAACAATTCAAGCAAGTGCATGTCCGCGGCGTGGACGGGGTAGTTTTCATCGACCCGATGGTTATATGCGTGCGTCAACACCGGACCCAGGACCCAGTACGCCGCGCCGCCACGTATGGGTCGAGCAGGAGCATGTAATGACGACCCACTGTCGCTGCTCTTGCTGTTCCTGTATTCTAGGTGAACGCGGTGCAAGGAGAGGGCCGGCTGCCGAAATGTATGGTCGGAATGCACATACCATGATGCAAACACGGTCAGCGTCGAGCTTGGTCGGCAGGGTATGCGCGATTCCGGCGGCCAACCTCGATTGCGGCTTCGTATAAGTACCGCCCGAAGGTACTTATGTTGTCACCTCTCTCGCTGTATGGTGCTGGAGTACTAATCCTTCGTGCTTATGTGCTAGTATGGTCGGTCCGGCGGAGGGTCCTGGTGCGCAGGATCTGAGAATCTGAAGGAGGGTAGTATGCGCGATTCCGACGCTCTAGCGGCTCCACACTCTGACAGATTGTCAGGTCGGTAGTACATCGCCTAGCTACATACCCAAGACAGTCCGAACAGGATGCGCTCCTGTCAGATTTCAAGCAGGGCACGCGCGGTCCCGGCGGCGGACAACTTCAAACGTGCCCCTTGGATTCCGTGTATGCGAAGGTATGCATTTTACCCTACAGTGACATACTGACATCTTCTGAGCAGATACCGTGAGTAATCAATCGTGATGCGTACAATATATGCGATCTCGATGGTCAACAGTACAAGACATGGTCAACTACCTCTCAACCGACCCAGACTTGTCAGGTGTATACGGACTCTCGTCGTTCGCTGACTGCGTAATTCACACCGTTGCAGTACCTTCTAGATTTCATTGCTGTACTCTCAACTTGATCGTCGGTGAATCCATTCCGGTTGCCCAGACAGCTCATAACAAATATATTGGTCAAGGAACAGGCCTAGTTACAGGAAGACTCGACTACGTAGTAGTACCTGTAGTACTGTCGCTTGTAGTCAGTCGATGACGCATGTATGTACACGGTCATGGGTTACGACCGGTTCGCTACTCGAGTAAGCAACAAGGCGGACTGTCCTGATCCTCGCTCATTGGGCAGCTCCCATACACAAAGTCTGTGTTGGGCTCGTCTCGGGGACGCCTTGTCAGGACGAAGGGGAGCCTCGCACGGTTCGATCGCTCGCCTCAGGAGACCGGCTCGTTCACTCGGAGCAGGGAGACCTTCTGCGACACCCCATACACGTACCAGCATGACATGCCCACAAGAACACATGTGTTCCCATGAATGCAACGCGGGAGGCCCGGGTCGCCGCGTAGGTCGCTCGATCGAGCGAGCTTGGGGTGCCAGTTCGGTGCAAACGATCAAACTAGACGTGGACATCACGTCGTCCTGCACCTCGATGTTAACGTTTATCAAGGAGGCGGACGCCGTTTGGGCAGCATTGCGCCGTACAATTTGACGAAGAACCTGCAGACCATTAGGCGTGTCCCAGCATGCGGCGGGCCTTGCTGCGTGCGACAGGCTACAGCTCATAGCGCAGGCGTTATAGTTCGTCAGCCTCGGTGCACTCACGGGCAAAGACCGCTCAGTGCTGACCGTACTGTCGGTCCCCGCCACACGTCGAAGAGTCGATAACCAAGTGAGAGCAGCCTCGTCGTCCGCCTGCCAGCAGGACTCGATCGCGGTGCGTGTGGATGAGTCTTCAAGACGTCCGTCGTCCGCGTTTCTGCCGTTCGTGAGCGCGCAGTGGACAAGGAGACGATCTACGTTCGCACCTCCTCTGCTCGGTACTGCCCTCTTCCTCTTGCATCCCATGCTCGTCTTCCGCGCAGCGCGCACCCAGCGGTCCCAGCCTTCCGGCTCCGGCTACGTTCATCCTCCGTTCGATCCTCTGCGGGTGCGTGCTGACTTTTCGACCGAGGTCGCTCGGTGCTTGTCGAGCTGATCCCTGCGCATGCATCCTTCAGCGAGGTGCTTCCGTGCATGAGCTGACGTGCATAAGTACTGCCCGACGTGGCCGGGTCCCGTTCTTGCCTCCGCGTCTCGCGTCGTCCTACTCGTGTCCACGTCGCCTCCTGAGCCTAACTTGACCATGCTGATGTAGCTCGTTAATGTACTGCTGTACGTGCAGCGCCGGTAATTGCATGGACTGCGGTACGTGTTCTGCTCCGCTTCGTGCGTGCAACTGCAGTCCGCGGAGTGTCCTCCCGAGACAACGTTGCAGTAGAGTGTTGCGCCGGTACAGGAACACGGGACGTGCTCTGGAGCGGACGGGGCGGCAATATATATACGTGTCCCATGGGTTGCGGTCTTCGCTGGCGACGGGTGCTACAACTGACCCGCATCGACGTAGGCAGCGCGTAGAGGTGGCGAGATTGGGAGAGCGAGAGGGGAGAGCAAAAGGGAGAGCGAGAGGGGAGAGCAAAAGGGAGAGCGACCCAAAGGCGATACGTATCCAGGGGTCGTTAGGTGCAATACAAAGTGGGAGTCGCGACGGGCTGCAGCTAACTTACGGATCAATCAGCGTTGTGCTTGAGCATTCAATATAATGCTTACCCAGGGAATACGGTGCCACGCGTATCTTCCCGCCATCTGTCCGTGCGCGTCCGTCCTCGCGTTGCTGGCCTGCCAATACGGGGAGCCCGGCCGAGTTGTCGTCCGCTGGCCGAGTCGACGCTGCTGTGCGGGAGGTCGACGCAGCGTCCAGGGACTTGCATTGTGAAGGGAAGGATGTGGTCGGTCATGCGGTCGAACCGCGGAACTAAAATTAGTGTCCGCGAAGCGCCCGAGATTGCATCTTTACCGGTCGATCGAGTCGGCGGTTGTACCCGACCACTCATCGCTCCTCCGCAGAACACCAGCAGCCCACGTCAGCATATAGGACCGATTACATCGCGTGCTGCGAATATCGGGTGTGTGGATGTGACATTTTACGCCGCCAACAGGGATCTATCCGTCCAGGACACGCAGAAGGTCGAGATCGGCGGTCGGACGAGGCTCGACTCGTAGAGCAACGCGATGAACTTGAACCAACTCTCACGACAACAAGAGCATACGACATATCAGGAAGCGCAAGACAAAGGACATTCGTGTATTGCCAGTGAGAGGTTCGTGGACTATGGGTCGTCGATCCCCCCCTCCCCCCCGTCGCTGCATCCAAAGAAACAGCGTCAGCACGTAGCGACGATGATCTTTAAGCATTGCAAGACGTACGCGTCAAACCGCCATCCTACCTTTTCTTCCTCAGCCGCTGCTCTCGTTCTGGCTGGGCGACTCGGAATGCGACTCGGGCTGCGCAGGTACATCTCCGGTGCCAACCAATCCTCCTGACCTGTGTCGCCACCCCGATGTTCGTCCGAGTCCTCGATCGTGCCTCCAAGTCCGTCCTGAGGGCCTTTGTCCGCGTTTGCGCTGTGCTCAGCTACTCGGCGTGCGGCATTCGGGTCGTCTGCGTACGGGTCGGAGTAGTCTAGGGACTGCCCTCAACATGGAGATTCGCCTCACTCCTTCGAGTGAACCTCCCTCGACAGCCTCGATCGTCGGTGAGGTAAGTCTCCTTCCGTTGCTATGCACTCGAGATGTCCGACTTAGCACTTATTCTGACAGGACGTGGCCATGATGACGACAAGCACCTCATACGCTGCCAGCTCACAGATTGTAACGTTTATCGCGAAGTATGTTCGGAACTCACAAATAATCCTTCCACTTATATCCGCCCTCGCCTGTCGCAGACTTTTCGACGGAACATGGCGTGTTATATTGATATGCGACAGTCCAGCAGAAATAGCAAATAGACGTACGGGAGGCAATCGCACCGAACGAACTAGTACACATCAAATACAGATATTGGGAAGCAAGCCCCGTTTGCGGAGGCTCCAGGCAATCCGGTCGGCGAACACATGTATCGTAGAGCACACCCAGTAAGCCTGTACGTATGGAAACTCCGAGACCATAGCTTTGCAGACGATCACGAACAGCTGTAACGAGCTTAATATATCAGTCCTTGCAATGAAAGACATCGTCCGTGCACCGAGAGACTCGTCTATTATCGGTCACTGATCGTCAAGAATCGGCTCAAACTGTCCGCCTGCGGTGGACGTCAGCATTCGGCGACGATGGTCTATCCAGTAACGCACGACGTACATGTCGATACTACCATCTCCCCTCTTCGTCATCAGCCGCTGTTCGCATTCTGGCTGCCTGACTCATGGTGCGACTCGGACTGTTGTGTAGGTACGTCACCCGGTGCAGCCAATCCCTTCTGCCCTGAGTGCCTCGGACGCGCGTCGCCACCTTGACGTTCATCTGCGTGCTCGATCGCGCCTACGACTCGTCCGTCCTGACGACCTGTGTTCGTGGACGTGCCTTCCTCCACTACTGCAGATGCGGTATCCGAGCCATCTACATGCGCCGTTTCGGTAGTATTTAGTAGCTGCGCTGGCCCAGTCCGCCGGGCAGCATCTTGCTCTTGCGGCGACTCATCGAGTATCGTAGCGTTCGCTGGCGTGGCTCTGCTGACGGCTGGCGGTGCAATGTCCGCCGCACCGGGTCCATCTGGTGCTGCGTTCGAAGCGGCTCCTATGTCCCCCATCTCAGCGTCGTGTCCAAGTTCCTGAGCGGCAGCCCGCCTAAATCCGCGTCGGATGCTACGGCTGGGCACAAAATCAGCGACGATTACACAACAGGAGTGCAAGGTTCACCGCTTACATGAACTGCATTATGAGTCGTATCGGACTGTCCGTTCGCGGCGCCAGCCGCTCCTGCTTGTCCCCAGTTTCCAATGTAGGCCCTGGGTCGGCCGCGTGCGGTGTGTCGACCTGTTGATCGCCTTCGCTCTGGGCCCGGTGATCTGGAGCACATTCGAGCCATCCTTTCCTGTTGTAAGTGTCAATGTGTCTTCATATTATGATTATGAGTGGCGAAGACGACTGACACACTTTCCGGGTCTATCCCAAGACGCCGTTGTGTCCAATCCACACAGCTTTGCAAGCCAAAGCGGAATCCTTGGACCGTCCCTGGCGGTGTCCATACATTGCATTGCAGCAACCATTGGAGTCGCCGCGCGATGTGGTTTGTGGACGTCATGACGTTCCGGCGCCGGTGAATATCGGTCGCACTCAAGGACCAATAGATGTCCCAGTCGGTCATGCAATCCAACACCCAATCGAGCCTGTATATGGCCGTGGAAGGAAGCTGTTTTATAGCATCATGCAGCTCCTTTCGGCAGACGGTAGCCAAGTGGTCGTCGAATCGGTGGAGCATGTCAGCCAGGTAAGTTCCCCTCGACGGCTCGGCTGGCAATGTCTGCTCCTTTTTGACAGACATCATGCATATCGCCAGAACGGTTGTCGTGATTTGGATGGTGGACACAGGGTCATGGTGTGCGTATACCGCCGTGAGTGCAGTCTGCATACATTCCCAGCCTATGCCAAACTTCAGCTTAGTATGCCCGGGCCCCTTGCGATTGAAACGGATGTTTGACTTACCTTGGACGTCGCGCAGACAATAGAGCTCGGTACGTGGTGCACAGTCGTATGGTTTCGCCTTCTGCATTGTGTCATCGCGGGAATAGTGCCACCGTGACTGATCCTCTGCAAGGAGATCAATTGTCACATAGATGTTTTGTATAACATCCGAAGTGGCTCTTTGATGTTTTGTGGACTGTTGACCATCATGTAAATGTTGCAACAAAATCATGCAGGCCTTGGTTCCATCGGCGAGAGGCATAGCGCGGATCAGTCCAGCTAAGCAACGGTTTGAGTCCAAGTCAAGGGGACTGTCATCAAGTTCGGTATGCGCGCGAGTGAACGTGTCCAGCACCATGCGACCTATCAAAGCCGTGGAGGTGCTGTCCAAAACATCAGATTGCAGCCGGCTACCAGATGACGTAAAGGGCCCGGATGCCCCTGAACCCGGATCTTCAAGTTGTCGTTTTGACAAGGCATCGAAAACAGTTTGGCTGATTCCTGTCACAGCTTTGATTGCTCTGGCGGTAGGCATCGCTCGCACACAAGTGGCCATGGCGCGAAGGACGTCTGTGTCGTCTGCAATAGAATAGATGTCCGTAAGTAGTGACTTTTCTTCACTGCGGGCTGTCCAGTTATCCAGGCATAATTGCTCATGTGCCTGCCAGTCACATGCCTCCGTCAACACGCGGACGTGTGCTTCGCGTTGAGCGAGGGGTCTGAGGAGATTACTCTCCATCCATTGGTATATGCCATCCGCGCGAAAAGATGAATCCGTAGTCGGACGTCCAATCCCCAGAAGGACGAGGGTTATGTGGCATAATTGCAAGGGTGTCCAGTAGACTGCCCACCGCATCCGCCTGCAAGCCTCGCATATCCACCATGCTTGGGGTGACTTGTAGGGACTGTAAACGACCAATGCGGGTGACACGGAAGTGACAACTAGAAATAGAAGCAGGACGCCGACGCCGATCGTGCTCGGAATAGCGATGTCGAAGCCAAGCTCCCAGAGGTAACCCACAATCCCAATGAAGAAGAGAACGAGGGCCACCTGAAGGAGAAACGGAAGGATACTGGCAATGTATTCCACTTGCCACTTGTCCAGTGCATGCCTACGGAGTTGCCACGTCCAGACCTTCTGGGATGCGTCTTGCAGGCCAGCTTGCTCCGTCGCGTGGAAGTTCAACCATTGGTTCACGGCTAAAGCTACCGACGCCGCGCTGAGACTGAAGATTAGGGCGACGAACCACAACGAGGCGATCCAACGGGGTGCAGCGGGTGGCGAGGAGAAGCTTGTGGATGAGGAATTTGCAAGAACCTTCGGCATCAGCACCGAATTCGAGGAGCTGGCGGCCGCGACGACGGCGTTCGTAGCCGTGTTACCGAGTTGCGCGGATATGAGCTCGAGGATGACGGTGTTGAAGTCGGGTGCCGGCAGCAGAACGGCATAGTACGGAACCACGAACGCAGTGAGGACGGCGGAAAACAAGCCAGCCTACAGGGGGATCATTGTCATCTCGGTTGCTCTTCCCCAGAACACTAGAACGAAGGCGTGAACGTGACTTACAAAGACGAGAAGTGTATTGATTTCATTCCGCCATCGTTCGACACGGTCCTTCTCGTAGGCCCACGCTGTATCTGCCAGCTTCAACCACGCGTCTGGCGCAGTCTGCGGGTCTCGCGGCTTCATGAACTTCTCGAATACTTTGAGCAAGGCAGTTTCATCCATCACGGCGGACGGCCTTTGCGGCTCACGCGGCGTCATAAACTTCTCGAAGACTTTGGTCAGAACGGTCTCCATTTCCGACGCCGTTATTACATCCTTTGCCGAGTGGTCTGCCGACTCAGACGGATGCTTCGTTCCACTGGCATCCGACCGCCCGTTCGAACCCTTTTGGCGTATGTCAGACCTTGACACGCAGTTAGATAATGACTGATCACGCCCACCAAATCGGGATTCGGAGGTGCAGGCGTAGTGCCATGGGGCGACGAGGAGGCTCCCGTAATGCTTGCGCCGACCGCGTTGGATGCCTGTGTATACAGGTAGGTGATCCCGTTTGCTGTTCAATTCTGCTTATGCTTACTGACAACTCGGCTCCAGAGCCGCTATTGTCGCCAGAGCCCGTTCGACGGATGGCATTATTTGGCGACGATGTAGCATTGAGGTCGGAAATCTTTGCGTTCTCTTCGGGAATCGAGTGCACCGGAGGTTCCTACCACGAATACAATAGGTACAATCAGCTTTCCTCAGGCTGTTGGGCCAGCGAAGAACAACGGTGCGTACCTCGAGTGGGCCCGTGGTCATAGCGTCGGATGGTGATCACTGCTCAGTCTATCGTATAGAGATGCAACAGAGCGAAGAGAGCGAGTGGACGAGGAGAGGAGGCAGATAGCTAGCTACGTATGGTGGACGAGGACGCACAACCTTATGTAGCTCAAGGCGGGGGACACGCGACAATTCAAAGCCATCCGTAGAACTTGAGGCACACCGAGGATGGCTGAACATTGCTAACACGAGGCCTCACGTACGCCACCGAGTCCCACACTGTGGTGCTCAATGGACATGAACACCGCTGAGCATTGGGTCGGCAAGGATGCAGGCAGGCCCGCAGAGTAACACGAGAAGGAAGGTACATGCCGTAGATTGCGTAATGATATCGCGACGCCGTTGCGTATTATCCAGTTCCGGGAGCAATGTTGTACCTACTTACAGGGAAACTATGATGGGACCAAGGCATACGGAAGCCTGTGCGTGGTCTTCGTCAACGCGCAACAAACACTGAGGAGCATGCCTACCATCATCGACGAGAGCCCGCTAGAGTCGGTTCATTCAGCGACAGTAAAGTGTCCCCGTTGCACACGTTGACTTCGCAGGGGCCATGTATCCACAAGGAGGCGAGGTGGATTAAGGCCCACATTGGGGCCTAGCGCCATAGCACTGAGTTTGACCTGACTGGCCCATCACAAAGAAATGCGCATAACCCACCAGTCATGCTCCCCGCCAATATGTCGGGCAGCACCCCAACAGCAGTAGGCTTGTGCGGCGGGGTACCACTTGCCCGTCGGCCAGGAATAAGACAGCCACACGCCTGTCGGAACACCTGTCAGTGCCTTCACAGCGACATTTATGCCCGCGGCGCAGATCTCAAGACACGAGCACTGTTATGAGGCTTCCTTGGTGCGTGTCATCCGCTTGGACGTCTGTTGGCAAAGGGCGAGAACGTTCGTGTTCATCGGGCGGCGACGCACCATCGGGGCCCTGATGCAGATGCGTAGAAAGAACCTACATAGTAAACTATGACTCATTTGGTGGCACGGTGCACGTTCGCCGATTTTGCAAGTGTCCCACATACGAAGTCTCCGTCTGGCCGTTCAAATTGCTTGCTGAAGCGCTGACTCCGCTGAGGCCTGAGGAATCGCAGACGTGAGCGAGAAATGGCCGCCAGCGATGTGTCGGGGGTCACTCACGTCACGGTCGAACAAAAAAACTCGTGTCCGTGTTTCTGTGGCCAAAGCCTCGAGTGTGTGGCTCTGAGGTTATGTCATGACTCCAATGTCCACCTATTGAGTCCGTAAGGAGCGATTGAGAGGGTGAACTTATGAACAGCAACAGCACCTCAAGGCCTACTTACGCGAGACTTCGGGAGGCAAGGCAGCCGGCCATGTACCCTATGTGCGTGTTGTACGTGTTCAGAGAAATTTCACGCACCGCGAGGCAAGCGGGAAGACCGCCCCCTCCGTCAAAGAGGTAGGTCTGTCTCAAGTGCAGTACTGCGGTTGGCGGAGGCTGTCATGTCAGGACCCCCGAAAATTGGCTGAAAGGCCTGAGCCTAATCCAGACAGATTTTGGATAATTTTAGGCCTTGGCCGGATCGGAATCCAGACAAAAAGCTCCATTTGGTGGTCATGCCCGATCTCTTAGTCCAGACATTTCCCTGATAGTAGATCTGGTCGGATACCTGTCCAGACAAGTACATAGAGATACACGGTGGCACCGCTGGTGTCTTATGTGTAAATATTCGGTGCCTAAAATGATTCATCCTCACGTGTAATATGTTGGTAATATTTGTTTCGATTTACGAGCAAACTCCGTATGGCAATGCCTGACTGGCGACTTGCTGTCTGTTAAGTTCAGCAAACGTACGGACTCAATGCAAGGTGACATCATCCAAGAGAAGCACCATGTAATGCCAGCCATGCAGATGTAATGCCAGCCACGCAGTTGGTTAAAATTGATTGTATGGTCCCGGAGAATTCGATACAGTCTATGCCTTTCACTCAGTGACACAGAAATACATACAAATATTAACCTAGGAAGAGGATTAGTAGACTATGTAGTTTGACTGTCACCGTCGAGAATGCTCTCCAGAGCCCTAGAAGAGCAATACAGACAAAAGAAATCGGTTTTATAGAGGCCTGATCCGTCAATCCAGACAGAAAAAACGAATTTGAAGGCCTGATCCAGCAATCCAGACAAAATCGCAAAATCTGAGGCATGATTCCGTAATCCAGACAATTAAGGTATCATGACCGACATGCCGGATGGCAATCCAGACATTTTGGCGTTCGGACGTCCAGACGTTTTTGCCAAAATCTGGGAGTCCCGGATCTGGCCTTTCAGCCAATTTTCGGGGGTCCTGTCATGTCCCGGTCCGATCTGCGAAGGGAATCCGGGAACTGCCGGGCCCCTCCTCCTCCGGGAGGAATTAGCATCATAGCATCCGCGAAGCGCCTAAGATCACATCCTCACCGGTGTGGTGGTCCGCTAGTGCGTGTGTGTGCTGTCTTCGACTGCTCATCGCTACTCCGCAGTACATCCTCGAGCCACGCACGTACAGCGCAGAGATCACCACCCGCCGCGCATCGGTGGTCATGTGGGAATGACGACATATGGGGGAGATGGCCGTCGAGTAAGCCGGGAAACGCAGGGGAGTTTGGGATCGGAGGAGGAAGGCTGTCGGACCTCGGTGAGTAGAGCACCACGCAATAGCGCGAGTCACCTTTCTCACCCTTCTTGCGCTGTGCTCATAGAGATATCGCACATGTGACTGGTACATCTTGCAGGTGCCATTGCAAGCTTGACACGGTGACCTTTGAACGGCCTGTCATCGACTTCCGTAGACGTATATATACGGCCGCCCAGTCTGTCGGACAGCGTCGTACGTACATAATGTGCTCTATACATTCTTCGTTATCTCGTCAATCTTCAAATCAGCAGGCCGACGGGGGCTCCCTTGCTAGAGCGCACGAGGAAGACGACGTCACGCTAGTAGCGTCCAATATACCACTAAGGATACCCCTGGCGAGGACGGAGTCAACTTGAAGGCAGGGACCTCCGAGATGGAAATGAGCAAGTGCTTTTGCTGAAGGAGGGTTCCAGTCGCGGCGCATAGTGGACACATCTTGGACCCTGGTACGTTAAGCAACACACCATTTCTCATCTCTCGTCCCGCTCGTCTCTCCACCCTCACGGCAGTAACACCACACCGACGTTCTTCAGTACGCCTCTACTCGGGGCCTCGCGAATCATTGTCCTTCGGTCCTACAGCCACATTTGCTTCACCGAGGACAAGGGGTCTCGGCTCCGATTCCTTGTCTGGCCAACGCTCGCTCGGCGGCAACGAGGCAGGGTCCTTTGTCGACCATGTTCCCTTTTAACTCATCCAGGTTCGTAATCTATCTTCTTTGTCCAATAAATTCCTGATTCCATGCGCAGGTTGAGAATACATCGACATAACCTTCCATTTATTGTCACTGAGGTCTAGGCCCTATGTAGACATTATAAGTGTTCTTCACCGGCTTCTGCACCTCCCGTTTTGTCCCGTAGCGTAACCCTCCGCCGCCGCTTCGGGCAGTCGTCGGAACCTGTCGGTGGTTCTCCCATAGGCGGTACGGCCTCTGACGTTGCTGACTTCGTATACGGCTTCAGGTCCGTCCTTCGCGCTCACTGTCGGCTGCGCAGGCGATGATGACCAGACGACTTCTAGGCATTCCGTGACTCGTTTCCTTGCCATCCGAGCACTCGAGCGCAGCCCGGAAGACCGCTACGCGGCCCACCTCTTCAAAATCGCAGAAACTGTGCGCAACTTGGACTCGGCAGAGGTCGTGGTCGTGGCACCTGCATATCGGTCTTGCGTCGCACTTGCCTCCTAGAGCAAACCCCGCAGATCTTTCAAGCTGAGCTGTCGTCTGCAGTCGAATCCTCCCCTGCTATGACGCTCAACACGCCCTACGTGGTCACGCTCGCGCGGGCTGTTGGACGGCTTTCAAACTCGCCATCGGCTCGGCGACCCCCTGGGCATGCGGCGCAGCCTAGATTAGATTCTCTGGTGCGTCCATCTTACCCTACACTATGCACACCGGCAGGGAGTTAATGCATCCGAATAGGTATTCGTGACCTCGTCGCAAGGAATCCTGACCCACGGGGCCGTCGAACGGACGGCAATCGCTTATCGAGCAACCTGTCTTCAGCCCAGTGACCGTCGCAAGGCTCGGTCGAACACAGATACGCGCTCACGAATAGTCCGCCATCCTTCCAATCTTGGGAACTACACCTCAGACCCGTATCCGACACTGTCGCCTTCTCGTCGCCTTCCAAGACAAGTGCATCCGAGTCTATCGTGTCTCGTTATCACCGCCAGACCATGTGTTCGCGCTCGTTCAGCGCGGTGACGGGGATGGGTGGGCCCACACCTTCCAGCGGAGCTCGCCATGGCTTCGAATGTCGACGAGGTATGTTCCATCCTGTTGTCGTGTACCTGAGACGTCCGACTCGATGCTTATGTCGTTTATCGCGCTAGGACGTGTCCACGACGTCGGCGAGCCACGTCACAAGGATCATACACCGCTACAACGCAGAAGCTTGTCTCCCCGTGGCAGCTACACGTTCAGCTCTGTGTCCATGAGGACGGAACCGGGGAGGCTATCGCCTTTTCCTCCTCCCGGGAGCTCCAGACGAATTGCGGGGACGTGTGGTTCTCGGAGAGTAGTTGCAGGTACGTATTCATGGTGTGATCTACGTAAGTTGCCACGCTCATGCGAGGGTTGCAGCGCCCCTCCTTCGTCGATACTCGAAATTCGTCCAGCGAACCACGCACGTACCCCAGGCGTTATCTTCGCGTCCTGGATCCAACAGACGCAGCCGTGTCCTTGCCCCGTCAGCCCCTCCCCATTATCCAGCGCAATACCACGCAGGTGTGCTTTCGAACCGTTGATCTTCGGAGATCGCGTTGCGGGTTTACAGGCGCCAACGTCGGAGTCGGCTCGTGGTGTAGGAGTGCAGCGTAGAGAAGCAGCGGGCGAGCCTGCGGGGGTACAAGGCACAGATGGTCCTGGCTGTGAGGCGGTACGTGGCATCTCACCTCGTGTATCCCGTCTTTGCTGACAATGTATGCCTTTGCTAGCCCAATAATTGTAAGACCAGCAAGTGGAAGGATGCCAGCTGTCGTGACACGGGAGGTGAGCACGATCGCTTCGCGAACGGGTCGTAGTCGGCGCTTACCTCTCCATCCGTCGCTCGTCGTCCTCTGATACACACGGCGTACCCCAGATAAGGTTTCAAGCTCGGGCGTGGTACACCCGTTGTCGCTCACTTGCAGTGCTTCAGTCCAACAACTCTCGTGAATTGTATACGCGGCACCCATCAAGTCATGCGCGGTGGACCTGTTCTGATATGTTCGTACACTCCGTTTTCAAAGCTGAACGACGTCCACTCTCCCCAGTTACGCGAATAGGCAGTTGGGTCGTCAGCGCCATGCTCACCAGTATAAAAAAGTGTGCTGATGAAATTGCATTGCAGATTGATGCAGAGGCTACTGCCATCGTCGTGGTCGCGAGAAAGTTTCATGATGAAGGGAAGACATACCGCATCATCACGACGCAATGTCCTGGAGCAAAAGCTTAAAAATGCGAAACTCGCTTGGGAGAACAATGCTTCAAGAATTCAACGTCGACTCATTCCAAGGTGAGAAACAGGCTGTGCTTAGCGGACGCTCGGTTGACACGTCAACGTACGGTCAGGCAACGAGCAAGCATACATCCTCATCTCCATCCATCGTGCGGACAAACTTGGCTTCCTCGCCAACTTGCGACGATTAAATGTCATACTCTCGTGCTGCAAACACGGCATGGTCATCTGCACAAGCCGGGCATTCATGGAGGGCAAGGCCAGATCCTCGCTCGAGGGCCAACTCGCGAAGGAATGGGAGGACGGACGGGTTTCCTGGCGGGACACGTTGCGGGGCAGGTTCTAACGGGTGCTCTACTTGACCTTGTTGCCTTCAATTCTCACATTTTGCTTGCTCTCATTATACGATACCGTCTAAGTAGGAATGCTATCATTCTGCCGTTGTGCGCACGACGACAAGGCCCTTCCGTTCTGACGCATTGTCGGCCACGCACAACCACAAGACAGCTATGCTCGCCACTCATGTCACAACAACGCACCCTCTCCTGAGCAACGCCATTAACGATTTACATCGCGAGAGTGCATATCACGTCCCGGTATGTCTGTGCCTTCCGCTCATATGCTTGCCTACGGCGTTATCCTATACCCTCCACAAGACACGGCCGAGTACCTCGCAACTGGCCAAGGCTTGTCAGGTATTGTACGGATTCTCTCGTCGTCCACTGACTGCGTAACTCACATTGACGTAGTACGTCCCAGGTGCCGCGTCCTCAGTTCAACATCGGTAAGTTCATTGCATTCGGTCATTCACAATTCTTCTCAAGAAATATATAGGGCGGGGGACGTGCACGGTTACAGGAAGACTCGAGTATGTACTAGTACATGCAGTACACTGTCGTTTGTAGTCAGTCGACAATGCGCCCACGCATGCTACGACACGCTCGATACTCGAGTAATAAGCAGCGAGGTCGGATCAGCCTGATAGTCGTTCGCCGGGAAAATGCCATGGCAGGGTACATGTGGAGCTCGTCTCGATTGCGGACGCCGAGTCAAGGTATGATGGGAGCCTCGCACCTCAGCCGCCGCCTTTCCCCGATAGACCGGCGCAATTCGTTGCACGAACCAGCACGGCACGCGCATGAGGAGACCCGGGAATCCGCGGATACATTCTGGGAGGCCCGGGTCACCATGTAAATCGCTCGGTCGAGCGAGCCCAGAGAGCCGGTTCGATGCGAACGGCCAACCTGGACGCCGACGTCTGAGGACGTTGCGCGTCCTGCACCTCTATGCTGATGAGAGGCAGATGCCGTCTGGGTAGCACCGCGCCGTATGACCTGACGAACCTACCGACCGTTGCGCGCGATGGCGCGTGTCCCAGTACGCGGTGGGCCTCGCCGCGTGTGACAGCTCAGGACGCAGGCGAGATGGCTCGTCAGCCTCGGCGCACTCACGGGCAGAGACCACTCACCGTGCCACCTAGCGTGGATTGGTCCCCACCACGCGTCCCCACCACGCGTCGGAGAGTGTAGGTAACTGAGTGGTGGAAGCCGCCTCATCCACCGGCCAGCATCAACCACGAAACGGGCGTCCAACAGGACTCGGTCGTGGTGCGTGCGGATGTCTTCAAGACGTCCGTCGGTCCGTGTTTCTGTCGTTCGTGAGGCCGTGGACAAGGAGATAACCTGTGTTCGCACGTTTCTCTGCTCGTTATTTCCCTCCTCCGTCTTGCCTCCCATCCTCGTCTCCCGCGCAACGCGCACCCAGCTTTCCAACTCCGGTCACGTCCTTCCTCCGTCTGAGTCCGTCGTTGATAACCTTTCTCATCCCAGGTCGCCCGGCGTACGTCGCAGTACGGCGAGTGGATCCCGACGCGTCGGTGTGCGCGTCCACCCTTCAGCGAGGTGCGTCCGTGCGTGCGCTGATGCTCGTACCGCCTGACGCATCCACACCAGCTCCCGTTCTCGCCTTCCACGTCTCATCTCGTCCAACCCGTCCGCCCTGCTCGTGTCCCCGGTAAGTACGTCGCGTCCTCATTCTGACTCCGTGCGTGCTGACGTGGCTCGCCCGTCGTCAGTGAAGATCGCGGCACACGAGACACGGACACGTACCGCCACTCAACCCTCTCCAGCGCTGAAAGCTCAGGAGGCCATTCTGCGGGCTGCAGAGCAGTCAACCAAGTCGCGCATATATCGAGCTGGAAAGCGTGAAACACGTATCGTAGGTCACGCGTTCACGAACACTGGTCGTACAGCAGCCCACGGGTGCTAGACGCGACTGTGGTCCGCATCGACGTGGGCGGCGCGTAGAGGCGGCGAGATTGGGAGAGCGAGAGGGCGAGAGAGGTGAGCGGCCCATGGGCGATAGAGGAATCGTTAGGTGCAATACAAAGTATGTAGGAGTCGCGACGGGCTGCAGCTGGCTTATGATCAGTCAGCGTCGTGCGTGAGCGTTCGAGATGCTTACCCAGCTAATACATCGGAGCCACGCGTGTCCTCACGCCATCCGTCCGTGCGCGCCCGTCCTCGCGCTGCTGGCATGCCGATACATAGAGCCCGTCCCGAGTGGTCGTCCGCTGGTCGAGTCGTCGCTGCTGTGTGGGAGGTCGAGGCAGCGGCCAGGGACTTGAACCAGTGTGAAGGAAGGTGGTCAGACGTCAGTCGACCCGCGGAACTGAATTTAGCGTCCGTCCGTGAAGCGCGCAAGATCGCATCGCTACCGGTCGCCTGCGGTCGTACCCGACCAGTCATTGCGTATACTCCACAGACCGCTGGCGAGCCACGTCGACAAAGGACCGATGTCATCGCGTGTCGTGCATAGCTGGGCACCATCGTTCAATTTCCCTGTGACGGCATAAGCCGTCGACGGGCATCTGTATGTCCTACGAGCAGCGAATTACATGGCATAGTGACTTAGAGTGATAGACGGGCAGTGGGTATCGACAACGTACGGTGCATCTGCCAATACCTAATAGAGAACACTGGCGACATTAGAGGCTGTCCGAGGGCAATGGCAAGGACCTGTATCTACAGAATACGGGGTGAACCACACGGTGCCATGTGCGCGCAGTCATCACCATGGCAGGGACACAATGTCTCTGCGGGAAACGAGGGTTGCACCTCAATCGGCGTCCGGACAGACTTCGTCGCAGCCATGCGAGCTGCTCCATACCTCCAGGACAAGCCTCATCGTCTACTGGGACCTACGAGTCGGACATCGCCTTCCGTGTTCAGTACATGCATGGGACCTGTCGCAAACGACGCGTCCGGTCCCTATGAGGTACTTCATAACGGAGAGTGATATTAACAACCAGAATGACGAATCAAGATGTGAGACATACCACGCTTTTCGGACCTCCTCGATCGACGACTCGTCTTGAGCCGGGATATGTAATCTGCGAGGTCTGCGCAGCCTCGCGTTCGATTCGAGATGGCTGACATCCAGTCATCGCGGCCAGGAGGGTACTGATGGGGTTGAGAGTCTCTGATGACGACGACACCTGCACAGTAGACAACCGGGAGTTGCGCACACTAAAGGATGATCAGACGAGATTGCATAAATACTGAACGATACGGCAGCCTGCGCGAGTAGGACTACAAGGGAGCCAATACTTACGCGCTACGACTGCATGTGTCCAACGGGGACATCGAATCGCGCAGCATTATGCGCTATCGCCGACAGTTTGAACTCACCATATCAGATCGGGGACCGACACCAAGTACGACCGCCGCGGGGACCGGGTCAGCTGTATGCACCGGTCTTGGAGGCGCGGGTGTACACCGTCATTCTACATGACGCAGTGGGGCTCGCCGCGACCGCGGTGAAGATTACTGAATGGATCATGCGCGTGAGCCGGCAGCGACCTCCGTGCGCATAAGCTCACCTTCGGTTAGTATGATTCGCGAACAGAGCACGTTCGTCGCACTCGGTGTGTGAATCAGTGGGCCGCCGTGGATGGAAAGGCATGTAGTCGGGAGAAGGGGACGTGGCTCGCGGCTTGTGTTGTGGTACCGGTGGAACGGCTGAATCAGAATAGCACTCGAGCAATACCACGCTCGATCGCGCGCGGGGCTCGGGATACCGAGGCGAGATCCACTCCGTCACAGTGTCTCTTGATCGACACTGCCGTGAATGACGGACGTCCCTGTCGACCTGGCGCCGGTCAGCCGATGCTACTACGCATTTGAGTTGACGTTGAATACTCACTCTGTGACACGAAGTCTTGCGAGAATAGTGATAGTCGACAGGGCAGCGGATGCTTATGGCGATACCGGGCGCGAGAAGAGCAGAGAGTGAGTCAGATCTAATGGCAGGGCATGATTCCGGACAACCTACCAGTGGCATTTGTCCGGATTTGAACTAGCTTTGCTGGCACGTATACCCGACATCGTGTCTCGACTCACGCTATGGTTAGTTGCACGCTAGAGCAGCGCGGTACTCACCCGGTTTCACTGCCCGGGCCGCCCACTACTAGCAGAGGGGCAACGAGCGAAGGCACGCATGCGGCTTCGCCCACGGTGCTCGGCAGCCGACAGGAGGGCTACTCCAGCAAAGGACCTGAGGATTGTTACTTCAGGTAGTCGAGAGACTCAAGTAGAGATGCTCATAACAAGTCGGATGGGTAGGAGCGCACGGATGCCCGGGGGTCGCACGCCGGCAGGACTGATGCCGTTCAGCGGTCGATACTCCGGGGAGGACGGATACGAGGACTGGCCAGGGACGAAGGATAACGTAGCGGGGGGTCTTTGAATTGTATCCATGACCCGGGGCCAGAGGAAGCGTGCGCAGGTATGCGTAGAGTAGGGGTGAGTAGCCGGGGACTCGGAGGAGTGCAGCAGAGGCGGGGCTCTTGTGCCAGGTGCTATTGGAGAGGCTACGCGAACGGCGACCACCAGCGCAGCATGGCGGCGAGGAGCAGAAAACGCGCGATAGTTCGAACGTTCTCGCTGAGGCTCACTGCCGTCAGTGGAGGGGAACGAGGGTGTGCGACGCGCCCAAGACGCGCCTCGGACGATTGTCGGAGACGGCGGGCGGACCGCCCTCGACGAGCTCAGTTGGCGCCGGGCGACATTGCCATCTACTCCTTCCCGACCTTCAATCGATATTACAGCCTGGGCTACACACGCATCTCCCGGGTCGCACGAAGGAGCACGGCGTCGCCACAATGTACAACACGGGCGCATGACGGGCGGGACGCTGGGCTCAGCTGACGTCACAGCCTCGGGGTACAGCGCAGTCTGCCTTGGACCCCAAGCCTCCCCGCCTTCGTGCGCATACACACCGGTGGAACCCCTAGTCTAGGTGGTCCAAGTCGAGGAGTCGGATGACGTCGCTTGAGCTCCCACCGCCAGTGACTCTGCTCGAGGCCTCTTGCCGGCGGTACGTTCTGTCTCGTTCGTCTACGGTTTGCGTCGTCCTGCTTCATTACAGATCCCTTACCTTTTACATGCTCACTTCACGCTCTATTCTTCTATGTCAATTCATCCGAGAGCGCCGCCCAGCATCCGCCTCCTCGGCTGAACCGGCTGCACGCTCGACAGTCGCGTCAAGTGGTACCGCGTCGAAGGCGGAGCCCTTCCGCGAGGCGTCCATGCATGAGTGTATCAGTTAAGACGGGAAGGCTGCGACTCGCCGCATGCGAGGCTTGTGAGAGCAGGAGGTGGTGATGACCGAGGAACGAGACTACGGTATGTACTAAAGCTTACCTAGTCTACACAGATGCTGGTGCAGCAGTGACCGAGGCAGGTCCGTCAACCCGGCGCGACGTACGAGCAATGTTGCTGTCGCAGGGTAGCACAGAAGACTGCGCATATTATCTTGTGGCCGCGGTGGCACAAATTGTAACGGTCGTCGCGAAATATGTTCAGAACTCACAACATACTTTTTTCCCACTTATATCCGCCCTCGCTTGTCGCACACCGCTCGACGGGACGTGGCGCGTTATGGTGATACGTGATAGTCCAACAGCAATTTCAAGCAGACGTACAGGAGGCGAGTTGTACCGAACAAATAGTACACGACATGATACAGACGCTGGACAGCAACACCCCGTTCGCGGAAGCTCCAGGCGTTCCGGTCGGTGAACACAAGTGTATCGTACACACAGTCAGTGAACCCGTTCGTATCGAGACTCCGAGACCATAGCTTACACAAACATCACAAACAGCTATACCGAGAACCAGAGTACATACACGAGAGATCAGCCCATCGCAGCCTCAGAAATCGTTCGTGCACCGAGAGGTTCATCCATCACCGTCACGGTTCGTCAAAAGTCGGCGCATGCTGTCCGCCTGCAGTGAGCGTCAGCATTCGGCGGTGATGGTCTATCCAGCAACGTACGACGTACACCGTGACGTCAATGCCACCACCCTCCGTCCTCCGAATCAGCCGTCGTTCGGACTCTGGCTGCATGGCTCGCAGTGCGACGCGGACAGTTGCGTAGGTGTGTCGCCCGGTGAAGCTAGTCCCTCCTGACTCGGACGCGCGTCGCCGCCTTGACTTTCATCTGCGTGCTCGGACGCGCCTACGAGTCCGCCCTGACGACCTTCGTCGGCGTCCGCGCCGTCCTCAGCTACTCCGCGTGCGGCACCCGAGTCGTCTGCGTGCGGGTCTTCGTAGTCTAGAGACTGCACTGACCCAGCCTGGGCCGCGTCCTGCCCTTGCGGCGGTTCGTCGGCCGTCGTCGCGGTCACCGGCGGGGCCCCGCTGACGGCTGGCGGTGCGGCGTCCGTAGCACCGGGTGCATCTTGTGTTGCGTTCGTATCAGCCCCAGCGGCCCCCTTCTCAGCGTCCGGTTCCTGCGCTGCAGTCCCTATGAATTTTCGCCAGACACCACGGCTATAGAGAGGGGATCAGCGAACGTGGGACGAGTACCAGATTCACCACTTACATAAACTGCGTTATAGATCGCTTGATACTGTCCATGCGCGACTCCGGCGGCTCCTGCTCGTCCACAGCTTCCGATGTAGGCTCTGGGCCAGCCGCCTGCGGGGAGTCGACGCGTTGATCGCCTTCGCTCTGGGGCTCATCTGGAGCGCATTCGAGCCTTCCTTCCGAGTCCCTGTTGCAAGTGTCAGTGTGTCTTTGACATCCTGAGCGGCGAAGATGACTGACCAATCTTTCGGGTCTATCCCTTGTTCTTGTTCTAGGCGCCGTTGTGCCCACCGCACGTAATATTGCAAGTAAACGCGGAACCCTTGGACCGTCCCTGGTGGCGTCCAATCATTGTATTCCAGCAGCCACTGGAGTCGCCGCGCGATGTGATTGGTGGACATCATGGTGCTCCGGCGAATCTCCGACTCCGAGTCGGTCGTACTCCAGGACGCATAGATGTCGCCACGCCAGACCATGCGAGACAACACCCAATCGAGTCTGTATACGGCCGCGGGAGGGAGGTCTTGCACAGCGTCTCGCAGCTCCTTGCGGCGGAGGGTAGCCAAGTGCTCGTCGAATCGGCGGAGCATGTCGGCCATGTAAGCTCCCCTCGACGGCTCGGCTGGCAATGCGTGCCTGTTTTCGACGGATAACATGCATATGGCCAGAACGGTTGTCGTGATTTGGATGGTGGATACAGGGTCATGGGTTTCGTATACCGCCGTGAGTGCAGTCTGTATGCATTCCCAGTCTATGTCGAACTTCAGCTTATGCCCCTTGCGATTGAAGCAGATGTTTGACTTACTTTCAACATCGCGCAGTCGATATAGCTCGGTTCGCCGTGCACAGTCGTATGTTCTCGCCTCCTGAATCCTGAAATACTGCCAGTACATCCTGTCCTCCGCGAGGAAGTCGACTGGTACATAAATATTTTGTACAATATGCAATGTGGCTCTTCGTTTTACCGTGGACAGTTGATCACCGCGTAAATGCTGAAACAAAGTCATGCAGGCCTTGGTTCCATCGGCGAGAGGCATAGCGCGGATAAGTCCAGCTAAGCAACGGTTTGAGTCCAAGTCAAGAGGGCTGTCGTCAAGTTCTGTATGCGCGCGAGTGAATGTCTCCAGCACCATTCGACCTATCAAAGCCGTAGAGGTGCTGTCCAAGCCATCAGATTGCAGTTGACTACCAGATGCCGATGCAGAGAGCCCGGATGCCTGTGAACGCGGATCCTGTCGTTTTGACAAGGCGTCGAAAATAGTTTGGCCGATCCCCGTCACGTTTTCGATTGCTCGGGCGATAGGCATCGCACGCACGCATGTTGCCATCGCGCGAAGGACATCTGTGTCGTCTGCAATGGAATAAATGTCCATTAATAGGGACTTTGCTTCGCTGCGGGTGGTCCAGTCACCCAGACATGACTGTTCATGTGCCAGCCAGTCAGATGTGTCCATCAATGTACGCACGTACGATCGACGCCGAGAGAGGGAATCACGAATCCCCTTTATCCGCCTGTAAATGCGAACTACGCAATCGGACCGAGACTGAGTCAGAGAAATAATCCAGTCGTCGACTCGGTCGACGAAGAGGAAGATAGTCCGACACAACTGCAGGAGGACCCAGTAAATCCCCAGCCACATGGGTTTGCAGGCCTTGCGGATCCACCACGCTTGGGGAGACTTATAGGCACTGTAATCGACCAATGCAGGTGACACGGAGGTGAAAGCTAGAAAGAGAAGCAAGGCGCCGACGAAGACCGTGCTCGGGACGGCGATGTCGAAGCCAAGCTCCCAGAGGTAGCCCACAACCCCGACGAGGAAGAGGACAAGGGCAACCTGCAGGAGAAACGGAAGGATGCTGACCATGCGCTCCACTTGCCACTTGTCCATCGCATGCCTACGGAGCTGCCACGTCCAAGCCTTCTGGGCAGCGTCTTGCAGCCCAGCTTTCTCCGTCGCGTGGAAGTTCAGCCATTGGTTCACGGCTAAACCGACGGATGCCGCACTGAGACTGAAGACCAGGGCGACGAACCACAGCGCGGCGATCCAACGGGGCGCAGCAGATGGTGAGGAGATGCTTGTAGATGAAGTGTTCGTGAGAACCGTCGGCACCGGAACCGAGGCGCTCGCGACCGCATCGGTGGCCATGTTACCGAGTTGTGCTGCTATGCGCTCCAGGATGGCCGTGTTGGGGTCAGGTGCCGGCAGCAGAACGGAATATAATTGAACCACGAAAGCGGTGAGGACGGCGGAAAACAAGCCGGCCTACAAGGGAAGCATCTCTCAGTTGCTCTTCGCGCGCGCTCGGTCAGCAGTGTGAACATGACTCACAAAGACGAGCAGTGTATTGATTTCATTGCGCCATCGATCTGCACGGTCCTTTTCGTAGGCCCACGCTGTATCCGCCAGTTTCAACCAAGCTTCTGGTGCATCTGTTGGGTTCCGTGGCTTCATGAACTTCTCGAGTGCGCTGAAAGCCTTTTCAAGATCTGACTGCGCTATTCCCTGCGCTGGAGGGTCTCCTGATGGCGGATTCTCTGCCCCATCCGTTCGCTCATGCGGGTCCTGATGACGCATATCAGACTATGATTATTTCACGCATAAGAGACTGTTCGATGTTCGTACTCACCTGATTCGGAGGTCTGGATGCGGAGTCGCGAGGCACTGGGAACTCTCCCGCACTAGTACCCGTAACGGCCGGGTTCGATGACTGTGCATACAAGTGAGCAATCCGATGATCCTCCCTTCAATTCCGCATATACTCACTGACGGTCCGGGCCCATCGCCTCCGCTAGAGCCTAAGCTCGCTGAACCGACGGCGGTGGTCGGCGACGGCGTCGCGTCGGGTCCGGGAGTCGTTGTGTTCTCTTCGACGCCCTGGTTCAGTGAGATCGCGGCATTAGCCGACGGTTCCTACACAATCCACAGATACAACAGAGATGTGAACAGTTGTCTGCCGCGCCAGTGAAAACGACGATGCGTACCTCGGGTAGGCTCATAACGGCGTTGTATGGCGATTGGTCTGGCGGCGAGAGGTGCGAATGGGTAGACTTGGAGAGCGAAAGCACGACGGACAGTGAAGATGGTACCGTATGGCTGACTCGGTCGCGCAACCTCACGTAGGTCAGGGCGATTGACAGAGGTCCCAGAGGAGGATGCCGAGATAGTACTGGCTATCGGACGTTGAAAAGGCGAGGATGTATGTCGTCGAGGTGGTGCTGAACGGAACCCGCCGAGCCTCGAGTCTGCAAGGTTTGGACGCTCACAGATTGACATGGGAGGGAAGGTGTGTGCCATTGGCTGTGCGATAACGTTGTAACCGTGACGCCGGTACGTGTTGCACGCTTCCGGCAGCACATTGTACCTACAGGCAGCCACGATTGGACGAGACGTACCCCGGTCGTTCAGAAGCGTACGTGTGGTGTCCATGAGCAGCCACCGAGGCGCTGCACCGGAGCCGCATGCCTTTGGACACTCGCATGCAAATGTCCGAGGTGGCAATGGGCTGCAGCTGCATGCGATGTTGTCGAGCATGACAACATCGAAAGATTCCTGTCGAAACGGTGTTGTAGAAGTTGTCAATTGTGTCACTGATCGTATGGCATATGCACTACATCTCAATATTGAGGTTCATGCGCAGCCGGCCTTTGCGCTTGCATGCAGGCGCAAAGCCGTGTCGAAGTTGCATCGGCTTGGCACGCAAAGGCAGTACCTACTCACATCCGCCGCGGCCGCGGCTGTCGCCCCAATTGCATTCAGTGTGCGACTGGCAACCACAATATGAACCTTGGTAGGGGCTTCCATGGTGCGTGTCGTCCGCCTTGGACGTCCATTGACAGATAGTGAGCGCCTCCGAGTTCATCAGACGACGCGCCACTGGGCCCTGACGCATAGAAAGTACCTAACTCATATTAGCAGTTTCGCCGACCTCGAGGTAAGTGCTCCACATACTCACAAAGTGTACGTTCTCTGGCCGCTGAATCGCTCGCTTAGGGATCGCGGACGTGAGTGGGAGATCTGCACTATGTCGGGAGCCACTCATGTCGAGCAGACTCATCCGTGTCTTTGTTTTGTTTTGTTAACCAAAACCCCGAGTGTGGCCCGGAGCTCGTGTCAAGGGTCTGCGTCGTCCACTTATTGAGTCCGTAAGCAGGGATTGGGTGGGTAGAATGAGCGGCGACAGCGGGCGCGCGATGTCCCGCTCAAGGGCCTCCTGCGCGAGACTCCGAAAGAGGCAAGCAGCTTAGTACCCCCACGCAGACGCAGACAATTCCTTCGACCTTCGTGCCTCAGGTTATGAGCAGCTATACTTACGCGCGAGCTCGGATGAAATACACGTACCGCGAGGCAAGGACAGATTTGAGCCCAGGAGTGACTCGGGAGCTTTTACCTACTGTATTCACCAGTTGCTGGAATCGTCAGAGGACGACGGCGTCGACCACCTAATAGCATCCATGCTGGAAGCGAGAGGACGATATCGTCGCGGTGACGGTCAAGAGAGTCTGTCCGCGAATTGGCGCTCGTATCGCGCAGTCGTTGTTGCTTCCGCCCACGACCTCGTGTTCTCGACAGACCTGCTTCCCCGTATCTGACATATTCGACCGTCTCTGCTAGTCAACATCCACCTATGCGACCGTCCTCCCCCACTCAAAGGGGTCGTGTTTGGAGGAGGCCTACGGAGACTAGCTTCGATCCTCCGACCTCGCCCCTCGCTCCTCGTCAGAGGGCACGTCTGCGTTGCGCTCGGCCAGCCATTGCTCCTCTGCAGAAGACGGATGGGATGCGCGTCATATACAAGTACTTGGATTATGACGCGCCGTGAAAGTGGGCGTGGGCCCATGAAGGACATCGCATCGCAATGACAGGGAGTGCAGTGGAAGGTCGAGGGCGGACGAGGAGGGGCTGGACCCTAGTGAGTGGAGCGGCGCGCAATGACGGGAGTTGTTTTGCTCACCGTCCACTCTCACCGTGCTCATAGAGCTATGATAAAGCTCTAATGAATCAATAGATCCTGTAGGTGTCGCCACGGCCTGTCGTCGACTTCCGCGGACAACAACGCGCATACATGCGATCGCCGCTCGCTCATGGTACGCGACACGACGGTCCCCATTGCTTCGTGGTCTCGAGCTGGGCAGCAGCTGGAGTCGCCTTGACTGAACGTGCAAGGCACCGAGCAATAAAAACAGGTCGCGGCCGGCGAGGTCGGGAGTGGTACCGAGGCAGGGAGCGTCGCTTACCGTTACCCGCTAGTCCGTGGATGAAGGTCCCGCGCCACACGCCTCAGCCACCTCGCGTCTCGCGGCCGTCGCCTTCATGCAATGCCCAATACCTCGCTCGAAACTCATCGTATGGCCTTGGCGACCTCATTTTCGGAATCTACGCGTCAAACACTACTCAGGCATGATGTCAGAAAGGCCAAATTGAGAGGCAGCTGCGCGCAAGACCCCACAAGAGTCCGGACGAGTCGGCGAACACCCGCACGCAGCGTAAACGGCGCGTGCGTGTCACATATCGCGTGTCGGGAGGCTGGAGGGTGCTATGAGTGGTAGATTGAGCCAGGGTTGAAGCTGTTTGTATAGTGAGTCTTCACTGCTCGTGTTGTTGTCCTTTCGTCCTTCTGTACTCGCGCGAGCAGTCCCGGGCTTATGGGATACTGGTTCGCCACATTATAAGTTATGTCGCACAGTATATCCAATCTTCATATATGTATCACTGTCAATATAATACTACTGCTCGTAGGAGGTCCAGCCGAGCTGATACAGTGGTCTTCATGACTGTTGGGTATAATCTCACACCTAACAATCAAATGGTATTCTACGCTGTATGCAATATTTCATGAGTGCATCAAGGGTCTACCATTGCACCAATACCAAGGCCTAGAGCCAAGATTCACGACCATTGACAATTGCACACTGTACAGTATGTGCACCCGAGTGATGAACCCACTTGAACGGTCTTGACTCCTGAGCTCGAGATCTCCGTGTCCGGGACATACTATATGTCGGAATGTTAGATCCGTATAGATAGAATTGTACTAATAAAACTCACCTTGGACTCGAGGCCGATATGCGGTCCTCGTCGTATGCTTGCGCTGTCGCTTATCGCCGGCTGAACATCGCCCGCCTTGGACGGTAGCCTCAAGGCTACCGTGTGCGACATGCGCCATCCGACACCGTCATATTTGATCAGTACCAATGTACATGTATAAGTAGACAGACAGAAATACGAACCTTAGAGTTTTTCCCCCGAGCTCTCCGATCTGCGCCCCGACCCTCAAGCACCTGCGCGTCGAGTCGATACTCGCCGCTGTTCCATCGCGTCGTATACGCGATACTATAGTTCAGTCACCCTACAGCCTACCCTAGTCTCCTGGCCCACGATGTATATACTATGGCACTCACGCGCCGTTTACGCTGCGTGCGGGTGTTCGCCGACTCGTCCGGACTCTTGTGGGGTCTTGCGCGCAGCTGCCTCTCAATTTGGCCTTTCTGACATCATGCCTGAGTAGTGTTTGACGCGTAGATTCCGAAAATGAGGTCGCCAAGGCCATACGATGAGTTTCGAGCGAGGTATTGGGCATTGCATGAAGGCGACGGCCGCGAGACGCGAGGTGGCTGAGGCGTGTGGCGCGGGACCTTCATCCACGGACTAGCGGGTAACGGTAGTCGCTGCAGGAGCCAAGTTGTCCGGATTGGAAGGGCGGAAGTAGTGCTGCGCGCAGTCACGACACGTCCTGGCATGGTTGCGCGCGCGCATCCCAATGCTACGACGCTCAACGCCCTCTTCTCAAACAGAGACATAGACATCCCCACTCAGCAACGTCTCCACATCTCACCCGAAGTACCCGTCTCGGAGCCGTCATCTCTGGACATTCTCTCAACACTCACGGCAACAACCGCATGCCGATCTTCTTCAGTGCGCTCCTACAGTATCTGGAAGCCTGCTGTTCCTCGCGTCTCGCTCGTGGATTCGCTTTCGTCGTTGAGGACAAGGGTCTCGGTTCGCACTCTCCTTCTCATTCGCCGACTGCGTAACTCTCATTGTCGCAGTACCTCTTTGTTGCCGCGCAATTCAACGTCGGTGACTTCATTCCATCCGGTCACCCAGAGTTCTTCTCAACAAATATATGGGTCGGGGTACGAGCCTGCTTACAGGAGGACTCGAGTACGTACTCGTATCCGTACATAGTACTGTCGTTTGTAGTCTGCAATCAATCGACGACGCCCTCGCTACTTGAGTAAGCAGCGAGTTGGATCGGCCTGATTGTCGCTCACCGGTTAGTTCCTATGGCAGAGTATATGCAGGGTCTGCGTTGGGCTCGTCTCAAGGACACCGGGTCAGGATGAATGAGAGTCGATCGCTCGGTTCAGGAGACCGACTCGTCCACTTAAGCAGGGTAACCTCCTGCGACGTCCGGTGCACGATCCAGCATGGCGCGGGCACGAGGAGACCGGGGAACCCGTGGATACAGCCGGGGAGGCGCGGGTTGGCGTATAGATCGCGCGGTCGAGCGAGCCCAGGGGCGCCAGGTCGGTGCGAGCGACCAATCTAGACATGGACGTCGCGTCGTCCAGCGCCTCGATGCTGATTCAGAATGCGGATGCCCTTTGGGCGACGCCGTGCTGTATGACTTGACGACGAATCTGCCGACCATCGCGCAATGGCGCGTGTCCCGGTACGTGGCGGGCCTCGCTGCGTCCGATAGCTCGTCAGCCTCGGTGCACTGACAGGCAAAGCCGCTCACCTTGCTGCCCAGAGTGGACAGTCCCCCCTACGCGTCGGAGAGTCGGTCACTGAGCGATGGCAGCCGCCTTATCTACTAGTCAGCATGAACCACGGGACGGGCGTCCAGCGGGACTCGGTCGTGGTGCATGCGGAGGTCGTCAAGACGTCCGTCGGTCCGCGTTTCTGTCGTTCGTGAGCGCGTGGACAAGGAGACGATCTGGGTTCGCACCTTCATCTGCTCTCTACTACCCCCCCTCTTGCCTACCGTCCTCGTCTTCCGCACAACGCGCACCCAGGCTTATGGCCTTGGTCATGTCCTTCCTCCGACTGATCCCGTTGTTGCTGACTTCTCTTCCCAGGTCTCTCACTGCACGTCGCAGCACGGCGAGTGGATCCGACGCGGCGGTCTACACGTCCACCCTTTAGTGAGGTGCGTCCGTGCGTGTGCTGGCGCTCGTACTGCCTGACACTTTCACCAGCTCCCGTTCTCGACCTCTACGCCCCTTGTCGTCCAGCTCGCCCGCCTGCTCGTGTCCCCGGTACGTACGTCGCGTCCTACATCGTCCCCGTGGCCCACTCCGCTGTTACTTCGTCACGTCCATTATCATCCAAAGAAACCGGGCCAGAGCGTCGTCGAGCAGCCCATCTTGAAGACGACGCCACGCTTTCGCCGCCGGTCGGAGGAGGCGGTCGGGCGCACGGTGTAGGAGGACAGCCGAGGTCGGTAGGTAAGCCTGCGAGAGCGGTCGGCGCAGACCGTCCTCCGGTCTTGACGAGTGCTTTCGCGGGACCCTCGTTTGCTCAGCAGGCAGGAGGGCAATGTCTCATCGTGCGACGAGGGGCGAGCCTGGCTGTTTCGTGGACGTTTGCGGAGTGGTTGTGCGGCGACCGGTGGTGATAGCCCAAGTGAATCGGTTGGCATCGTCTAACGCATACAGTTCATTGCCCGTCCGTGTAAGTAGCTGAAGCGCAGGAGTCATCAGTTCGGCGGGAGCACGGGCAGGACGCAGCAGATTAGTACTTACATCTCACAAATGAATGGGTTTTACCCACGTACCGATGCGTGGTTGCTGGCTGTGTTCCCCGTCAGCGTTGGGGCGTATGGAATTCGGGGAATGAGTGTCTGCCGCAGTAGTGCGATTACGGCGGGTTGTGTCCACTGCGCCCCATGAATCGGCTCAGGACGCGAAACAGCCACGGGCGTAATCGACTGCGCATTTTGGTGACCGCTCGCGCCGTGCCTGGTGTCGCAACACAAGGCGAGGATCGTCGGGGACGTTAGCCGGGCATGGCAAGCAGCGTACGACGCGAGTTGGGCAACGTACCTCCCAACGCACAACCGGGTACGTTCACAATCGGATATATACACTCAGGAGCCGTCGAACGGGGCATACAAGAGGGCCAGAGACCGCGAGGAGAGCGTACGGGGATCGATTTCGGGCGCTTGGGGTATGTCGCAGAGAATACCGCCGCGCGTGCCACTGTGCCGTGAGCAGGATCACTTCGGATGACTTGGATTGGGTGCAGGAAGGGTCCAGGTTCGAGATGGTAGCGTCTGGGGGCCACGAAACGGGCGGAGTATGGGGAAGGGAGAAGTCGGCCGCAAGACTCAGAGAGACGCTTTGCCTCGATGAATGCGTGCGATGAATTGACAAGATGATAAAACGCACCTGCTGGAGCTTCCCTCGTGCGGAGACCGGGCATTGTGGGGGTCGATGGGTTCGTCTCGGTTACGCGCATGCGTCTGGCTGGCGGGCGGGCACGGGAAACGCGAAGGGAAGGCGCGGGGAGGGGAGGGAAACGTCGGGAGGGGAGAGGAACATCAGGAGGGGAGAGAAACGTCGGGAGGAGAGACCAGCCAGCAGCAGAGGTCAGGAAAGCACGCAGACAGCGGTGCACAAGAGTGAGCGAGTTGCCAGTAGGAGTGAGCAAGAGGTCGCCAGAGGAGTGCACAAGAGGCGGAAAGAGCGTCGAGGTGCGACGCGGCAGCCAATCAGGAGCGCAGGAGCGCGTTTGGGCGCTCCGGCGGCGAGACGTCATTGCAGGTCCATTGGGGGCAATGCGAAGGGGGAGTCGCGACGGGGACGCAGCTGGCGTGCGATCAGACAGCGTCGTTCGTGCGCGTGAGGCTTCGAGACACTCACCCAGCTAGTAATAAGGTGCCACGCATGTCCCCACCTGCGCATTCGTCCTCGCGCCGCTGACCAATACGTAAGGCCCGTCTCGACTGGTCGTCCGCTGGCGGAGTCGACGCTGCTGTGTGGGAGGTCGACGCAGCGTCCAGGGACTTGCATTGTAAAAGGAAGGACATGGTCGGCCATGCAGTTGAGCCGCGGAAACACTAAATTTAGCGTCCGCGAGCTAGACGCCTAAGATTGCATCGCTACCGGTCGTCCGCGGTTGTACCCGACAAGCCATTGCTCATCCACGGACCACCGCGCCGGCGAGCCACGTCACAAGAGGACCGATGCCAATGTGTCGTGCATAGCCGGGGACCATTCTTCAATTTCCCTGTGACGGCATAAGCCGTCGACGGGCATCTACCCGTTCTAGTGCGAGCAGCTGGATATATGGCATCGGGTAATAACTGGGTGGGTATGGCCACGTATGGTGCGTCAGTCGATAGTGAGCAACCGCTGACAGCGTCATATGCTGTCCAAAGGGAGTGGTAAATTCCTATATCTACAAAATACGGGGGCGTGCGTGCAGACATTACAATGGCGGGGACACAGGTGTCACTGCGAAAAACGAGGATCGCACCTAAACGGGCCTCTGGACAGCCTTCGTCGCGAGCTGCTCCATACTTCCGGGGTGACACATCGTCTACTCGGACTCTCGAGTCGGACATAGCAATCCGTCTTGAGGACACGGCATGTCGCAAACGACACGTCGGGTCTCTACGAGGCACTTCATGACGGACAGGGATATGAACAGCCAGCGCGGTGAATCCAGATTTAGAACGCACCGCGCTTTTCTGTCCTCCTTGATCAACGGATCGTCTTGAAGCTATCTACTCTGCGTGTTCTGCGCAGCCTCGCGTTCGATTCGAGACGGCTGACCTCCAGTCATCACGGCCTGGAGACTGACGGGGTTGATCCGATGACGACGACACCTGCGTGACAGTAAACAACCGAACATTGCACGCATGAAACGATGATCAGACCTAATCGCATGAAGACTGAACACGAAACGGCAGCCTGCGCGAGTAGCATCACGGGGTAGCAATTAATTGCACGCTACGGTTGCATGTGTCCAACGACGGGGACATCGAATATCGCAGCATTGTGCGCTATCGACGAATCGAACTCACCATACTGTTCATCCCGGGGACCGACGCCGAGTAAGCCCGCCATGGGGACCGGGTCAGCTGGATGCACCGGTCTTGGAGGCGCAGGTGTACACCGTAATTCCATATGCCGTAAAGAGACGCAGTGGGGTTCGCTGCGACCGCGATGAAGATCAGACGAATCATGCGACCACTATGCGCATAAACTCACCTTTGGGGAGTATGATCCGCGAACAGAGCGCGTTCGTCGCACTAGGTGTGTGAATCGGTGGGCCGCCGTGGATGAAGAACATGTAGTCGGGAGAAAGTGACGTAATTGATCGCCCGCAGCCTGTGTTGTGATACCGGTGGAACGGGTGTATGGGAATAACACTCCGGCAATACCTCACTCGATCGCACGCGGGGCTCGACAGACTATGTAAGGCGGGATCTACTCCATCACAGTGGCTCTTGACCGACACTCTGCCTCGAATGACGGACGTCCCTGTCGACCCGCCGCAGGTCAGCCGATGCTACTACGCACTTGAGTTGAGTGCTTACTCTGTGACGCGAGAGTCGACAAGGCAGCGGGTGCTTACGGCGATACCAGGCGCGAGAAGCCTGAGCAGAGCGTGAGTCAGATTTAAGGGCGAGATATGATTCCGGACAACCTACTTACCAGCAGCACACGTTCGGATTTGAACTAGCTTTGCTGGCACGTATACCTGTCGTCGTGTCCCGAATCACGCTATGGTCCGTTGAACGTTAGAGAGGCGCGGAACTCACCCGTAATCACTGCCCGGGCCGCGCACTACCAGTAGAGGGCCAACGAGCGAGAAGGCACGCATGCGGCTTGGCCCACGGTACTCGACGGTCAACGGGATGGTTACTCCAGCAGCGCTGACCTGGCGATGGGTACTTCAGGTGGTCGAGAGACTCAAGTAGAGATGCTCCTAGCAAGCCGAACGGACAGGAGCGCACAGAGATACGGGGTGGCACGCCGGCGAGACCGATGCCGTTCAGCGGTCGACATTCCTGGGAGGGCGGATGCGAGAACCAGCCAGGGACGAAGGGCAACGTAGCGAGGTGTCTTCAAGTCGTATTCATGAACGGGGCCAGAGGAAGCGTGAGCGGGTATGCGTAGAATATTGGTGAGTAGCCGGGGAGGAGTGCAGCAGAGGCGGGGCTCTTGAGGTGTGTGTCGTTGGATCCAGAGGCTACGTGAACGGCGACTGCCAGCGTGGTATACGGCGAGGAGAAGAAGGTGCCCAAGAGTTCTCGCTGAGGCTCGCTGTCGTCAATGGAGGGGAACGACAGCCTGCGACGCGCCCAAGACGCGCCTCGGACGATTGTCGGAGGACGGGTGTCTCCTCCTCGACGAGCTCAATTGGCGCCAGGCAACATTTCTACTAACTTACTTTCCACTCCCCGCGACCCTCAATCGACATCGCAACTTCAGCTGCACACGCATCGCTCTGGTCGTACGCAGGAACACGCCGCTGCTACAAGAACGGGCGCATGACGCGCGGGACGCGTGGCTCAGCTGACGTCAGACTGCCGCGGAATCGTCCTGGACAACACATGCCTCCCCGTCTTCGTGCGCATACACACCGGTGGAACCTCCAATTTAGGAGATCCGAGTCAAGGAGTCGGATGACGTCGCTTGAGCTCCCACCGCCAATGACTCTGAGGCCTCTTGCCGGCGGTACGTACGTCCTGTCTTGTTCGTCTACAGTTCTCGTCTTCCTGCTTCGTTACAAATCCCTTCGGTTGTATACATTCGCTTCTTTATCCCTCAATGTCAACTCATCCGCGAGCGCCGTCCAGCATCCGCCTTCTCGACCGAACCGGCTGCACGGTCGACAGTCGTGTCAAGTGATACCGCGTCGAAGGTGGCGCCCTTCCGCCAGGCGTCCAGACATGAGTGCATGAGTTCCAGACAAGACTGGAAGGATGCGAGTTGCCGCATGCGAGGCTTGTGAGAGCGGGAGGTGGTGATGACCGAGGGACGAGACTACGGTATGTACTAAAGCTTACCTAGTCTACACAGATGCTGGTGCACCAGTGAGTCAGTGACCGAGGCAGGTCCGTCAACCCGGCGCGACGTACGAGCAATGTTGCTGTCTCAGGGTAGCACAGAAGACTGCGCATATTGTCTAGTGGCCACGGCGGCACAAATTGTAATGGTCGTCGCGAAATATGTTCAGAACTCACAATATACTTTTTTCCCACTTATATCTGCCCTCGCTTGTCGCACACCGCTCGACGGGACGTGGCGCGTTATGTTGATACGCGATAGTCCAATAGCGGTTCCAAGCAGATGTACAGGAGGCGAGTTGTACCGAACGAATAGTACATCACATAATACAGACGTTGGACAGCAACGCCCGTTCGCGGAAGCTCCAGGCGATCCGGTCGGTGAACACAAGTGTACAAGGGACGCCACCGCTACGCTCCGGCGGTTGAGTGAACATCAATGTAATTAAAGTCATAAACCATCATATATAGTAGAAGTTCGTCATAGGTGCCATTGATAGTAGTGGGTTTGTCGTGTTTGAGCAAAATTCTTGCGTGGTCACTGTGACATATGCGCGTGTACAGCTGTCCATGTGAAAACGCGTGTCTCGTACTAGTCTACTCCCACTGCGTCAAGAGTTAGCCCTTGGTAAGTAGCTGTTGAATGTCATTGCATATGCCGGCGGCCGCGCAAGAGGAGACTGACGACGGAGGAGTGTATGGCCCGAGGAAAGGGTGGTAGAGAATGTGATCCGAGGTATGAGGACGTCTTCTTCATCAATGACACTGACACCTGCAATACCCCGTAGAATGCGGACTGTGACGAGACGGGGGCCGACCGCAATGACAACAACGCGAATGTTCTTGACCAAGCCACGGTCGAGGGAGAAATTACGCAGCAAGCGGTAGACGGTGTTAACCTTCACGGTCAACGAGTGGGGAGGAAAACCTGCGGGATTCTGGCGGGCGACGTAGTCAAATATGCTGTCGGGGGAGTCGATGCCGCCGTCGTCTGCCTCCTTCAGAGAGTCGGCCGCAAGGTATGTCCCGCTTGTCTCATCAATCTGGTCGAGAACAATGCTGTTGTACCGGTCAATCTGCCTATTGGTGGGAGCAAGCATCGAACGGTTTAGACAGGCGATGGAATTGGCGAGTACATGTGTCGGGAAGACGAAGTCAATCAGCTGCTGGTCGTCGGATACATGGTGCAGGAGGTGCAGAGAGACTTCTGGACCTTCACCGTCACCGATAGCATCAACCATGTGGGCGAGCTCAAGGAGTGTTAGCAGTCGATGATCGACTGCCTCCGGGTAGAGTTCCACCTCCGACAGCGACAGGAGAGGGCCGACGTTGAAAGAAATGAGCTCAAGGTGGACACCCAACACGCCATCTGAACGCATACGCGAGCATCGGCCAAGGAAAGATATGGTAGAATTGGGGGCAGGAGCAGGAACGGTAGCCCATCGCGGCGAAGCGTCGTATATGCACCTAGTAAGTGGGAGATTTAATGAAAGCACAAAGACAGTGTTGTAATTACACTTACTGAATAGTAGACATTTTACTTTCGTCGCGCACGCGCTCATGGGCGATAACAGGGAATGACTTTGATTGGCCGTCTGCAAGCACATCATACGCGGACGCAACCGTTCCGATGCCGATGATGGTGGGCTGGAAGGACAGAACGCTCTGATCGTATTCGTCCCCGAGAGATGGATCGCCGTAGAAAGGTGAGCTGGATAGCATCAAGCAAAGCCATGCCGGCAGAAGGACAACAGGCACGCGCGATGACATAAGCAATAGTATTGTCAGGTAAGACAGTGTCGTTTGGAGGGTTGTACATGCGCAGCTCAGCCGGAATGTCGCTGCCGTTCGAGCATTCGATCAAGGTGGCGTAGTAGTTGTGGAACGTCGAAGTACCGCGTTGGCGGTTAGCGCTTGATGAACGACGGCCGTTGGTGAGGGATAGAAAGCCGAAGAGAAGAAGGTTGGTCATCGCGGGAGTTGCGGGACAGCACGTTCAAAATGGCGGGCAGGCAGCGGGCAGAAATACAGTGGAACGCATAACACTAACACGTTAGATCTGATCAACACAAAGACAACAGGCAGCCTTACCATTTTGCGAGACAATAACGAAGACAGGGGTAGAGGCACAGAATGCATGACAGAGTGTCATGCGCACAACAGACAGGAGGTACAGACGCAGAGGGGGGAAGGGAACGCGCGTCGTGCAACACTGCCCATAGCCATGCGCTGAGCGGGCTGGGACAACGACTTGATTGGAACCGAGTCGGAGGGCGGTAGTGTTACAAAGCAGCTCAATGAGGCAATAGCGGCGCCAGTTGCTGTATTCGGGAAGGCAGTCGGGATGCGTCGCGCTTCCGCAGACTTACAGTCAATTAGTAGCGATGGTCTACATAAAACACAGAAAAAAGACATAGATTACTGCAGCTTGGTAACGGCTAATGGCGCATCGAGGCATAACGAGGCATAACGGCGCATCGGCCACATCGAGTTTTACTCAGCCACAGCCGTAGACAGAAGCGCTGGTCCAAACAGGTGCAAACGAATTCACCGGATCTGCTTTAGTATACGAGTAATCGTACACACAGTCAGTGAACCCGTTCGTATCGAGACTCCGAGACCATAGCTTACACAAACTTATCACAAACAGCTATACCGAGAACCAGAGTACATACACGAGAAACTAGCCCATCGCAGCCCCAGAAATCGTTCGTGCACCGAGAGATTCATCCATCACCGTCACGGTTCGTCAAAAGTCGATGCATGCTGTCCGCCTGCGGTGAACGTCAGCATTCGGCGGTGGTGGTCTATCCAGCAACGTACGACGTACACCGTGACGTCGATGCCACCATCCTCCGTCCTCCGAATCAGCCATCGTTCTGACTCTGGCTGCATGGCTCGCAGTGCGACTTGGACAGTTGCGTAGGCGCGTCGTATGGTGCAGTTAATCCCTCCTGACTCGGACGCACGTCGCCGCCTTGATCTTCATCTGCGTGCTCGGCCGCGCTTACGAGTCCGCCCTGACGACCTTCGTCCGCGTCCGCGTCCGCGCCGTGCTCAGCTACTCCGCGTGCGGCACCCGAGTCGTCTGCGCGCGGTTCGGTGGCCTCTAGCGGCTGCGTCTGCCCGATCAGATCCGCGTTCTGCCCTTGCGGCGATTCGTCGAGCGTCGTAGCGGTCATCGGCGGGGCGTCGCTGATGTCTGGCAGTGCGGCGTCCGTTGCAGGTGCTGCGCTCGGGCTAGTGTCCACGGCTCGCATCTCAACGTCGGGCTCCTGCGCTGCAGTCCCTCTGAATTTTCGCCAGACACCACGGCTATAGAGAGGGGATCAGCGACGACTGGACGAGTTGAGTATAGGGTTCACCGCTTACATGACACGCGTTATAGATCGCTTCAGACTGTCCATGCGCGACTCCGGTGAGTCCTGCTCGTCCACAGCTTCCGATGTAGGCCCTGGGCCAGCCGCCTGCGAGGAGTCAGCGCGTCGATCGCCTTCGCTCTCGGGCTCATCTGGAGCGCATTCGAGCCATCCTTCTGAGTCCCTGTTGCAAGTGTCAGTGTGTCTTGGACATTCTGAGCGTCGAAGATGACTGACCAGTTTTTCTGGTCTATCCCTTGATCTTGTTCTAGGCACCATTGTGTCCCCTCCACGTGTAATTGCAAGCGAACGCGAAACCCTTGGACCGTCCCTGGCGGCGTCCAATCATTGCATCCCAGCAGCCACTGGAGTCGCCGCGCGATGTGATTTGTCGATATCGTGGCATCCCGGTAAATACCGGTCATACTCAAGAATCCATAGATGTCCCAGGCGGACATGCGACACAACACCCAATCGAGTCTGTATATGGCCGCGGGAGAGAGGTCTTGCACAGCGTCTCGCATCTCCTCGCGGCGGAGGGTAGCCAAGTGCTCGTCGAATCGGTGGAGCATGTCGGCCAGGTAAGCTCCCCTCGACGGCTCGGCTGGCAATGTGTGGCAGTTTCTGACGGACAACGTGCATATGGCCAGGACGGTTGTCATGATTTGGATGGTGGATACAGGGTCATCATGTGCGTAGACCGTCGTGAGTGCATCCTGCACGAGTTCCCAGTCTATGTCGAACTTTAGCTTATACCTCTTGCGATTGAACTTGAAGTGGAAGTTTGACTTACCTTGAATGTCGCGCAAACGATATAGCTCGGTCTGTGGAGCACAATCAAATGGTCTAATCATCTGCATATTGACACGACCGCTGTACCATGGGTCCTCCGCGAGGAAATCAATCGTCACGTAGACACTTTGTATAACATCCGATGTGGCTCTTCGTTGTTCCGTGGACAGTTGATCATTGCGTAAATGCTGGAACAAAGTCATGCAGGCCTCGGATCCATCGGCGAGAGGCATAGCGCGGATAAGTCCAGCTAAGCAACGGTTTGTGTCCAAGTCAAGAGGGCTGTCATCAAGTTCCGTATGCGCGCGAGTGAACGTGTCCAGTACCATGCGACCTATCAAAGCCGTAGAGGTGCTGTCCAAACCATCAGATTGCAGTTGACTACCAGAAGTCGACGCAGAGGTCCCGGACGCCCGTGAACGCGGATCCGGTCGTTTTGACAAGGCCTCAATAACAGTTTGGCCGATTTCCGTGACAGCTTTGATTGCTTGGGCAATGGGCATCGCTCGCACGCAGGTTGCCATCGCGCGAAGGACGTCTGTGTCCTGTGCGATGTGATAGATGTCCGAGAATAGGGACTTTTCTTCCTTGGGGGTATCCCCGCGCCTGGTACGCAGATATAACTGTTCATGCGCCAGCCAGTTCGATGTTGACATGAGACTTCGTACATAAACAAGATCACTCTGGAGGATATCATGATCTAACGGCGTTATCAGTCACCACTGCAACCTCCGGATCTTCCGCAGTCAGTGCAGGTCTCACTCACCGCGAAGATGCTCCCGGCTGGTCAACCCTTTCAGAGACAGGATGATCTTGCTCGTGGCAATCTTCCACCAGTGGCAGATTACTCCCCAGGATCTGGACATGAAAGAGCCTGTGCATTGCCAGAACTCTGCAGAACAACTAATAGGGGATAGGCACAGCCGGAGCAGCTGGAAAAGGAGCCACCGTGCCCGTCTGCAGGCCTCACATATCCACCATGCTTGGAGTGACTTGTAGGGACTGTAGTGAACCAACGCAGGTAACACAGATGTGGATGCCAGAAAAAGAAGCAGGACACCGACGAGGACCGTGCTCAAGACGGCAATGTCGGGTCCGAGCACCCATAGGTAGCCCATAATTCCGATGAGAAATAAGATGAGAGCCACCTGCAACAAACATGGGAGGAGGCCAACGATGAACTCCACCTTCCACTTGTTAAGGGCGTCCCGACGGAGCTGCCACGTCCGAACCTTCTGCTGTGTGGTTCGCAGTCCCGATTGCTCCGCGTGAAAGTTCAGCCATTGGTTGACAGCCAGAGCGATTGACGCAGCGCCGAGGCTGAAGACCAGAGACGCGAACCACAGGGTAGCGATCCATCGAGGTGCAGGAGGCGCAGAGGGGAAGGGCGACGAAGAGCTCGTGGGTGCGATGTCGGGGTTGCTAGACGTATTACCGAGCTGCTCCGAAATGCGCTCGAGGATGACCGTGTTGAAGTCAGGCGGTGGCAGCAGAACAGCATAATATGCTCCAACGAAGGCAGTGAGGACGGCGGAGAACAGGCCCGCCTACAGGTAGATCAACAATCACTCGCCACATTGACAAATGCATGGACACGACTTACGAAGACGAGAAGTGTATTGATTTCGTTCCGCCATCGTTCTATACGCTCCTTTTCGTACGACCAAACCTCTTTCGCTAGCACCGGCCACGCGTCTTCTTGCTTTTGCGGGTCCAGCGGTTTCAGGTACTTCTCGAATACTTTGACCAAGACAGTTTCATCCAGCACGGCCGGCGGTATTTGCGTCGAGTCCAGCGGCTTCATGAACTTCTCGAATACTTTCTCCAAGACAGTTGCATCCATCACGGCCGGCGATGTTTGCGGCTCCCGCGGCATCATAAACTTCCCGAGTACGTTGGTCAAAACAGTCTCCATTTCCGACGCCGTTATTGGATCCTTCGCCGAGTAGTCTGGCGACTCAAGCGCCGTTCCATTGGCATCTAGCACCTCATCCAGGCCGTTCTGACGTACATTCAAGTTAGACCTTGGCACGCAGCTAAGAGATCACCGGCCACGCTCACCTCATTTGGAGCTGCATGTGTGATGTCATGGGGCGACGAGGAGGCTCTGGCAGTGCCCGTGCCGACCGGGTCGGATTCCTGTGTATACAGGTCAGTGATCCTGTTTGCCGTTCAATTCTGCTTAAACTCACAGATGACTCGGATTCAGAACCGCCGTTTTCGCTGGAGCTCGTTCGGCGGATGGAAAGTTTTGGTGACAACGCCGCGTTGGGGTCGGGAGTGTTTGTGTTCTCTCCGGGAACCGACTGCACCGGCGACCCCTGCATTCCACAAATACAACAAATACAATCAGCTTTCATGTTGTAGCAGAGAGGAACGACGTGCGCACCTCGGGTGCGCTCATGACAGCGTCCGAGGGTAATCAGTCTAGCGCAGAGAGATGGATGTGGGCGGAGAGAGCGAGAGGGCGTGGCAGGGCGGAAGACAGTCACGTATGGCAGACCAACCTCACGTAGCTCAGGGTGGGGACACACGACGACTCGGAGCTGTCCACAGAAGCGCACTGAGGATGCGTCTGCACGTTGACGGCACGGGAACGTATGCCACCGAATTTGAGTCTGTGGTACGCTGATGGACAGAAACGCCACTCAGTGTCGAGTCGGCAAGGGTCCGGAAGTTCGCAGTGACATGGGAGGGAAGGTACATGCCATTGATTGCGATAACATCATGACCCCGTTACGTGGTATCCGGTTCCGGCAGCAACGTTGTACCTACACGGAAACCATGAGCAGACCAAGGCGTACGACAGCTTATGCGTGGTCCTCGTCAACGCGCAACAAATACTGAGTCGCTGCATGCGCACCATCCCTCCGCGAGATGAACGGTAAACATCGACGAGAGCCCGCTAGAGTCTGGCTGAAACTGCCTAATTTAGCGGCCCCTTTCCCGCCGAGACGGGTCTGGTATAGAAGCTGTCAGGCGTGCCATATGTACGTTGACCTCGCAAGCGCACAAGACACTATGTATCCACAATGGGGCATTTGAACACCGGCTACTAGAGCGGTAACGCTTAGTTCACTGGGCTGACTGGCCCACCCCGAGAGAACGCGCAGAACTCGCCAGTCTCCCGTCCAATACGTCGGGCGGCGCAGTAGGCCTGCGCGGCGGGGTATCACTAGCACTGGTCCGTCGGCGAGGAATGAGACAGCCGCGTGCCTGTCGGGACAGCCCCTTCACAGCGACGGTTATGCCCACGGCGCATATTCGAAGCAACGTATGCTGATTGAACACGAAGGCAGTGTGTAGCATTCGAAATAGCTCACCGCGATGTCCAGTGCTGTCGCTTCAGTGCGTACAGTGAGCAGCTGGCATACCCTGGCACGAACCTTGCCATGAGGCTTCTGTGGTGCGTGTCGTCCGCTTTGGACGTTTGTTCCCAAATCGTGAGCACTTCCGAGTTCAAACGTTCTTCGGACGACGCACCGCTGGGGTCCTGGAAAACAGAAGGTATCTTAATAATGCAATCCGTTGGACAGCACCTTTGCAAATTTCGCAGGCGGCTCACATACGGAGTACGGCTGCTCAATCGCTCGCTGAGAGATTGCGGACGTGAGCGGGAAATCAACACTGTGTCAGGGGCCACTCACATCGAACAAGGAAACTGTTGTCTTTCTTTTGTTCACCAATTGAACCCCGAGTGTGGCCGGAGGTCGTGTCTGCGCCCGTCCACTTATTGAGTCCGTAAGTAGTGATTAGGTGGATAGAAATGAACAGCGACAGCGGGAGTTTCACCTCCATACACAGGCCCACCTGATGATATCGCCCTCTGCACTCAATTTGCCATTGATAGGAGCACTCCAGTTGAACCAGCAAACTCCAAGCTCACTATTAGTACGCACATTACAGCGTGCATACAACCTTGGAACGTTACGTTGCCCATGATGAGCGAAGCACCCCAGAAATCAACATCAGCGAGCCCCCCGGGAGGGCTCGTCGCTGACGAGCCCTGTGCAGACCTTCTCGTGGTCCGGGGGGTAAGTAACCCTCTCAAGGGCGAAACGAACATGCACTTTAAGGTCTGTCGCCGTTGTTAAACGCGTAGACCAGGATATCGCCTGAGAGCGTCATCCGAGGAAACCGAGGCCAATCCACCCTCTTTCCTCCTAACACCCAGAGTGTTAGAGTACTTCTAGGTACTACGAGACTCAACGTGCCATAAAATACACGAAGTCAGAAAGAAAAATGTACCTGACGACCACGCTCACTGGTCCGATGGCCCACCCTACACTGAGCGCCCCTAGACTGAGCTAGCGCTGACCCGTCGGGCACGGCGCCAAAATTAAAGTTCCGGCCACCACCAAAACAACCTCAAACACAAGTGCCACCTGTGGCTGCACCCCTAAAACAAAGAACTCGACTGATATCGTCCGAAAAGAATGGATTGGAACTGAGTCCTCCTCTCTGCGATGCCGCCCTCCCAAGTGCTCCACCCTGGTTGCAAAACTCTCCTTTACCCACTATCATGTTAATGAGCGTCTAAAAAGAAAAATGCATACATCAGTGTCTCCATGATAACGTAACAGCGGATCTTCCCAACCGGCTATAATGTCATAAGTAAACGCTCAGCCCTCTGTTAAAAACTGGCCTCTCATCAGGGGACAAGAATCCCAGATAGCAGCGATGACACCCACCACCCCAACTAAACCTCCGCATCGACGATACAAACACTCCTCGAGATGGCCAAGAATACCAAAGCGCCCGATCCATGGACCCCCACAGTCCTAGATCTCAATGCGCCAACGCCCTCGCCACCAGCACATTGCCTCCCCATCCTCCACCCTTCGCACAACGCGTCGAATCCCTTGACGATTGAAGTGGATGGAATCCCTGAACGAAATGGTGCAACCTGGACGTGGACAGTGAAGAAACGCCCACTCTCCCAAATCGAGGCCGGCCAACCGGTCGTGCTCATTACCGGAGGATCACGTTCTGGAACCGGCCTCATCGAAGCAGTATCTGAGCTCCGGAGACACTGGATCACGTGGTCCCTCGCCGGATCACCGGGGATCTACGGGATCAGAGCTCCAACGTCATGGTCGAGACTCGCCGGTCGCGACAGAACAATCCATACAACCCTATACCACCTCTTACCGCCCCTACCACCCCCACACCTCTCTCTCACCTCGAACATGCTCATCCGCGAGAGCAACGAAAGCCCTTACGAATTTGAATCCGACGAGGAAGAGGAGGCAGAACCCTAACCGAGAGGCGGCATGGCAGGCACCGAATACGAGATTCTGAGGAACAATCACCGTAGTCTCGATCACTGTAACTACACGTCCCGCCCGCAGTAAGCTACTACATCCGGTCGATCATATTCGATATAGGGCGCCTCGCCCACTCTCAACACAGCACACGCGCGTAACTAGGAAACATCCCTACAAGTGCCACTGAAACAGTATCCTCGAATCCTATATCACGACGCGCGCCATCCCACGCACCGGGGACGGTAAAAAGAAAGAAGGTAATACGCTGCACTCAATAAGACGGACGGTGAAAGAAATCGTGAACGCACCAATACCTCTCGAGCACATAACTCTCCGAGCCCAATCTCGCTACCAATAGCGCCGGAACGAACACGGATCGAGCCAGTGCGACGCGAACGGTCGAAAGGCCGAAGCTCGCGGCGAAAAATTTAGATCCGCGACCCCTTGCTCGCTAGATCGGACAACTGCACCGCCATGCTAACAGATTAGCCGACCCGACATGCGCGCCATCCCTGGACATGGTAGCCCCGAACGTGAGACCAATGTGGCACAAAGGCCCCACAATCCCCGCCGGCAAGAAGCCGCGTCCACTTTGGGACACCTGCCAAATATTCATTGCCAATTTCGATTAACAGGCGCTAAACACTCCCAACACCGCAGAATATACCTCGAGGTCAGGGTGCGTACGAAAACCTAAGCCGCCCTCCACCACTCAATCCCAATGATTTCAATGCCTTACACACTCCCAACTCACTCACCCCGAGAAAAGAACGATAAACTCGGAAATCCACGCCAACTCTTCCTAAACAGAGAAACATAGACCTAGCCACCTACCAAAATCTGGCCGCACCCGCCTGTCCGCCATGTCGTACGCCCGATGACAAGCGCGAGAAGAAAATCACACAAAATTGAAATCCACGACTGCTACAACGTGAGCTGGAAGCTCACGTCCATCAGAACGAACGCAAACGACAACGCACAGCCCGGTGCAGTGGACCCATCGACAGCTCTTACCTCATCCTTGGCCATGAGGATAAAAGGAGGCCTGAGGCTGCGCTATCCACATCCAATAGATATCTTGCTATCCTCTGTCTCCTGCCCAGCATGAACCAGAACAAATCCGCCTCCAACGATGGGACCGATTCGCCTCCTCGTCTCGTCAGGACTAGTTCGCCGCCCGGCAGACGCCAGACATCTCTCCCTGCCCGCTCCCCGCCCTCACGCCTCACCGGAGCCAGCTCCGCCGCCTCTCCTGCCGGTAACCCCTGGGTCTCCCCCCGAGCGATCTCCCCCGTGGAACGCACTGGGCTCTCTTACGCTGCTATGGCGGCAAGGCCTCTGTCACCTTCGCTCCCGGCCCCGAACCAAGTGCCGGCTACCGCCTGCGACAACCTCGAGACCGAGAACGCCACCGCCGCCACTGCAGTCGACGCGAATTCCGCAAAGGATGACAATGGGCCCGCGTCAGTAGAAGTAGCAGCAGTTGAGGGAGGCAACGACGAAGAGGTCGTCGTTAAAAGTAAGCAGACTCATCTTTACAAAGCGCTCCCATCCCTGACTCCTACCGCAAGCCGAAGAAGCGGAGACCATGCTAGACACCTCCCGCACGAGGTCCGGAAAGAAATTGACGGCCTCTAAACAGAAAGCCAAAAAGCAGAGGGCCAAAAAGAGCGCGGCGGTAACCGGCAAGGCAAAACTGTCGGTGGGCGAAGGACACCCGGCTGCCACCTCCTCTACAGCCGCCACCTCCGCCGCCATCGTGCCAGCGCCCGAGGCCGCAGACCCACCGACGACCACGACACGGGCGGTCAGCGACACGCGCAAGCGCCGCCGTGTCTCTACCGACGTAGACGGGACAACAGCGCAGACCAGCGCCATACCTCGCATCCAGGACCCAGTCGTCGCTCCAACGCTCCCTGTGACACCCACCCAACGCGCCGGCGCTGCGGTGATCTCGATCTCGTCTTCACCGATCATTGATGACCTCCACGACCCACCAGCGGCTACGACGTCCGACATGGAGATAGACGACGTCGTCATGCTCGAAGGCGACGAAATCCCGCTCTCCACGGGGCAAATCCGTATGTTCTATGGCTTGCACCCTACCTACACCGCTGATGAGTACCGTCCTCGTCCCATCTTCGCTGCACCGGGATGTCTATCAGGACCTGGCGTCCCCGGTGCACAACCACCGCGCGTGCGTCAAGCTCCGGGCGCAACCTATATGGTCCAACGCTTTCTGGAGGAGCAATCGCAGCAGGAGACGAGTCCGTACGTCTTGGTCCGCGAGGACTTCGCAGGAGGAAACATTGAGGGTACGTCGCACGACGATGCACCACCTATGACCAATACTAACATACGGACGTCTAACAAGACTTATACACTCCGGCGACATCCCCGCGTCTCGCCTACGCCAAAATACCGGTTGGACCGCCTCCCTCTCGGGAACCGTCAGCTGCGTTCAACCTCAGCGCCGACATGAACCCCTTCCTCGGCAGACAGGGAGACCCGCTCTCCCCAGCGCTCTACACGCCCAAGGTTCACGACGCGCCTTTCTCCTCTCTTGATAAAGGAAAGGCCCCGCAACGTAATGCGACGGCCGGACCGTCGAACGCATCCCGAGACGTTGATCCCGCTACGTACCAGCGCCCTCCTCCTATCGTCCCGCCCACTTTTTCCCACCCACACCCGGTACACTACGCCCCTGGCCCTTTCCCTAACTTCCCACCTGCGCCTGTCACGCCTATTTTCCCCACTGAGCCTACCATACATCACTTCCTTCCCATCCCGCCCGCTGAGCCCGCTATTCCCGCCGAACCCGCCTTCCCGACGGGTCCTATCGCGCCGCTTCCACAGGCGCACGGTTTCTCCGCCCCAGGCGCGATGACGCGGCCCCCGCCTGGCGGATGGCTACCGCTCCAAGGCGATGATTTCTTCTGGCCTTACGGAAACATGGAGCCGAGCCAACTAGCTGTATGGACGACTGATCCCGAGCCATGCGTTCTCCTCCACTTCCTGGGCCGCAGCGGGAACGACCCCGGGAACCACGGACGCGTCACCATGGCGCATACGATCCTTAGGAAAGTCTACGACATCCGATCTGCCTCGATCACGCAGCCCATCGCTGCGAACCCCCAACCTGCACCGAATGCGTACCCAACTTTCTACCGCGTCAGTGACATAACAATTCCGCAGCGCGACGCTCTACTCCGAGACCAGTGGATCTCCACAACGGACGGCACCATCGGCATAATTGCAGCCCCCCATGAGCCTCCTACGTTCATGGGAGGATTCCGCTATCCGGGACGACTGGCGCGCACGTCTTCGAACGAGGACATCGCAAGAGGCTTCCAAGACGGCTTCGAGTCTGAGGACCTCGGGCCATACATCACCGCGCTCATCACCGCCGACATCAGGTCCGGCGGCAGATGGCGGCACCTGTCCGTCGACGACGCACGCCGCCTCGTACTCCAATCCATACGCGTCCGACAAATCCGGCTACGTGAAGGACAAGACGAGGAACCGATCGCGCTGCTCTACGTCGAATCCCCCACTGCTGACGCTGCGGAGTGGATCAACTTCCGGGACCGCGTACGCGGGCATGTCTACGGTGGACCGTACGCAGGCCCTCCCGAGCTCATCGAAGATACGTTCTTCTGCATGTATTGTCACTCATCCGACCACCCTACAGTCGCCTGCACCCTGCCGTCCACGCCTGGATGGCACGGCCCCTCCATCGCTGAAGCTCGCGAGTCCCTCACGAGAGACCGCCGAGGACAAGGCAACGGACAGAACGGAAGAGGAGGTCGTGGTGGTCGTGGTGGACGAGGCGGTCGCGGCGGCAGAGCACGGGGAAATGGCTCTCGCGGTCGTCGTAACGGTATGAACTAGTCGGACGCTATACATATGTGATCGCCCTAGATGTACCCTGTATCTGATAACAAGTACTCTCGCAACAAATATACGTCCTCTTTCGCGTATCCTCGACATGTTAAAAACATCTCGACAACCCTCCTCTCATGACTCAGATACAACCCAAATACGAATCACAGGATAGGAAACTCTCATAAACTCATCTCACTAACCACACGACACCCGGGAACGAAGCCCACACTTACTGACTGCGAACGCAGGACAGGAAAGCTTCCAAACCGCCGTGCCGTTCCTCTTACAGCGAGTGGGCACTATTTAGACTTGCCCCAGGCTGAGAAGCCGAAGCTGCCGAGGCAGCGTGTCCCCTGAGGGAACCAGGAGTGTTCCCCGCACCCGACAGATCGTTGTAGTCGGAATGTGTAGCGCAACGGTGAACAACATAAATCTAACCAACCATACGGACGATCTCACAACAACTGGCTTACCTCTCCTCCATCAGAGAGAGCTCAACGCGTCCCCCGCCCACGCTGGTCTCGATGATCAGATGGAGGAACCTGGAGACGGGGCTGCCCCTCTGCACTCCCTGACACAACCGGTTGCAGGACCAAGGCCTAGGGGCCGACGACATCCAAGGGAAACCCCCTTAACACCGGCAAAGCAGACTCCTGCTAAAACATCAGGACGGAAAACAAAAGCAGGCATACACGTTTGCTCGCTCAACATAAACGGGCGTGGAGGCATGACAGGCCCCCAGAACCAGAAATGGAATGAAATCAATCAACTCCTAAGAGAAGATAGAATTGGCATACTGTGCCTACAAGAGACACACCTAAACGACTCTGACGTCCAGAACATAGAAAATATCTACGGAAGGAGGATCACGATACATAACTCAAGTTCAACCTCTGCAACGTCCTCCCAAGGTGTTGCAACAATACTAAACCGCGAACTAGTAGACACCGCGGGTACTCAGTTCACGGAGATCATTCCCGGGAGAGCAACGCTACTCAGGACTCACTGGCACGCAAACAAACACCTCACGATAATGAATGTCTATGCGCCCAACCCCCCGCAAGACAACGCCGCTTTCTGGCAACAATTGCTGCAGATGGTGGAAAATGGAAAGCTCTGCAAACCCGACCTCTTGGTCGGAGATTTCAATATCGTAGAAGAAGCAATTGACAGAATCCCTGCGAAGGAAGACTCACCCACGGCAGTACAAAACCTAAGATCCTTACTACGTTGTCTCAACCTATTTGACGGATGGAGACTATCCGAACCCTCAAAAAAGGACTTCACCTTCCCACAGAGGGGTAGCGCATCGAGATCAAGACTTGACAGAATATATGCGACAAACGAACTAATCATGTCTTCACAAGAATGGTCCATTAAGACGACGGGAGTACAAACTGATCACAGGCTGATCTGTGCACACCTAAGCACCCGATCAGCGCCCTATATCGGACGAGGCAGATGGAACCTCCCCTCACATCTCCTAGATGACGATGAGTTTAAGAAATCAGCTGCTGAACTCGGCACAGCAACAATCAAACTGATGAAATCCACCACGCACCTAGATGGCAATGACTTCCCCAGCCCAATCCAAATTCTGCACTCGCGTTTTAAAAACGACCTTAGGGAGCTAGCGAAACGGGTCCAAAAGGAACGGTCTCCTAAGATAAGGTCTGAGATTAACCGCCTATCTATGCACCTAAAGGAAATAGAAGCTCACCCGGAATACGCTGTATCCGTCTCGATGCAAGCAGACTCAGCAGTCATACATAACCGAATACTAGCACTGGAACGGAAGCGACACAAGACGGCGAAACTCACTACCACAGCGCGGTACGTAATCAATGCAGAACGCGTCACCAAGTACTGGTCCGCGATAAACCGAGAACGAAAACCAAGGGACCTTATGTATCTCCTCCAAGTGCCTCAATCGGACCCTCCCTCCTATGAAACTAGGTCAGACAAAATGGCGGAGCTAACGAAGACCTACCACGAGCAAATACAACATCTCGACCCCCCGGGTTCTCCAGAATGAATCAAGAACACGCGATCTCAACTGTGCTCAACTCCCTGGACTCTAGTCTCGACTACACGGACCTAGAGACCCTCTCATCAGACGTCGACACAGATGAAATAAAAAACGCACTCCGTCTCGCCCAATCAGGGAGAGCAACAGGGTTGGACGGGATCCCCTACGAGTTCTGGTCAACCTTCATGCGCAACGCCGGAGAAGGAGCGTTCAACAGCCTTGAATACCTCCAAATTGTTTTCGGTGATATAGAGTCCTTCGGAGTGAATCCTGCCGGCGGCTTCGCCGACGGATGGTTATGTCCGCTCTATAAAAAAGGTGATCGCCAAGATATCAGCAACTACAGACCCATCACCCTCCTAAACACGGATTACAAAATATACACGAGAATACTCACATCTCGCCTCGGGCAAGTCGCCGAGAAGCTGATCCACCCCGACCAAGCCGGCTTTGTACCAGGAAGACACATTGAAGATCAAACGCAAACCTGTCGCGTCCTTGTAGACTACGCCGAGAACCTAGAAGAAGATGGAGTCATCATAGCCCTTGATCAGGAAAAGGCGTATGATAAAATCGACCATACATACCTTTGGCGCACGCTGGAAGCTTTCCATCTACCGCGACGCTTCATCAACAAAATAAAGGCACTATACAAACATGCACGCACGAAAGCTATTGTGAACGGTGAAATTAGCTCCTTCTTCAGTGTAATAAGGGGCGTCCGACAGGGTGACCCTCTCTCCTGCCTCCTATTTGACATCGCGATCGAGCCGCTGGCAGTGGCCCTACGTCGCTCATCGCTAATGGGCTTCCGCATACCTGGAGCCACCAACAAATTAATAACAAAACTGTTTGCCGACGACACCTCCACCTTCTTATCAAAACAGGACCGCTGGGAAGACCTCTGGCAAATCCTTGAGACATGGTGTAACGCCTCCCGTGCAAAATTCAATAACGGCAAAACGGAAGTAGTACCAGTAGGATCTGAAACTTACCAAGAAGCAGTAGTAAGAACACGTCTCCTAAACCCAGAAGATCCGTCCGCCGTCCACATCCCTCAACATGTGCGGATCGCCGCTGACGGCGAACCGGTTAGAGTCCTAGGAGCATGGATAGGAAACAAAGTTGACCAAGTAAGCGTATGGACGCCGGCTCTCACGAAAATAAAGAACTTCCTCGACAGATGGGGAAAATGCAGACCGTCCATGATCGGCAAACGTCATATAGTCCAAATGGGACCGGGAGGAATATCGCAATACCTGTCGGTAGTCCAAGGAATGCCTAAATCAATCGAGGTAGAACTGACCAAAATAATCCGTACCTTCATGTGGGGCAACAACAATGTCCCACAAATAAACCTCGCAACCTTGCACAGACCTATAACAGAAGGCGGCCTCGGTCTCCTGGACATTGAATCAAGAAACGAAGCGATAAACCTAATGTGGCTTAAACGATACCTAGACCTGGGCCCGAATCGACCTACCTGGGCCTTTGCAATGGACGCCATCATAAATAAATATGCCACAAGAGACGCAGGAGAGATCCGACCGAAAGCGCAAATCAATACTTTCCTTCAAAGCTGGCGCCCCTCACACGGAGGACAGTCTTCCATGCCCCAATATATTAAGACCATGTTATCGACGGCAAAGAAATACGGAACCCACCTAGAGGCTCTGAAAGTAGACACTTCGCTCAAGAAGCAACTCCCAACGTGGTACCACATTGGAGCAACGACGGCCCTACGACGACTAAACAACACGAAAGTCAGCGATTGCCTACGCGATAATCATGGTGTCATAACCGTTGCCGACCTCTTGCACTCCACGCGATCAACATGCGGATCGACCCCGCCGCAACAAAAACAGAACTGGGGGAGGACCTATGTGACTGCCCCGAATGCTCAAATTCAAGGGCAGCAGGATGCAGACACCCAGAGAAATGTAGGCTAGCCGCTTTCCGCATACTGAGCGAAATTTTACCGAAGTGGAACCCGCTCTCCATAGAGTACAAAGACGGCCTATCCTTAACAACGAGGCGGTCTCTTCGTAACGATAACGCAAACACGAATGAAGGAGACACCCTCACCTTCAACCCCTCAATCACCGCCAGAGGCGGTATATCTGAAACTTTCCGCGTCTTCGTGGAATCTAGCACAATGCGCGATCCCCCTTCACACCGTAAACGCCCAGGACTTGAAGTAGTTAGCGAGTCCACGCTTGTCTACATCTTCAGAGCCCTGCCAGAGAACAACGCCGGAGAAAGAGAAGCTGCGACTCCCGGCAAATATATCGCTTTCTTCGGAGAAAACGATCACAGAAATGCATCGATGCCTGTGTCCAAAGACCCCGTCTCCCACAGTTCGGCACCAGGAGAAATCATTGCCGCGTTGCATGCAGTAGCACAGACCCCGCTCGACGCACCACTTCGCATCCTGAGCACAAATGACATACTCACATCCATGATTATAACCAAATCGCCGGAATGGGAAGACCACGGTTGGATAGACGTATCGCAGGCAAGGCACACACGCGTCCTTCTCAACAGACTTCGCCAACGATGCGCCGTCACGTCCCTAGGAAAGATAGTCAGACCGGAGGACCGAAAAACACTTGATAAAGCGAGACAATCCGCCTCCTCAAACCGATCGCTGGATCTCTTCCCCCTCATCCCTCCCCCAACGCTCACTGAGCACCCGAGGTTTGACATCACAGGAGCAAAACTCCCCGCTCTCACTCAAGCGCTAGCATACAAAGGGATCATAGCATGGAGGAACACGCCCCCAAGACGAGTTACATCTACGAACCTTGACACCATCCGCAACAGGACACCTGAAGACACTATAGCAAACAAAACAATATGGCTCAGCACGAGACATAAAGACTTCAGCAGATCTTTCGCAACATTCTTGTGGAAATGCATCCACGGGGCGCTGCGATGTGGAAGCTACTGGTTGGCAATCCCCGGCCTCGAGCACCGCGCCCAATGTAGCTTCTGTGGAATGACAGAATCAATAACACATATACTGTTCGAATGCACAGCAACAGGCCAACGCGAAATATGGCAAATAATCACCGGCCTATGGCTGAAAAAAGGCTTACCATGGCCAGACATGACGACTGTAGACGTTCACACCCTAGGACTGAAAACCTGGACAGATGAAAGAAATAGAGTCAGACCGGGTGCAACTCGATTATGGCGAATTATGATCTCGGAGGCGACTCACCTCATATGGAAACTACGCTGTGACAGAGTAATTGGCCACCAAAATGAAGAAAGCTGGGAACACAGTCCCCTGCACGTGCGATGCAAACTCGCCTATGTACTGAACAGCCGCCTTGCTATAGACGTTGAGGCCACAAGAAAGCGATACGGCAAACAGGCGCTGTCTCACGACCTAGTCCTAGCCACATGGAACGCCGTCATTTATGATGAACTAGCGCTCCCGGATGATTGGACGAAGTGCAAAGGTTTTTTAGTGGGTAGTTCCCCGATCCTACGCGTTGATATAGATCCGGGTTGATGAGTCCCACACTGGCTGTTTAGCCGTGCGTAAATTGCATTTTTTTCCGTGGACTGCACTTACGGGTAACACCGTACGCAAGCTGGGCGACCGGGGCGGACCAATTGTCTGTTGCCGGCGTCTGTAAAAGCCCTCCAAAAAAAAAAAAAAAAAAAAAAAAAAAAAACAGCGACAGCGGGCGCTCGATGTCCCGCTCGCTCGGACCTGAAGGGCCTCATTGGAGTCTGGCACGAACCTGTGCAAGATTTCGAAAGAGGAAAGGCAGCGGACTCTCTACTTACGTGCGTGGTCGGATGAAATACACGTACCGCGAGGTAAGGATAGATTCGAGGCGTCTGTCACACAGTGGTCAGGCGAGATTCTTGACCTACTGGAATGATGTGCGAGTTTGCTGCGAAACTGGTCACCGCAATCGTCAGGTAGGCTGCTCCGATCGCGAGGACGACGGCGTCGACCACCCAGCCTCCACGCTCGAGGTGAGAGAGGCGATATCGCGGACGCGGGACCGCGGTGCTGGTTCTGACACCGTGACGGTCACAAAGAGCTTGCAAAGAGCCTGACCGCGAATTGGCGCTCGTACCCCGCACGCGCCGCGGCTCCGTCCTCCTCACGCAGTGACCAGCCTTTGTTCTCGCCCTCGACAGAGCTGACCACTTAATTTCTTCGTGTCTGGGATATGCGACGGTGTCTCCTAGTCAACACGATTGCTGGAACTCGATGACAGATGCTATTACTGGAGCCGGCCTTACTGCCGAATGCACTACGATGAGGCTCCCATCCTCCTCCTCCCCTTGGTCTGCCAGGTCGACGCCGACCTCTTGCTTCCCTCATCTCTTGTCCCTCGAACGGTTTCCGCGCTTCAAGCGGCGCAGACCCGGTGGCGATATGTTTCTTAAGACAGCGGGCCGCGCTCGACGCAAACCCGGACGGGTACGAGGAGAGCTCATTTCTGGGAGCGTGAGTCGCGGTTTCGCTTCTTCCATGTGCTTTCTAATGACCGAGAACGTATAATTCTAGCCAAAGTCGCTGAATCGCCCCAACGGATGCCGATGAGACAGCACGGAGCCCGAATCTGTCGTGACAGGACTCGAAAACCTATAAGGACCGTCGGACGGACACTTTGACGCAGAGCAGCCCTTGGTTGCACCTCTTATCATGCGGCTCTCAGTGCTCACCGTGGTACCCTCTCTGTAGGCGGTATTTGGTACGCGGCGTCAATGAAGAATCGTCGTTCCAGTCGCCGTGACTGTCCGCTGCTCAGCATCCGGTATGCAACGCCTCCCTAAGATCACTGACACATCCACACTCTTGTCGATCTACTGCTGACGTTCAACTTGCGCTCAGGATCGTCTTCTTCAGGCTCCGCATAGCGAAGTTTAGAAGATATGCGGATCCCTCATACGCTAAGGAACTCAGAGACGGCGACCAGCGGGTCATCCACAAGTCGAAGCTGTGCATCGCATACCGCCGCGGTTTACAACCATAACAATAGGTGCGTCTATTTCCGCGAACGTACTCTACACCGGGTATACATTCTGAGATGGCTCATCGCGGTGGCATGCAAAGCGATCATCTCGTATTGACGGGAGCGTACAGGTATTTTTACTACCTCTATGATAGGATAATCGAGGGCCCTTGCACAATCATCGAGCGAGACTCCTGCCGTGCACCTCTCCATCCCAATCCATTCGCGCTCGTCGCTCCTCACGCCTTGCGCCATAGCTTTACCGGCGACCCTATTCCCATTCCTGCATTCGAGCTCGTCGCTCCTCACGCCTTGCGCCATAGCTTTACCGGCGACCCTATTCCCATTCCTGCATTCGAGGTGAACAGCCTCGAGACGGCGTACTCGCGCACCGACGTTCCATCTCTGGACTGGCATTGTCCTGAGGGACAGATCTGTGACGCGCTGCCCGCCGCAGTAGACCGGCTTGGTGATTTGTGCGGGCCCCTTTCTCAGTCGCTCGCGCAAATCCCATACCCGGCTACACTTCTGTGCTCATATGCAACCATCTCGTGCAATGTCTTGAACGTGTTAACGTACCGTACTGTCATTCTCAACGGGTAATGGTGAATGTTCAAACACCAATGTATTGGCTTCGAGCCGTGCTTGTCTCTTGTGTCGACGAATGGTACTGTCGGCTGGTTGGGGCCGAGCCGCGGAGGTAGCATCCGCGAAGCGCCTCTAAGATTACGTCTGTACCAGTCGTCTGCAGCTTCGCCCCTCCTCGCTCCTTGTGAGAGGGCGCGTCTGCGTTGTGCTCGACCACGCATCACCCCTCGCAGACCGCCAACGGGGGACCCGTTTAGTGTGCTGGGATCTTCGTACAGCGTGTATGTGGGCGTGGGCATACGAAGGACATGGCCGCTGGCCGCGACCCGCCACGGGGAATGCAGTGGAAGGTCGAGGGCTGGACCCCGGTGACTGGAGTGACACGCGATGATGTGAGTTGCATTGTTCGCCTTCTCCTCGCGCCGTGCTCATAGATCTATAGCTCCAGTAAATTGATAGACCCTGTAGGCGTTGCTACGAGCCTGAGCGTTGGACGGCCCGTCGCCGACTTCCGTGGACAACAACGCGCATACATGGGCCTGGTTTGCTGGACGTGACCGTCCTCGCGTCGTGTGCGCGACGCATCCTTTCCAGAATTCACTGGCACTGGGAGGCAGCTGGGAGTCGCCCTGCCCGAGCCTGCGAGGAAGACAAGCGTGAGATCGGGAGTGGTACCGGGGCAAGGAGCGCCGCTGCAGGGGACGATCGCCCTCTTCCCACACAGACGCGTAGGCATCCCTGCTCCGCAACATCTCCACATCTCACCCCTAGTGCCCATTTCGGATTCGTCGTTCCTCGACATGCTCGACTCTCAGTACTCGCGGCAACTTGAACAACCGCATGCCGATCTTCCTCAGTGCGCTCCTATCTGGAGGCCCAGTGTTCCTTGCGTCCCGCTCGTATGGCTTCGCTTTTGTTGTCGAGGGCAATGGTCTCGGTTCGCACGCTCCTTCCGGCCTCGACACTGCCTGTCCGCTTGTTGGCGACAAGGGGGCGTCCATCCCGGATTGTGACCGTGTCCCCTACTTATTCAGGTTCGTGGTAACTATCTTCTCCGCTAAACAACGTCCTGATGGATCATGGCATGCGCAGCGGGATCGGAGATATGTATATCGACGGACATTGTCGGCAATATTCTTATGCGCGGTACGGACTTTAACATGGTCGGCTTCGTGGGCCACACCAGGTTCGTTCTTCTCGCTCGGGATGCAGACAATGATGATCTCAGGGCCGTCCCGCCTGCCTCTCATCCAGGTCCGCTCCTAGACATCTCGCGACTCTTTCCTGACCCACTCGAACACTTGTTACAATGGCCCAGAAGACCTCTACGCAGCCCAGCTGATATACCTCGCAGGCCGTGGCACCCGTGTTCGATCCCGCCGATTGGCAAAGGACCTAATACTGCGGCCCTCCGAGATACTATCATCATTTGGGTCCCGCTTAACACTTGTTTCTGAAGCAGCGAGTGTAGATCGTTCGCGCGTGTGGCTGGTGAAAGCTTTCCTAAGACCACTTCACGGTAGCACCCACCGAACTGTGGTCGGTTTCTCCATTTCGGTCATCGGGCGCGTCGTCACGGCTGCTCCGGAACCTGCATACACTGCATAGCCCACTACAGCTGTGAGTCACCTCGTGACGCGTACCTGCAATAGTCTAGTGCGTTAGTGCGTCCGTCCTGACGTATACTACCCTCAGTTCACTGATGCATCTTTTCAGTAAGTAGCCCATCCGTGACCTCGCTCAAGGGATGACCATCCGACAGTGCTGTCAGACGGATGGTGGTTGTTTATCAAGAGACTGGCCTTCAACCTGACCTTTTGAAGGCTCGGTTGCGATCCAGGTACTACGCGCTCATCGGTAGCCCCGCCTGCTCGTCCCATTGACGTGTCCAATTCGATGCTTAGAGGCGACTGCGCTAAGCCGTGCATACGACAATGACGGTCTACGTCAAGCGCCTCTTTTCGCGAAGTACCGTGTTTGTCGCCATGCTCAGCTCCATGTGCTTCGGGTCGTCATTAACGAGGACGACGACCTCCACCGTGTCCGTGGAGATCATCCGGAAGATCTGCAGGACCATATATGGTTACAGAGCCGGTGCAGGTGAGCAGCTCCGACATGATTTAGATGGGGTGCCGTGTTGACGTGACCCTCGCAGCACCTCACCTTCATCGAACCACAAGGTACTCCGAGTCAATCGTACACTTACTAGTAGTATGTGTGCTAGTCCCGTGCCCTCGATTCGACAAGCGCCGCTCGCCATGCTCATGCGCCGTCCGCGTCATCAACATTCAACACGACAAAGCCCGGGTGTCATCAGACGGTCCGTTTTCGAAAACTGCGGCCAGGCGTTGATATAGAAGGAGGCGGTCAATCATGACCAAAGACTGAGTGCGGTCGCGCTTGCTTTACGTCAGATGCGGTCGATATCCATCGGGGTGTCACGTCCGCGCACGACTGGCGGACCTGTTTGACATACATGCCTATGACAGCTACAGTCGTCGTCTGCCTCGTCTACCTGACTTTTGAGGTGAGCCAGTGTACCGGGTGAGCGCATTGTTGAAATATCGGCCGGTGGCGCTCGATTTAGATATCGGTTTCGCTCAGGTCGTCTTCGCCTGGATGTAGATGCTACGCTACGAGGCTATCGTTCGCATTCACTGCATCTCATCCACTGTTGGAACGTACACCCATCCAACACCGACCTTCACGCTACATTCGCGTTGGGATTCCTAATCGCCGTTCGCATCGCGCTTGACCTGGTCTTATGCGCAGCTGGGCGCGCACGGAGACGGGCCTGGACAGGAGATGTCGGTCTCCGAGCCTGCCTCTCTTTCGCGCTGGCTGGTCCTGCGTGGAGCGTGTGCAACGATTACGCGGAAGACACGACAGCATCAATGTCTAGTGAGTTGGTCGCGTGTTCTACGACTATGCTGGTGCTCGAGGAGATAAGATAGGACATGACGAAGATGGGCATTGGCCAGGTATGTGGGTCCGCATGTTCTTCGTCATGCACGGGAGTCTTGTGTTGGTTTCGCGACCGCACAGTGCGAGTTGTAGCACACCCCTTGATTTGTAGATGTCCAAGCCAACTGGTGCGACGCATGCCGTGTAGAGATGCGATGCACTACATACCGAATTGAATGCGGCCCTGGCCCGCGTGTTCCCTTCCTCTGTTCAGAACCCTGCGCAGCCACGATCCCACGTCTATGTGGTCCACCTTGATTATCGATAAGTGTTCATTTGACAGGCTCAAGGTTCAGATACGCCTGCCTCGCGCGCTCACCGGAATCAGGCGCAGGAGGCCGGGCCTCTGTCCGAATTTCTCTACACTCGCCGCTGACTGAGTGTGTGTAATGTGAGTAGCACTTTGCAAAGGTTTCAACGGTGTTTACTCGAAGCAAAAGACCGCTCCTGACATCGTGTATTTGTGTTCGATGCTTCTATACGTGCCGGTGAGCGCTACGTAGTATCGATGCCAATATATAGATCTCCTGTCATTGCCTTCACTGCCCCTGTGCTCTCCCTTTGCCCCCCTTCGACTCTCCGCAGCGCGCACCAAGAACTATCTCAAGGCCTCGTCAGGTACGATCTCGCTTTCGGCAACGAGAATATCCTTACTGATCTGAGTCACCGTGCTTTGTTCACAGTGTCGTGAGCCTAGACGGTAAACAACTCGCGAATCGACGACCTGGACGACGCATCTTGGCTTTCCTGATAGCTGGTATACACAGTGGAAATCAGGTAGTGCGCTATCACATTATGCTTGCTTCTGGAGAGCCGCGGTCTGAGACGATGCTATCAGGAGCGTGTGTCCATCGTCGCGGTTGTCGCCGCACACGTGCACGAAGCTTTAAGACTGCGTGGTCACGTCGCCGTAGCGCACATCCAATCTGAACGGAATGGACAGAGTCGAGTCGATGTAAGTGTCGCTGTCCGGATGCGGTACCATAGTTTACACATGTGGCATATAGCACAGCCGCAACGTCTGAGGGCTCCTCTCAAGGTCTTTCGATCTCGCGGCTTCCTGTGGAGGTCTGTGAACGGATCATCGACCACATAGCTACGGGATGGAATATCGGTTACACAAGGGGTGATCCACATCTGACCACTCTCATATCGTGCGCACTCGTATGTCAAGACTGGTACTACCTGACGTGGTATCATCTGCGTCAACGCATTCATCTGCGAGACCGGAAGGACGTCCTATCTCTCTCCAAGACACTTCGCGAAAGACCGCGTCTCCGTGAGGTCGTTCAACAGGTTGTTATATCGGGTGCATCACCCGGGGAACGTCGACCGATCGGGCACCTAGGGACGTTTGCCGCCATGCTCGCGGGCAAGGCCCCTAGGTTGTCGCGGATCACCATTGAAGATGCGGAGTGGACCATCGGCTCGGTCCGAACGGAGGACATCGGCTACCTAGCTGCGTTCAGCTGCATTAACACTCTATTCATCATCAATCTCACCTTGTCGAGTGTCACCCAGCTGTCCCGCCTCGTTTCAGCACTCCCGAGGCTTAGAGACTTATGGTGCTTCAATGTCAGTTGCTTGCAGAAACAGCAAGTCTCCCCGGTCTCTCTCCCACTGAACTGCGCAAATATGGAGGCTCTCGATGTGCGATGGGTTGCACCAGCAGTCGAAGACCTCTTCGTGCAGATCAGTCGGGCTTCCCGAGTGCGCGATCTCGTTCTTGGGGTGGACAGCGACTCGGAGTTGGATCCTCCCTCGGCAGCCAGCAGAAGCCAGACTGTGCTGGATACGAGTTCCACATCTGCAGAAGTGGTTACGCTCCATCTCTATCCCAGTATTCCTGTTCGTGATGGTACAATGGAAGCCACAGTCGGAAAGTCGTCTCAGTTATCTCTCGAGCCACTTGGCTGATTGTTGTGTTCCTACAGAGCGACACTACAACCTTTCACACTACGACCATCTGTGGAGGTTGGAGATATGGCTGTGCCACCCCTTCGCCGCATGGCCCTGGATCCCACATATCCTGTCTCGCATCACCTCGAAACACTTCCAGGCTATGTCTGTCATGTTCCTGCTTCGGACAGACCACATTGTCGATGACTTGGATGTTATGCTGACGACGATGCAGCAAGATGATGTACTGGCGCGATTGGACAGTATCCTGCAGGAGAAACACTTCTCCAGTAACGTTGCGTCGCGCGGCATCTGTCTAGGCATTCGCCAAGGTAACAATACTTGGGAATCTGGCTATGAGCATATTGGAACGAGTTCGGCATTACGAGATCTATGCAATCGGTGGGATGATCTCGTTTGGCAGAAGATGCCACGCTCGCATGCACGAGGTATATTAAGGTACGTAGTACCGGGGACTTGGTCAAATTGCGGAGAAGGCTGAAGTACTCTTTATAGCACTGTGCACAACTTCCAAAAACTCCGCAGTTGGAGGCAGTACGTGCGACGCAAGTGGAGACAGTACATGCGAGGTATACATACTAGCCTGCCAGCTACACAGATAAATGCCGGAGAGGCGCAACCCAAGGATCGAGATGACGAGGGCGCCCGAGGTGACACGGATTGACATCCTTGCAACCGTGCATCCTCACCCGTACCGTCGTGTGGAACCCGTGAGTACAGAACCATCACTCTCAATGTCGCTTTGCTAATTGGTAGCACGATCTCAAGGTACCGAATGTCCTCCTTAACCTCAGCAATGCGAGTCGAGATGCTGCTTGTGTCGGGGAACACATTCACATCCACTCATGATCATATGTAGCATTTCTTTTCCGGTTCTGTAGAAGCGGAGAGGCGGTATTGATGTTGTGTGCTCGAGACACATTCGAGCGTTATGTAACGAGGTTCCGTTGATGCTGAATGCAGCCAACTGTATTCGGACACCGCGCGTATCAAATGGACACTCATGTCTCGCCATAGTCGACCCGCTTCATGACCGCTACGAGCAGCTTGATACATGACATTGAGTAATAAATGGGTGGGTATTGGCAACGGACGGTGCATCAGTGAATAATGCGCAATCACTGACGCTGTCAGAGGCTGCCCGAAGCCGAAGGGAGTGGTATGGTCCTGTGTTTACAAAATACGGGGGCGTGCGCGCAGACATCACAATGGCGGGGGCACAAACGTCACTGCGAGGAACGGGGATCACACCTCAATTGGCGTCTGGACAGCCTTCGTTGTGAGCTGCTCCATACCTCCGGGACAAGACGTCGTCTACTCGGACCTACGAGTCGGACATCGCCTTCCGTTTTGAGTACAAGGGGCCTGTCGCAAACGACGCGTCGGGTCCCTATGAGGTACTTCATAACGGAGAGTGATATTAACAGCCAGAATGACGAATCAAGATGCGAAACATACCACGCTTTTCGGACCTCCTCGATCGACGACTCGCCTTGAGCCGGGATATGTAATCTGCGGGTTCTGCGCAGCCTCGCGTTCGATTCGAGATGGCTGACATCCAGTCATCGTGGCCAGGAGGGTACTGATGGGGTTGATCTCTGATGACGACGCCTGCACAGTAGACAACCGGGAATTGCGCACACTAAAGGATGATCAGACAAAATTGCATGTATACTGAACGATACGGCAGCCTGCGCGAGTAGGACTACAAGGGAGCAAATACTTACGCGCTACGACTGCATGTGTCCAACGATGGGGACATCAAACATCGCGGCATTGTGCGCTATCAACGAATTGGACTCACCACAAGTACCAGATACTGTTCATCCCCGGGACCGACACCGAGTACGCCCGCCGTGGGGACCGGGTCAGCTGTATGCACCGGTCTTGGAGGCGCGGGTGTATACCGTGATTCTACAGAGACGCAGTGGGACACGCCGCGAGTCGGCGATCGCGATGAAGATTAGACGCGTCATGCGAGTGAGCTGGCAGCGACCTCTGTGTGCATGAAGGCATCTTCGATTAGTATGATTCACGAACAGAGCGCGTTCGTCGCACTCCGTGTGAATCGGTGGGCCGCCGTGGATGACGAGCATGCAGGCAGTCGGGAGGAACGTGGTTGAATACTCGCAGCCTATGTTGTGGTACCAGTGGAACGGTTGTATCGGAGTGATGGCCGGGCAATACTACGCTCGATCGCGCGCGGGGCTCGGCGGACTGAGGCGGAATCCGCTTCGTCACAGTGTCTCTTGATCGACACTTTGCCTCGAATGACGGACGTCCCTATCGACCCGCCGCCGATCAGCCGATGTTAATACGCATTTGAGCTGAGTGCATGCTCTGTGAAACGAAGTCTCGTGAGAGTCGACAAAGCAGCGGATGCTTATGGCGATACCGGCCACGAGAAGAGTAGAGAGTGAGTCAGATCTGAAGGCGAGGCTTGATTCTGGACAACCTACTTACCAGTAGCACATCTCCGGTTTTGAGCTAGCTTTGCTGGCACGTAGCCTTACCTGTCTCATGTCCCGGCTCATGTTATCGTCCGTTGCGCGTTACAGAGGCGCGGTACTCACCCGTAATCACTGCCCTGGCCGACCACTACCACTTGAAGGACAACGAGCGAAGACACGCATGCGGCTTCGCCCACGGTACTCGACAATCAACAGGAGGGTTACTCCAGCAAAGAACCTGACAATGCTTACTTCAGGTAGTCGAGAGACTCGTAAGTGAGTATGCTCACAGCAAGCCGAATGGGCAGGAGCGCACAGAGATACGAGGTGGCACGCCGGTGGGACTGATGTCGTTCAGCAGTCGACATTCCTGGGAGGGCGGGTACGAGGACTGGCCAGGGATGAAGGCTAACGTAGCGGGAGGTCTTCAAGTTATATCCATGAGCGGGGCCAGAGGAAGCGTACGCAGGTATGCGTAGAGTATTGGCGAGTAGCCGGGGAGGAGTGCAGCAGAGGCGGGGCTCTTGAGGTGGGTGCCATTGGGAGGCTACGTGGACGGCGACTGCCAGCGTAGCACGGCGAGGAGAAGAAGATGCGCGATAGTTCGAACGTTCTCGCTGAGGGTCAAGTACTGTACTGTCATCAGTGGAGGGGAACGACGGCCTGCGACGCGCCCAAGACGCGCCTCGGACGATTGTCGGAGACGGCGGACCCTCGACGAGCTCTGGCAGTTGGCGCCGGGCAACATTGCCATCCACCACTCCCCGACCCTCAATCGACATCGCAACTTGTTGAGCTGCACACGCATCTCCCGAGTCGCACGAAGCACGCCGCCGCCACAAGAACACGGGCGCATGACGGGCGGGACGCTGGGCTCAGCTGACGTCTGCCTCGGGGTCGTCCTGGACATCGCATACCGCCTTGGACTTCAAGCCGCCCCGTCTTCGTGCGCATACACACTGATGGAATCCCCATTAGGCGGTCCGATTCAAGGAGTCGGATGACGTCGTCTGAGCTCCCACCGCCTGTGACTCTGAGGCCTCCTGCCGGCGGTACGTCCTGTCTCGGTTGTCTACAGTTCCCGGCTTCCTGCTCCGTTACAGATCCCTTTGGATGTATATACTCACTTCACGCTCTATCCACAATGTCAACTCATCCGCGAGCGCTGCCCAGCATCCGCCTCCTCGACTGAACTGGCTTCACGCTCGACAGTCGCGTCAAGTGGTACCGCGTCGAAGGTGATTCCCTTCCGCCAGGATTCCAGGCATGAGTACATGGAGGAAGAGAGTTCCAGAGGAGACGGGAAGGCTGCGACTCGCTGCATGCGAGGCTCATGAGAGCGGGAGTGGTGATGACTGAGGGACGAGACTACGGTATGTCCTATACCTCACTTGTCTACGCAGATGCTGGTGCAGCAGTGACCGACGCACGTCCGTCGGCCCGGCGCGACGTACGAGTGTTGCTATCCCAAGGGTAGCATAGAAGACTGCAGATAGTGTTGTCTAGTGGACGCGGCGGCACATGTTGTAACGGCCCCGCGAAGTATGTTCGGAACTCACAATATGATTCTTTTCCCCTTCAACCCGCTCTTGCTTGTCGCAAATTGCTCGACGGGACGACGGAACATGGTGCGTTACATTGACATGCGATAGTTCAACAAGATTTCCAAACAGACGTACGGGAGGTGGTTTGCAATAGTACGGAACGAACTATGTAGTACGCAGCACGATACGAACAACGGACAGCATCACCTCACTCATGGAAGGTCCAGGAAATCTGGTGTGCGAATACAGGTGCATCGTAGACATTCAGTAAGCCCGTGTGTATCGAAACGCCCAGACCATAGCTTATCAAAACGTCACGAACAGCTGCATCCGAGTCGAGAACAAGTGCATACATACGAGAAAACACCCCATCGCGGTCGAAGACATCGTTCTGCACCGAGAAATTTGTCTATCATCGGTCACGGTTCGTAAAAAATCGACCCACACTGCCCGCTTGCAATGGACATCGACGTCAGCATTCGGCGACGATGACCTATCCAGCAACGCACGACGTACACCTCGACACCTGCATCCTACGACCTCCGAATCAGCAGTTGTTCTGATTCCCGCTGCCCAGCTCGCAGTGCGACTCGGACGGTTGCGTGAGTGTGTCGTCCGGTGCAGCTAACACCTCCTGACTTGGACGCGCGTCGCCGCCTTGACGTTCATCCGCCTGCTCGATTGCGCCTGCGAGTCCGCCCCGACGACCTTCGTCCGCGGATGTTCCTGTCTCTGCGACTCCGCGTGCGACATCGGAGTCGTTTGCACGCGGTTCGGTAGCATCTAGTGGCTGCGAGTGCTCGGTCTGGGCTGCATCCGACCCTTGCGACGATCCGTTGAGCATCGTAGCGGTCTCCGGCGTGACTCCGCTGACGGCTGTTGCTGCGGTGCACGTCGCATTGGGGGCATCGGGTGCTGAGTTCGAGCCAACTCCTACGGGCTGCATCTCGATGTCCGGCTTCTGCGCCGTGGATCCCTCGAGTCTGTGTACTGCGTCAACGCTAGAACAAGCTCCGAGTCGTCAGCGGCGGTCGAGTGCAGTATGAGATTCACTGCTTACAGGGGCTGAGTGATAGATCGCGTCGGACTGTCCGTTCGCAGCTCCGGTGGGTCCTGCTCTTCCTCAGCTTCCGATGTAGGCTCTGGGTCAGCCGCCTGCGGGAAGTCGACGCATCGATCGCCTTCGTTCTGGGGCTCATCTGGAGCGCATTCGAGCCATCCTTTCGAGTCCCCATGATGTCGTTCTAGGCGCTGTTGTGTCCACTTCACGTACCATTGCAAGTCAACGCTGAACCCTTGGACCGTCCCTGGTGGCGTCCACTCATCGCATCCCAGCAGCCACTGGAGTCGCCGCTCGATGTGATTTGTCGACATCATGACGTTCCGGCGAATCTCAGTCGTACTCAAGGATCCATAGATGTCCCCGAAGGCCATGCGACACAATACCCAATCAAGTCTGTATATGGCCGCGGGAGAGAGGTGTTGCACAGCGTCTCGCATCTCCTTGCGGCGGAGGGTAGCCAAGTACTCGTCAAATCGGCGGAGCATGTTGGCCAGGTAAGCTCCCCTCGACGGCTCGGCTGGCAATGTGTGCCCGTTTTTGACGGACAACATGCATATGGCCACAACGGTTGTTATGATTTGAATGGTGGATACAGGGTCGCGGTGTGCGTATACCGTCGTGAGTGCAGTCTGCATGCATACCCAGTCTATGTCGAATTTCAGCTTACGCCCCTTGTGATTGAAGCGATCTTTGACTTACTGTGAAGGTCGCGCAGACGATAGAGCTCGGTATGCGGCGCACACTCGTATTTTCTCGCCTCCTGCATCATAGGTTCAAAGTAGTCCCTGTCCTCCGCGAGGAAGTCAACCGGCATGTAAATGTTCTGTACAACATCCAATGTGGCCCTTCGTTGTTCCGGAGACAGTCGATCATTGTCTAGATGCTGAAACAAAGTCATGCAGGCCTTGCTTCCATCGGTGAGAGGCATAGCGCGAATGAGTCCGGCTAAGCAACGGTTGGAGTCCAAGTCAAGAGGGCTGTCATCAAGTTCTGTGTGCGCGCGAGTGAACGTGTCCAGCGCCATGCGACCTATCAAAGCCGTAGAGGTGCTGTCCAAACCATCGGATTGCAGTTGACTACCAGATGCCGACACAGAGGGTCCGGATGCCTGTGAACGCGGATTCTGTCGTTTTGACAAGGCGTCGAAAATAGTTTGGCCGATCCCCGTCACATTTTCGATTGCTCGGGCAATAGGCATCGCCCGCACGCAGGTCGCCATCGCGCGAAGGACGTCTGTGTCGTCTGCAATGGAATAGATGTCCTTTAATAGGGACTTTGCTTCGCTGCGGGTGGTCCAGTCGCCCAAACATGACTGTTCATGTGCCAGCCAGTCAGATGCGTCCATCAATGTACGCACGTACGATCGACGCTGAGGGAGGGAATGATCGCGGATCTTTTTTATCCGATGGTATATGCGCTTTACGCGATCGGACCGAGACCTAGTCAGAGAAATAATACAGCCGTCGACTCGGTCGATGAAGAGAAAGACCGTCCGACACAACTGCAGGAGGACCCAGTGAACCACCAGCCACATGGGTTTGCAGGCCTTGCGGATCCACCACGCTTGGGGCGACTTGTAGGCACTGTAATCGACTAATGCAGGTGACATGGAGGTGAAAGCTAGAAAGATAAGCAAGGCACCGACAAAGATCGTACTCGGAACGGCAATGTCGAGGCCAAGCTCCCAGAGGTAGCCGACAATCCCGACAACGAAGAGGACGAGGGCGACCTGCAGGAGAAACGGAAGGATGCTGACCATGCGCTCCACTTGCCACTTGTCCATTGCGTGCCTACGGAGCTGCCACGTCCAAGCCTTTTGGGATGCGTCTTGCAGCCCAGCTTTCTCCGTCGCGTGGAAGTTCAGCCATTGGTTCACGGCTAAACCGACGGACGCAGCGCTGAGACTGAAGATCAGGGCGACGAACCACAGCGCAGCTATCCAGCGGGGCGCAGCGGGTGGCGAGGGAAAGCTTGTAGATGAGGAGTTCGTAAGAACCGTCAGCATCGGCACCGAATTCGAGGCATTGGCGGCCATGACAACGGCGTTCGTAGCCGTGTTACCGAGTTGCGCGGATATGCGCTCCAGGATGGCCGTGTTGGGGTCAGGTGTTGGCAACAGAACGGCATAGTACTGAACCACGAAAGCGGTGAGGACAGCGGAAAACAAGCCGGCCTGCAAGGGAATCATTACCATCTCGGTTGCTCGTTGCCGGATCACCATGTAGAACGTAGGCGTGAGCGTGACTCACAAAGACGAGGAGGGTATTGATTTCATTCCGCCATCGTTCTGCACGGTCCTTTTCGTAGGCCCACGCTGTATCTGCCAACTTCAACCACGCGTCTGGCGCTGTTTGCGGGTCTCGCGGCTTCATGAACTTCTCGAATACTTTGAACAAAGCAGGTTCATCCATCGTGGCCGACGGCGTTTGCGGCTCCCGCGCCTTCATAAACTTCTCGAGTACGTTGTATAGAGCGCTCTCCATTTCCGACGGCGTTGTCGCATCCTTCGCCGAGTGGTCTGCCGACTCAGGCGAGTATTTCGTTCCACCGGTATCCGACCGCACATTCAAACCCTTCTGATGTCTGTCAGATATTGACACGCAGTTGGATAATTACTGTTCACGCTCACCTCATTTGAAGCCACAGGCATGGTGTCATGGGGCGACGAGCCTGAGACTCCCGCAGTGCTCGTGCCGACTGGATTTGATGCCTGTGTATACAGGTAAGTGATCCTGTTCGCCCTTCAGCTTCGCTTATACTCACTGGCAACCCAGACGGAAAGCAAGCATTTTCGCTAGTGCTCGTACGATGGAAGGCAATGGAAGGCGCAGACGCTGGCTTAGGGCCGAGAGTCTCCGGGTCTCCTTCGATACATTGGTTGGATCGGACAGAAGAGTGGTCCGACGACTGCTACGCAATGTACGGATACAATGAAATACAGTCAGTCTTCCTGCTGTGCCAGCGAAGAATGAGAGTGCGCACCTCGGACGGGTCCATGACGGCGTCGGATGGTGACCAGTGTAGAGAGAGGCAACGGGGAGAGCGAGACGACGTGGCAGAGTGAAAGGCAGCTGCGTGTGGCGGGCTCAGACACACAGTCTCACGCGAGCTTGGGTAGGGGACGCGACGATTCGGGCTGTCCACGGAAGCGCACCGAAAGTGGCTACCACACGTCGACGACGCGAGGACGTATGCCACCTCGTCCGAGTCTGTGGTCCTCAAATGGGCGGAAACACCGCGGAGTAACATGGGAAGGAAGGTTCATGCCTTCGTAATTTTGATTGCTCGATGTCATCGGTATTATCCCGTTCCGGGAGCGATATTGTACCTACAGGGAAAGCGTGATTGGGCCGAGGCGTAGGATAGCCTGCGTGTGGTCTTCGTCAATGCGCAATGAACACGATAGGATTCCTGAGTGGCTGTGTGCGTACCATCTCTCTGCGCGAGTAAGTGTGAACATCGATGAGAGCTTGCTGGAGTCGTATAATTTAGCAGCAGCAACAGGTCCTCAACGGACAGAGACATCGAAGCTGTCAGGTGTGTCATATGGGTTGACCTCGCAAACGCACAAGTATCCACAATGAGGATGCCGATTTTGGGAATGATGAAAGCGACAGCACTGAGTTCGGGCTGGATGGTCCATCACGAGAGAATGCGCACGACTCACCAGTCATTTTCCCGGCCAATATGTCGGGCGGCACCCCAACAGCAGTAGGCAGGCTTGCGCAGTGGAGTCGACCGGGAATAAGACATCCGAGAGCCTTCGGGACACTGAGTTCTTTTACAGCTACAGTTATGCCCACGGCGCAGATCCGGAGCAGAGCCGCATCAACGCTGGTTCGACGCAATGCGGTACTGTCCTTCCATGGCGTGTCGTTGGACGTCCGTTCAAGCTGCCAATTGGCGAGCAGTTCCGGGCTCATCGGACTATGCGCCACGTACTGGAGCCCTGGTGCGTAGAAAGTACCTGAATAATGTGATTCGTTGGCCCACAGCACCTTCGCCAATCTCGCCAGTATCCCACATACGAAGTCTGGCTGTTCAAATGCTCGCTGAGGGATGCGAACGTGAGTGGGAAGTCGGCAAGTACTGTGTCGTGAGCTACTCACGTCAAACAATCCTCTCTTCGGTTGCCAAAGCATGGCTCGGAGGTTGTGTCAAGGGTCTAGGCCCGTCCACTTATGGAATCCGTAAGTAAGTAGGGATTGAAATTTGAGAGGATGGAATGAATAACGAACGCGGCCGCGTCCCGCTCGCACGGACCTCTGACCTCACGAATCTGCGCTCGACTTCGAAAAAGGCGAGACAGCGGAATCTGCACTTCATGTGCGTGTTCCAATACCGCAAGGCAAAGTCAGATTCGAGCCTCTGTGACACGGTGGAGAGGGCGGCCGCCCGGGAGCTCGGGATCCTTGACCTACTCGAGTGATGCGCGAATTTGTTGCGAGCGCGAGACTGGTTACTGTAGATGCGTCAGATAGGCTGGTCCGATTGCGAAGGTGTGCCTCCAGAGGGTGACCCGGTGAGAGGGGGTCTGACAGGAGCGCTCGTGACCGCGGATTGGCGCTCGTCCCGCACGCTTCAACCTTGCTTAATGCTTCCGCCCACGACTTGCGTTTTCGACAGAGCTGACCACCTCCTGCGCACACCATGTTTGACAGATGCGACAGTCTCTCCTAGTCAACACGACGGCTGGAACTCGACGAAGCGACAAATGCTACTAAGTAGGTCGGCGTTACTGGAGGAGGAGTTAGCATCCGCGAAACGCTCAAGATCACATCTTTACCAGTCGTCCGTTGTGCGCGTCTGCGCTGTCCTCGACTACTCATCGCTATTCTGCAGTACGCCCTCGAGCCACACGTGGAGAGCACCGGTATCATTGCGCGCCGCGCACCAACGGCCATGCTGGAATGACGGAATGTAGGGGAGGTGGTCGCTGAGTAGGCCAGCAGGAAACGCAGGGGAGTTCGGGATCGGACGAGGAGGGCTGGGCCTTGGTGAGTGGAGCAACACACAATAGCGCGAGTCGCCTTTCTCACCCTTCTTGCGCTGTGATCATATAGCTATATCACAAGTCACTGGTACATTTTGCAAGTGCCGTCGCAAGCTTGACCGTGACCTCTGAACGGCCTGTCATCGACTTCCGTAGACCCATATATACGGTCAGCCAGTCTGTCGCAAGTCTGTCGGACAGCGTCGTACGTATGTGATATACTCTATACATTCCATCTTATCAATCATGACATTAGCAGGCCGATGGGGGCTCCCTTGTTAGAGCCTACGAGGAAGACGACGTCACGCTGGTAGCACAGTGAGCGTTCGACATACCACCGAGGGTACCGCCGGCAAGAACGGGGTCGCTCTGAAGGCGGGGATCCTCGACACGGAAACTAAGCGAGCACCTTTTCCGTAGGAGAGCACCAATCGCCGCACGCAGTGGACGGACGCATCCTGGTACGTTACGCAACACCACACCTCATCTCTCCACCCGCTCGTCTCTCCACCCGCACGGCAACAACACCACACCGACATTCTTCTGTACGCCTCTACTCGGAACTTCGCAGTCCATCGTCCCTCGGTTCTACAGCTACGTCTGTTTCATCGAGGACAAGGGTCTCGACTCCAACTCCTTGTCTGGCCAACGCTCGCTCGTCGGCAACGAGGCGGGCTCCTTCTTCGACCATGTCCCCTTTCAACTCATTCAGGTTTGCGATAACTATCTTTTTTATCCAATAGATTCCTGATATAATGTACAGTGGGGTTGAAAATACATCGACAGAACCTTCCAGTCATTGTCACTGAGGTCTAGGCCGGGCCCCACTTATGTAGACATTACAAGTGTTCTTCACCGGCTTCTGCTCCTTCCGGTTTGTCCCGTAGCGTAACCCTCCGCCGCAGCTTAGGACAGCCGGCGGCGGAGCCTGTCGGTGTTTCTCTCATAGGCGGTATGATCTCTGCTGCTGACTTCGTATACGACTCCTGGTTCGTCCTTCGCGCTCACTGTCGGAGGCACACGCGATGGCGACCAGACGACTTCTAGGCATTCCGTGACTCGTTTCGTTTCCCGTAGAGCACTTCAGCGCGGCGCAGAAGACCCCTACGCGGCCCTGCATATGTTCGATCTCGCCGATTAGACAGCAGTCCAGATTCCGCGGCCCCCGGAGGCATTTGTCATCGTCTAGTACGTCTCACCTCTCCTGGAGCAACGTCTGCGGATCTTTCGAGCTGAGCCGTTGTCCGCAGTCGAGCTCTCCTGCCAGTGCTATGATGCTCAACACGTAGTATGTGGTCACGCTGGCGTGCAGGCTATTGTAGACTTTCGTAGGGCTTAAACTCACCATCGGCTCGGCACCACCTGGCCATGTGGCATAGCCTATATTAGATTCTAGGGTGCGTTGATCTTACCCTGCACTATGCACACTGGCATGTCGCTGAAACATCTTCCGAATAGGTATTCGTGACTTCGCCGCAGGGATTCCCAACCGACGGGGCCGTCAAACGGACGGCGGTTGCCTATCGAGCAACCGGTCTTCAGCCTGACCGTCGCAAGGCTCGGTCGAATACAGGTACGCGCTCACGGATAGCCCGACATCCTTCTTGCGAACTAAACTTTAGACCCGCATCCGACACTGTCCCTTCTCTTCCTAGACAAGTGCGTCCACCGTGTCTCGTTATCACCGCCAGACCACGCGTTCGCGCTCATTTCAGCGCGATGACGGTGATGGGTGGGCCCACACTTTCCAATGGATCTCGCCATGGCTTTGAACATCGATGAGGCATGTTTCACCCCGTTCTCGTGCCATACCTGAGACGTCGACTCGATGCTTATGCCATTGTAGTACTACGCTAGGACGTGTCCACGACGACGTCGAGCCACGTCAAACGCCTCATACACCTCTGCGACGCGGAGACTTGTCAATCTGTGGCAGCTACACGTCCAGCCCCGTGTGCCTGAGGACGGAACCGGGGAAGCTATCGCGTTCCGCTCCTCCCGGGGGCTCCAGACAAGATGCAAGGACGTGTGGGGTTCGGAGAGTGATCGCAGTTGCGTAGTCACGGCGCGATCTACGTAAGTTGCCACGCTCATGCGAGGGTTGCAGCGCCCCTCCTTCGATACTCGAAATTCGTCCAGCGAACCACGCACGTACCACAGGCATTATGTTCGCGTCCTCGATCCAGCAGACGCAGCTTTTCCTTGCCCCGTCAGCCCCTCCCCATCATCCCGCGCAATACCACGCAGGAGTGTTTTCGAACCGTTGATCTTCGGAGATCGCGTTGCGGGTTTACAGGCGCCAACGTCGGAGTCGGCTCGTGGTGTAGCAATGCAGCGTGGAGACGCGGCGGGCGACACTGCGGGGGTACAAGGCACACTGGCAGATGGTCCTGGCTGCGAGGCGGTACGTGGTATCTCACCTCGTGTACTCGGTCTTTGCTGACGACTTATGCCTTTGCTAGCCCCATGTTTGTACGACCAACAAGTGGAAGGATGCCAGTTGTCTTGAAACGGGAGGAGAGCACGGTGGTTTGGTGAACGGGTGGCGGTCGATGCTTACCTCTCCATCCGTTGCTCATCGTCCTCTGATGCATACGGCGTACCCCAGTAAGGTTTCAAGCTCGGGCGTGGTACACCCGTTGTCGCTCACCTGCAGTGCTTCAGTATAACAACTCTCGTGAATTGTATACGCGGCACCCATCAAGTCATGCGCGGTGGTCCTGTTCTGATATGTTCGCACACTCCGTTTTCAACGCTGAACGACGTCCACTCTCCCCAATTGCGCGAATAGGCAGTTGGGTCGTAAGCGCCATGCTCACCAGTATAGAACGTGCGCTGATGCAGTTGCATTGCAGAATGATGCAGAGGCTAATGCCATCGTCGTGGCCGCGAGAAAGTTTCATGATTAAGGAAGACATACCGCGTCATCACTCCTTACGACGCACGACGCAACGTCCTGGAGCGAAAGCTGACAGACGCGGGACTCCCTTGGGAGAACAAGTACTTCAACGTCGACCCATTCCAAGGTGAGAAACAGGCTGTGCTCAGCGGACGCTCGGTTGACACGTGAACGTACGGTCAGCCTGAGGCAACGAAGAGGAATACATTCTCATCTCTATCGTTCGTTCGGACAGGCTCGGCTTCCTCGCCAACTTGCGGCGAACCGATGCCATGCTCTCGCGCTGCAAACGCAGCATGGTCATCTGCACAAGCCTGGCGTTCATGGAGGGCAAGGCCAGATCCTCGCTCGTGGGCCAACTCGCAAAATAATGGGAGGACGGATGGGTTTCCTGACGGGACACGTTACGGGGGAGGTTCTAACGGGGGCTCTGCTTGACCTTGTTGCCTTCAATGCTCGTCATTTTGCTTGCTCCCATTATATGATACCGTCTATCTATTATTCTACCGTTGTGCGTACAACGACAAGGCACTTCCGTTCTGACATGTTGTCGGCCACGCATGACCAAAAGACAGCTATGCTCGTCACTCTTGGCACAATAACGCACCCTGTCTTGAGCTACAGCACTAACAATTTACATCATCACGTCCTCGTACATCACGTCGTCACAGGCTACGACCGGGTCACTCCTCAAATAGGCAGCGATTCGGATTGGCCTGATCGTCGCTCGCTGAGCAAACACCATGGCAAAGTGCACACTGGGCTCGTGTCAGTTGCGGGCGCCGAGTCAGGGTATGGGAGCTTCGCACCTCAGCGCTCAGCCGCTGCCTTTCCCCAGTAGACCGGCACAATTCAATCGCTCGTCTCAGAAGAATCCCTCTCGGACATCGCCGCCCATCTCGTTCTGAAGGGTGCGGAGCTGAGTGTAGCAGCCTTGTACGCTTCCACAGGCCGAGCAGGTAGCTCGCCCAACCTGAGCAGGGCGACCTCCTGCTAGTGCACGAATCAACACGGCATGGGTACGAGGAGATCGGAGAACCCGTGGATACAGCCTCAGAGACACGGATCGGCGTACAGGTCGCTCGGTCGAGCAAGCCCAGGATGCCGGTCCGTTGCGAACGACCAACATAGACCTGGCCGTCGCGTCGTCCTGCACCTCGATGCTTGTCAAGGAGGCGGATGTCGTTTCAGCAGCACCGCGCTGTTTCACTTGACCATGAACCGACCAGCCATTGCACGACGAATGGCGCGTGTCCCAGTACGCGGCGGGCCTCAGGCTCGCGACGTGCGACAGCTCAGAACGCAGATGCGACAGGTCGTCAGCCTCGGTGCACTCACGGGCAACGACCGTTTATCATGCTGCCTGGCCTGGCGTGGATCAGTCCCCGCTGTGCTGTGGATCAGTCCCCGCTATGCGTCAGAGTGTCGGTGACTGAGTGAAGGCAGGTCTTATCCACCGGCCAGAATGAGCTGCGAAAGGGGCGTCCAGTAGGACTCGGTCGTGTCGCGTGCGGATGTCTGCAAGGCGTCCGTCGGTCCACGTTTCTGCCGTCGTGAGCGCGTGGACAAGGACAGAGACGACCTGCGTTCGCACCTTCCTCTGCTCGCTACTGCCCTCCTCGCTCTTGCCTCTCATCCTCGTCTTCCGCGCCCCCAGCCTCCCGGCTTCGGTCATATTCTTCCTCCCACTGGTCCTGTTGTCGCTGACTTCTCTTCCCAGGTCCCTCTGTGCACGTCGTAGCACGGCAAGTTGATCCCGATGCGTCGGTCTGCGTGTCAACCGTTCCGTGAGGTGCGTCCGTACGTGCGCGGATGAACGTACTGCCTGACGCGTCCACCAGCTCTCGTTCTCGCCCTCCACGCCTCGTGTCGTCCAACCCGTCCGCCCTGCTTGTGTCCCCGGTACGTACGTCGCGTCCTCATCCTGAGTCCTGACTTGGCGCGTGTTGACGTGGTTTGTCCATGGGCTGCTGTACGTCCACCGTTCGTGAACGCGTGGCCTACGGTACCCGCGCCGCGCTCTCCGGTTCGGTACGCGCGACGTCGCTGGTTCCTCTGCACTCCGCGGGGTGGCCTGTTGTGAGATTCTCGCAGTAGAGCGTCGCGCTGGCAGCATGCGACGGACTCTGGAGCGGGTTGGGTGTCCGTATGTATGCGTGTCCCGTGTACTGCGTATCTCACTGACGACAGGTGCTAGAGCTGACCCGCATCGACGTGGGCGGCGCGTAGAGGTGGCGAGATCGGGATGGTGAGAGGCGGCGAGCGACCCAAGGATAGAGGGGATGTTGGGTGCAATTTGAAGTGGGAGGGGATGCAGCTGGCGTATGATCAGACAACGTAGTGAGTGTGAGCATTCGAGACGCTTACCCAGCTAATGCGGTGCCACGCGTGTCCTCATGCCATGCGTCCGTACGGTACCCGTTCGTCCTCGCGCTGCTGGCCTGCCGATACGTGGAGCCCGTACGGTCCGAGTGGTCGTTCGCTGGCTGAGTCGACGCTGCTGCGTGGGAGGTCGAGGCCGCGTCTTGAATTGTGAAGGGAAGGAGATAGTCGGTCATACTTACGGTCGAGCTGCGGAACTAAAATTAGCGTGAAGCGCCCGAGATTGCATCTTTACCGGTCGTTCGAGTCAAGTTCGAGTCGGCGGTTGTCCCCGACCACTCATCGATATCGCTTCTCCGCAGAACACCAGTTGGCCACGCAAAGATGGGGCCGATGTCATCGCGTGACGGCATATGTAGGCCGTCGATGGAGATCTATTCGACCCGGAAACGCAGAAAGTCGGTCGGCGGTCGGACAAGCAGGACCGAGTGGAGCAACGCGATGGCGTGAGTTGCATTACTCATCCTCTCTCATCTAACCCTGTAGTGCTGCAGCGATCCTGGAGGCCGGATGGCCTGTCGTGGAGTGCCACGCATACATGCGATGATCCATCGCCCGGCGTGGTATGCGCGTCGCGGTTGTCAAGTGCTACGTTCTTCTGGGCGCCGAGAGGTTAGCAGGGAGTTGCTTTGTCTGAGCCTGCGAGGAGACAAGCATACCAACAGTGCGCGGTTGGCGGGGTCGGGAGTGGTGCCGAGGCCTGGAGCGTCAGTGCAGGAAACGGATGAGCCTCGCTGTCTCAACTAGGAGAGCGTCGCCGTCGCGTCGTGCGTGGTGGACGTCCTGGTACGTCGTGTGCACTCCTTTCGTTTCGAACGCTGAACGACACACAACGATCTCCTCCCCCTAGACGCATGCGTAGGTCTTCCCGCTCCCCTACATCTCACTCCCAGTGCCCGTCTCGGAGCCGTCAAAATGCTGGTCTCAACACTCGCGGAAACAAACGCACACCAATATCCTCCAGCGTATTCCTAATTGGGGACCCGCTGTCCTCACGTCTTGTCAGCGAGGATAGGCATCTCGGGTCTCGCTCCTCGCTTAGCCTCCGACGACAACGCCTCCCTGCTCGTCGACGACCAAGCGGGGTCCTTCCTCGACCATGCCCCCCAATCTCTCTGGTTCGTGTTATCTGCTTCGCCCAACATCTTCCTCATTGCGCGCGCAGCGAGATCGGAAATGTATCGATGAAACTTGCCGGCGACCTTTGATGCGCGGTACACGCTGACATGGCATGCATCATGTACGATAACAGGTACGTTCTTTTCGCTCGCTGTCGGCAATAGTGATCTCAGGGCCGTCCAGCCGAGCTCTTGTCCAGGTCGGTCACTGTCAGCCTGGAGATTTTGCCACTCAATCCCTGCATTGGCACGACCCGCAAGACCCCTACGCAAGCCAGCTGTCCAGATTCGCAGACAATAGCGAAAGTGGGGCTTGTCAGAGGTCGTTCTCAAGACACCTATGTTTATCTCTCCTTGATTGGACGACGGTGCCGACTCTGCGGCCCCGGAGGTACCATAATCGTTCGGGTCTCCCTATCTTAGACTCGTTGCTTGGACCAGCACTCTTGGATTTCTCAAAGCGAATTGTCGTCCGACTTCGACTTCTCCCCTGCTACGACATGCGGTACGCGGTCACGGCTGTTCAAGGGTTTGCAAGATCGCGGCATCGTCCCTGCCGAACGTTTTTTCGCTCTCCCTTCTGGTCATCGTCCTCCACTCCGGCCATCGCGGGTATCGCTAGGGCTACTCTGGAGCCTGCAGGAACTGCATGACGCACTCCAGCTGCGGCTCATCGTCATCTCGGCTTGTGGTCTCGCGGCATGAACCCCGTGCGTCCATCCGTACCTCTACTACTACAGCCCGCTGACGCATCTTCCCAGCAGTTCTTCGTGACATCGCTGTAGGCATCTCCGAGTCGAACGGATGGCGCTTGTTGATCGGGAGACTGACCATCATTGTCGCGCAAGGCGAAGACGACGTCGTGCGAGGCGAAGGCGATGTTGTGCGACATGAAGGTGAAAGGGGAGGTGATGCTGCACACAATGAAGCACGACCACCCGCCACCGACATATTCGATCGCATTCCCACCGAAATTTACGAGACTGTCTTTGAACACATGGACCGGTTCACGCTGGTCGTTGCCGCATTGGTTCCCCGGGCATGGTATCCTCTCGCCACTTCCAGTCTCTACTCCACCGTCGTCATCGCATCACGCGCGAGCTACGACCTGCTGGTGATGCAGCTTCGCACGTCATCCCGTGTCCAGCGATGGCTACAGTCCACACACGAAGTAACGCTCGGGGATGTTTGGACCGACTCGGACTCAGGTATCCCCTTCCTGGACGCATTTCCTCTGGTCTTCGGCTATGTATGTCCTGCTCTGCAGGTGCTCGACGTCACTCGCATCCTGCGTCCTAATATGCATCCGACTTTCCATCGTGCCCTGCGTCAGTTCCAGCACATTGTGACGTTACGGCTGTATGATGTCCAACTGAGCAACAGTGTCCAGTTGCGGCAGATTGTCTGCGCGTTTATGTGCTTGGAAGAGCTCGAATTGTACCGTGTGCTACTCATCCAGCCACAGCTACGGCGCTCTGCTGGTGCTAGGCTCCAAGATAACCCTTTCCGGGATCCCTCAAGCGACTCCGAGTCGAAGCGGACAACTTCGACAATTACATGCAGGCGTTCGGACCGATGGCCAATTGGCTTGCAAGCTCCGGGATCTGCAGCTCCCTGGTCGAACTGGTGACGGTTTTCATCGACGACTCGGGGTACTCGGACACGGACGTGACAGGCCTTGCCATTGAGCATGTCAATCGGCTCCTCGAGACTACGGGGCAGTCGCTGACCTCTTTCCATTGTCAGAGCTATTTGGACCTCCGTGGTAAGTAGTCTCTCCCAGGTCCTCGTACTGAGTTGATTATTGAACATCTCACAGATCGTCCGTCTTGCAATCTCGTGAACAACACGGCCTTACGTCAATTGACGTTAGAGTCGAATTTCGACCCCTATCAGCCCATAGAGGACTCGGACTTCGCACATGCAGCAAGCCAACTTTGTGGAGTCTTTTCGACGGTCCGAAGTTACCAGCTCGAGCATATCACGCTCCACTTCAGGTTCCTGCTCCACGGCCCTCCGAACGAGAGCTTCAGCGAGTCTTGCAAGAAGCTCGAAGCCGGCTCTCGCAGCCTGCACAGTGTCTTGGTTGGGCCGTACTTCGACGCATTGAAGGACGTCAAGATTGAGATCCAGGTTGAGTATGATCCCGATGGTGGTGGCAAGAAGCAAGCGGACGACCTCGCCAGGGCGATGGCTCCTTTGCTACGGCGATTGTTCATACCATGGCATGATCGTGGTATACTAGCCATTGCCACCTACGTGATATCGCTCTTTGCTTCGACGCGATCCTCAAGGGGCTTACTTCCAGTCTGAAACAGATGACCTCAGTGCGTGTTCACTCGGTTTCGATCTTTCCACCAGATGCTGACTCCATTTGTGACGACCCAGAGCAGGAACTGTGCCTTGTATATCCCACTCAACCGACTTGTGCAACCCGTGAACATGATCGTGTACGATGTATCGACCTCACGAACGAACTGCGTACTCATCGATAACGCGAAACCAAGCCCTGAGAAGTCGAGCGTGAACCGGAACTCTCCCCAAGCGCATATTCGCCGGTTGAAGCTTGCTGATCGTTGGCCCAAACAGCGACTCGAAGACGCACTACTCTGCCTACTCCGTACAGCGCACAGATGGCCTGAGAATCATCACTGTCAACACTGACTTCTGTGCGCCGCCTTTCGCCGAAACTACTTCGTCTGCTGACAGTCTGAACTACAGGGTACACGGAAAATTACTACACCTACATGAACCTGTCGTCGTCCGATAAATCAGGCATGCTGCGCTTCTTGACCGACGAGCTCCAAGCCGCTGAGGACGCCGGTGACCGTGGTACGTGCCAAACAAATGCGCTATCGATGCACCCAGGTTCTCATGACATGTCGGCGCATCAGCGTGGATTCTTGGCCACGTTCCTACTGGCTGGTGTGGTACTAACGCCCTGAAGAATCCGAGTAACCTCTGTATGTCATCGATCCACGGACCGTTTCTGGGCCGCCTAACCTTGTGGATCCCCGCGCAGTTTATCAAATGTGAAAGTGTCTTAGTCGCCATCGTCCTACCTTGTTCTGAACATTGACGAACAGTGTGGATCGTTACTCGCCCCATGTTATCGCAGGCATTTTCTTTGGTCATGATCACGAAGATGAGCTCAGTGTTCGTGCCGTCTCCCGCTCCCCGCGTGGTGTACACCGCATCCATGATGATACTTCAATCAGATATACTATGCAAACAACGCCACCGATATCGGTGCGGACAACGCGCTCACAGTCTCATGGGTAGGTCATGCCTGCTGTGCGCCCCATTGTAGAATTTGATTGACAATTACCATCGACCAGATCATGCCGTCGGTGATCCCCCTGACGAACCTCAACTCCGGCTTCCGCATGTACGAGGTCGATTCCGGGGTGCGTCCCATTCCAGCATGGTCGCACTGATGATCCGTCAAGCTGACTCCACCCGCGAACTCCGCCAGACGTTCGAAGTCTTGGACTCCTACACGTGAGCGCCTGCGCGACATCAGGGGTGATCGCGCCGTACTGAACTCACCCGATGCTATGTAGCTGGTACGCTGACGTCAACTTGTTCGGCGCCCTGGACGGGCAGACGGAGTTCGGGCCCACCTATCAGCTCGAGTACAGTGCGCGCGAGGCGTACGGGGCGAGCATAGAGTGGGGGCCTAACGACCCCTTGAACGCGACGTGGTGGCATCTGGTGACCGAAGGTGCGTGACTCCGCGAGTCCGTCAGAAGGGTACTTACCACGGATCACCCGAAATTGATTAGCCATGGAAGCGAACTCGACGCTCGTTGAGGTAAGGATCCTCTGTCGGACTGCGCAACGTAGCTCTGAACTGACTGAATTGCCGCTTTTCATAGCTCTTCAATACGTACCAAGGCAAGAGCTCGGTCCGGTCGTCTGCCTGCACCGGCGAGTGCATACCCGCGAAGATCTGCTACATGCGTAGCGGCAGTGCCTCTATCGCCGCCGCGAACTGCCCCTCTGGACATGGTTCTGTCCAGTAGATATAAGGCAGCCAGAAATTGACGGATGGATGACGGCGTGCTGGGATTTGGCTTGGCTTGCGCGAATTTGATGTTCACTTCGAAGTTGTGTAAGAAACAAATGGTGCATTGTCACCTCCCCGTGTCACGATAACATACATTATTCTGCTCTTTGGTTATACAAACGACAGCCTAGCTAAGGCGCACATCATCAGGAAAGACCGAACGCATGAGAGGAGATACTATGTACCGCCTTGCAGCCAAGACCATCTGCGCCTTCACTCCCGCAGGCTGGCCCACCGCTTCTTCGCGCTGCCCTCCTGCGCCACGAGCCCGACTCTGACATCGACGCCTGCGCACGACAGCGCAATGCGGTCTTCAAGGGGCAAGCATTCGAAGCCATGACAGCGTGGCCTTGCCAGATGAAGAAGAAGGAAGGGCAGGGATCCGGAGCTGCATCTGCTGAGTCGAGGACGCGGCGACGACGCTTGTAGTACGTGCGTGGCTAGGTGAGAGACCATCGAGTATCGACGAAGGTGGGGCGCTGCACCCCTTGTATCAGTGTGGCACCTGACGTGGATCGCACCGTGAATACACACCTGCAACTACTCTCCGAAAGACCACCACACGTCCCCGCAGTTCAACCGGAGCTCCCGGAGGAGCGGAAGGTGATGGCCTCTCCAGTCTCGTCCTCAGGAACACGTAACCGAACGTGTAGCTGCCACGGGGAGATAGGTTTCCGCGTTGCGGCATACGAGGCGTTTGACGTGGCTCGCCGACGTCGTGAACACCTAGCGCAATAAATGACATAAGCATCGAGTCGGACGTCTCAGGTACACGACAACAGGATGGAACATACCTCGTCGACGTTTGAGGTCATGGCGAGCTCCGCTGGAAGGTGTGGGCCCACCCATCCCCGTCACCGCGCTGAACGAGCGCGAACACGTGGTCTGGCGGTGATAACGAGACACGGTAGATTCGGACGCACTTGTCTTGGAAGGCGACAGTGTCGGATACGGGTCTGAGGTGTAGTTCGCAAGATTGGAAGGATGGCGGACCAATCGTGAGCGCGTATCTGTGTTCGACCGAGCCTTGGACCGGTCAGGCTGAAGACAGGTTGCTCGATAAGCAATCGCCGTCCGTTCGACGGCCCCGCTGGTCAGGAGTCCCTGTGGCGAGGTCACAAATACCTACGGAAGATGCTTCAGCGACCTGTCAGTGTGCATAGTGCAGGGTAAGGTGGACGCACCAGAGGTTCAAGTATAGGCTACACCACATGCCCAGGTGATGCCGAGCCGACGGCGAGTTTGGAAGCCGTCCAACAGCCGACAGGCGAGCGTGACCACGTACTACGTGTTGAACATCATGGCCGGAGAGAGCTCGACTGCGGACAACGGCTCAGCTTGAAACTCGAGGATCCGCGGACGTTGCTCCAGCCTCCAGAAGACGAGTACGAGGCGAGACCCAGACGAAGACAGGTATCTCCGGGGGCCGCAGAATCCGGCGGACTGCTGTCCAATCAGCGAGATCGAACATATGCAAGCACCCCGACGACGACCTAGTTGCGCACATTTTCTGCGATGATGGACAGCTGGGCCGTGTAGGGTCTTCCGGGCCGCGCCGAAGTGCTCGAATGGCAAGGAAACGGGTCACGGAATGCCTAGAAGTTGTCTGGTCATTATGGCCTGCGCTGCCGAGAGTGGGTGCGAAGGATAACACTGGAGCCATATACGAAGTCAGCAACGTTAGAGGGCGTACTGTGTATGAGAGAACCACTGACAGGTTCCGACGACTGCCCGAAGCTGCGGCGGAGGCTTATGCTATGGGAAAAACCCCCGGGAGGAGGAGCCTGAGAAGCTGGGGAAGGATGCTCATGTCTACAGAGGGCCTAGCCCTCAGTGACAATAACGGGAATCAACACGATTCCGTCAATGCATTCTCACCACGCTGGGCATGAAATCAGGAGTTTGTTGGACAAGAAGATCACTATCACGAACCTAGATGAGTTTAAAGGGAACATGGTGGACGAAGGACCCTGCCTCGTTACCGACGATCGTTGGCTGGTCGAAGAGTCGGGGCCGAGACGTTTGTCCTCGGTGAAACCAACGTATTGTAGGACCGGGAAACCATAGACTGCGAGGCTGCGAGTAGAGGCATACTGAAGAACGTCGGCGTGGTGTTGTTGCCGTGAGGGTGGAGAGACGAGCGGGACGAGAAATGAGATGTGTTGTGTTGCGTTAGCGTATCAGGGTGCATCCACTGCGCGCCGCGACCGGCACTCTCCTGCAACAGCAAATGTTCTCGTCCATTTACGTCTCGACAGTCCCTGAATATGAACCCGTCCACGCCAGCGGTACCCTTAGAGGTATGTTGAACGCTGACCGTGTTACGGGCGGTCGCCTTCCTCGTACATACATAGGCTCCAGCGGAGGAGCTCCCATCGGCCTGCTAAAGTGATAATTGACGAAACAAAATGCATAGCGCACGTCACGTACGTACGACGCTGTCCGCCAGACTGGGCGGCCGTATGTATGCGCCTATGGAAGCCGGCGACAGGCCGTCCAATGGCCACGGTCAAGCTCGCGACCGCGCCTCCAGGAGCCGCCAGTCACTTGTGGCATAGATCTATGAGCACATCGCAAGGAGGGTGAGAAAGGTGACTCTACTCTACTCACCGAAGTCCAGCCCTCCTCGTCCAATCCCGAATTCCCCTGCGCTTCCCGGCCTACTCAGCGGCCATCTCCCGGGCCCACATGTCGTCATTCCCACACGGCACTGATGCGCGGCGCGCGGCGAGCCCTGCGCTCGCTAGAGGATGTACTGCGGAGTAGCGAGGAGCAGTCGAGGACAGCACTGATCAAGCAGAGAGCACTCAGAGCAGAGACTCGGACGCGCCAGCGTGCGACTGGTGAAGATGTGATCTTGGGCGCTTCGCGGATGCTAATTATACCTCCTAGGGCCCGGCCGTTCCCGGATTCCACCGTGACTGCCTTGAGACAAGGCCCACCTCTCTGACGGAGAGGCTCGAGGGCGGTCTTCCAGCTTGCCTGACGGTACGTGCAACTCTGAACACGCACAACACGCACGCAGGGTACATGGCCTGCTACTGGCCTGCTGCCTTGCCTCTTTTGACATCGAGCGCCCGCTGTTCATTTCACCCTCCCATCCACTATTTGCGGACTCAATAGGTGGACCTTTGACACGACCTCCGAGCCACACACTCGAGGCTTTGACCACAGAAGCAGGGCCACGAGTCTCTTCGTTCAACGTAAGTGGCCCCCGACACAGCGCAGATTTCCCGCTCACGTCCGCGATCTATCAGCGAGCAAACGAGCAGCCCGAGTTCATACATGGGACACCTGCAAGGTTAGCCCTGCCAGGTGCTATCCGACAAACTGCATTATGTGAGTATCGTCAGCACCTCCGCGTCAGCGCCCCCCAGTGCGTAATCCAATAAACTCGGGAATGCTCGCTATGTGGCGACGAATGTCCAAGGCGACACGCACCATGGGAGCCTCGTAATAAGGTTTATGCCAGGGTATGCCAGCCGCTCGCCGAACGGATCGAAGCGACCGCCGCAGCGGCCACAGTGGGCTCTTTCGAACGCTATCATCAATACTGCGTCGAATCAGCATCGATTCCGACCGTTTCTTCCGGCGCCGTGCGCATAAATGTCGCTATGAGTGTGAAGGAACGCTGTGATACAAATGTCCCGACAGGCGCGCGGTTGTCTCACTCCCGGCCGACGGGCCAGTGATCCCCCGTCGACAAGTGCTGCCCGACGACATATTGGCTGGGATGCTGTCGCTCAATGACTCCACTCCGCAAAGCTCTCAATGATGTTCACTATCAATTTCACGCACGCATGGTACGCATAAAGCCCCTCACTGCAGTGTTTGCTCCGTGCTCATGAAGACCGCGCATAGGTTTCCGTACGCCTTTGTCCACTCGTGGTTTCCCTGTAGGTACAATGTTCACCGCCGGAACCAGACAATCCGAAACGGCGTCACCATGTTATCGCGCAATAGATGGCATGTACATTCCCTCTCATATCAATGCGAGCGTCCGGATCCTTACGGACTCGACACTGAGCTGTGCATTGGCTCGGACTCGGCGGCTTTCGTCCTCGCGTCGTCAACGTGCAGTCCTCGGTGCGTTTCTGTGGACACCTCCGAGTCGTTCAATGCGTGTCCCCCACCGTGAGCTACATGAGGTTGCGCGTCCTCGTTCGCCATATGTAGTTAGCCCTCTTGCGCCCTGCCTCGTCCTCTCGCTCTCTCCGCCCACTTCCGTCTCTTTGCTCTAGATTGATAACCATCCAACGCTGTCATGAGCGCATCCGAGGTGCGGACCGTCGTTCTTCACTGGTACAATATGAAAGCTGATTGTATCTGTTGTACTCATGGGATGTAGGATTCGTCAATGCACTCAGTTCCCGGAGGGAACGCGAACACTCCCGAGCGGAATGCGACATTGTCACCAAATAGTTCTATCCGTCGACCGAGCTGTAGCGAACACGGCGGCTCTGAATTTGGGTTATCAGTGAGTATAAGCAGAACGAACGGCGAACAGGATCCCTTACCTGTCTACACAGGCATCCAACCCAGTCGGCGCGAACTCTGCGGGAGCCTCCTCGTCGCCCCATAACACCATGCCTGCGGTTGCAAATGAGGTGAGCGTGATAAGCGACGATACAACTGCGTGTCGAGGTCTGACAGACATCATCAGAACAGTTCGAACGAGCGGTCGGATGCCAGTGGAACGAAGCATTCGTCTCAGTCGGCAGACCACTCGGCGAAGGATCCGATAACGGCGTCAGAAATGGAGACTATTATGAATAACGTATTCGAGAGGTTTATGACGCCACGGGAGCCACAAACACCGCCGGCTGTGATGGACGAAACTGCCTTGGAGAAAGTATTCGAGAAGTACATGAAGCCTCGGGACCCACAAAAGCCTGAAGAAGCGTGGTTGAAGTTGGCGGATACAGCGTGGGCCTACGAAAAGGACCGTGTAGAACGATGGCGGAATGAAATTAATACATTCCTCGTCTTTGTGAGTCACGTTCACGCCTACGTCGTAGTGTTCCGGGGAAGAGAAAATGAGATAATGATGGTTCACTTGTAGGCCGGCTTGTTCTCCGCAGTCCTCACCGCTTTCGTGGTCCAGTACTATGCCGTTCTGCTGCCGGCACCCGACTTCAACACTGCTATCCTCGAGCTCATATCCGCGCAACTCGGTAACGCGGTTACGAACGCCGTTGTCGCGGCCGCCAACGCCTCGAACCCGGCGCCGGTGCCGATGATCCTTACGAACACTTCATCTACGAGCTTCAAGTTCCCCTCGCCACCCGCTGCACCCCGTTGGATAGCTGCGCTGTGGTTCGTCGCCCTGGTCTTCAGTCTCAGCGCGGCATCCGTTGGTTTAGCCGTGAACCAATGGCTGAACTTCCACGCGACGGAGCAAGCCGGGCTGCAGGACGCATCCCAGAAAGTCTGGACGTGGCAGCTCCGTAGGCATGCACTGGACAAGTGGCAAGTGGAGTATATGGTCGGCATCCTCCCGTTTCTCCTTCAGGTGGCCCTCGTCCTCTTCCTCGTTGGGATTGTGGGCTACCTCTGGGAGCTTGGCTTCGACATTGCCGTCCCGAGCACGGTCTTTGTCGGCGCCTTGCTTCTGTTTCTAGTCGTCACTTCGGTGACTCCCGCATTGGTTGGTTACAGTCCTTACAAGTCACCACAAGCATGGTGGATCTGCGAGGCCTGCAGACGCATGCGGTGGGCGGCTTACTGGGCGGTTCTGCAATTATATACTATGATCCTCCCCACTGGTATCCTCCTCCTCAACAGGATCCAATCTCTGAATTGGATTTCGCAGGATCGCACATGGCGCATGCACTTCCGAATGTCGAAGATCCGTGATTTCCTCGCCCTGCGTAAATCATACCTGCGTACGTTGACAGGGGCATCTGACTGGCTCGCACATGAACAGTTATGCGTGGATGACTGGACCACCCGCAGCGAAGAAAATACGCTACTCGTGGACATTTATTCCATTGCAGATGACACAGATGTCCTTCGTGCGATGGCAACCTGCGTGCGAGCGATGCCTATCGACCGAGCAACCAAAGCTGTGACGGGAATCGGCCAAACTGTTTTCAACGCCTTGTCAAAACGACAGGATCCGCGTTCACGGGCGTCCGGGCCCTCTGCGTCGGAATCTGGTAGTCACCTGCAATCTGATGGTTTGGACAGCACCTCTACGGCTTTGATAGGTTGCATGTTGCTGGACACGTTCACTCGCGCGCATACAGAACTCGATGACAGCCCTCTTGACTCAGTGGACTCAAACCGATGCTTAGCTGGACTTATCCGCGCTATGCCTCTCGCCGACGGAATCAAGGCCTGCATGACTTTGTTCAAACATTTACACGATGATCGACTGTCCGAGTCCACAGTACAACGAAGAGCTACATTGGATGTTGTACAGAACATTTATATGCCGGTCGACTTCATTGCGGAGGACCGTATGTACTTCTTTCAGTGCATTGAGATGCAGGAGGCGAGAACATATGACTGTGCGCCACACACCGAGCTATATCGTCTGCCTGACGTTGAAGGTAAGTCAAACGTCCACTTCAATCGCAAGGGGTGCAAGCTAAAGTTTAGCATAGACTGGAAATGTATGCAGACTACACTCACGACGGTATACGAAACCCATGACCCCGTATCCACCATCCAAATCACAACAACCGTCCTGGCCATATGCATCTTGTCCGTCAACAACGGGCACACATTGCCAGCCGAGCCGTCGAGGGGAGCTTACCTGGCCGACATGCTCCACCGATTCGACGAGCACTTGGCTACCCTCCGCCGCAAGGAGATGCGAGACGCTGTGCAATACCTCTCTCCCGCGGCCGTATACAGACTCGGTTGGGTGTTGTCTCGCATGTCCTGGTACGACATCTATGATTCCTTGGGTACGACTGAGACTCTTGGCCGGGATGCCATGATGTCGACAAATCACATCGCGCGGCGACTCCAGTGGCTGCTGGGATGCGATGAATGGACGCCGCCAGGGACAGTCCAAGGGTTCCGTGTTTACTTGCAATGGTGCATGAGACGGACACAGCAGCACCTAGAAGACGATCATGGGATAGACCCGAAAGACTGGTCAGTCATCTTCGACGCTCACTGGCAGGGTGTCAAAGACGCGCTGACACTTGCAACAGGGACTCGAAAGGATGGCTCGGATGCGCTCCAGATGAGCCCGAGAGCGAAGGCAATCAACACGTCGACCCCCCGCAGACGACTGACTCAGAGTCTACATCGGAAGCTGTGGACGAGCAGGACCCACCAGAGCCACAAACGGGCAGTCCGACGCGATCTATGACCCAGCCCTTGTAAGCAGGGAATCTCACATCCCATTCGATCGTCACTGACGACCGTGCTATAGCGTTGACGCCGTGCATAGACTCGAGGGATCCACGGCGCAGGAGCCCGACATCGAGATGCAAGTCAGAGGAGCTGGTTCGAACACAACACCAGATGCATCCCATGCGACGGACACCGCGCCGCCAGCTATCAGCGGAGCCACGCCGATGACCGCTAGGACGCTCGACGTGTCCCCGCAAGAGCAGGACGCGGCCCAGACCAGCGAGCATCCGCAGCCACTAAATGCCATTGAACCGCGCGTAGACGACCTGGATGCCTCACGCGGAGTAGCTGAGCACGGCGCGGACGCGGACGAAGGTCGTCAGGGCGCGGACGCGGACGAAGGTCGTCAGGGCGGACTCGTAGGCGCGGCCGAGCACGCGGATGAACATCAAGGCGGCGATGCGCGGCCGAGTCAGGAGGGACTAGCTTCACCGGACGACACACCTACGCAACCGCCCGAGTCGCATTTCGAGTCGGCCAGCCAGAACGCACACAGCGGCTGATTCGGAGGACGAGGATGGTGGCATCGATGTCACGGTGTACGTTGTACGTTTCCGGATAGACCATCACCGCCGAATGCTGACGTTCACCGCAGGCGGACAGCATGCGCCGACTTTTGACGAGCCGTGACGATGATAGACGGATCTCTCGGTGCACGAACATCTCGGGGCTGCGACGGGCTGATGTCTCGTATGTTCCTCTTTCGTTACGGCTGTTCGTGATGCTTGTGTCGGGCTATGGACTCGGAGATCTTGATTCATATGGCTTACTGAATATTCTACGGTACACTCGCGTCCGCCGACCGGATTGTCTAGAGCTCCCGCGAGCGAGGTGTTGCTGTCCATTGTCTGTATTGTGTTGTGTATTAGTTCGTTCGGTACAAATCGCTTCTGGTACGTCTGCTTGGAATTGTTGTCGGAATATCGTATATCAACATAACGTGCCATGTTCCGTCGAGTAGTTTACGACAAGCGAGAGCGGATATAATTAACAGAGATCACATTATGAAGTCTGAACATACATGGCGACGACTGTTACAAACATTGTGGCGCTGCGTCCATTAGACAATCCCCCAGTCCTGTATGTCAACTTTGAGATAGTAATGCCCTTACCTCACGCCGGGCCGATAGACCTGGCTCGATCACTGCTGCACCTGCAGCTGTGTTGGCAGGTCAGCACTGTATGGACTCGACCGCATATAATCATACCGTACTCACCGTCTCGTCGCCGCTTCAGCTCTCACGGGCCTCCCAAGCAACTCGGAGCCCTCCTGTCTGTTCCAGAATTCATGGTTGGACACCTGGCGGAATGGCGCTACCGTCTTCGATGCGGTACCACTTGACGCGACTGTCAAGCGTGCAGCGGGTTCGGTCGAGGAGGCGGACAATGAGCAGCGTTCACGGATGAGTTGGTATCAAAGGTTGGAGCGTGAAGCGAGTATATACATCCAACGGCATTTGTAATGAAGCAGGAAGACGAGCCTGAAAACCGTAGACGAACAGAACAGGACATACCGCCGGCAGGAAGTCTCACGGGCGTTGGGAGCTCAGGCGAAGTCAAACAAGTCTTCGTTCCGGACCGCCCAGATCGGGGATTCCACCAGTGTGTATGCGCATGAAGACGGGGAGGCTTGAGCTTGGGGTCCAAGGCGGTATGCGATGTCCAGGACGACCCCCAGGCGTTGAGTGTGACGTCAGCTGAGCCCAGCGTCCCGCCCATCATGCGCCCGTGTTCTTGCGGCGGCGGCGTGCTCCTTCGTGCTCCCCGGGAGATGCATGTGCAGCTAGCTCAGGTATCTTGCGATATAGTCGGCGGGGAGTGGTTGTCGCCCGGCGCCAACAGAGTTCGTCTAGGGCGCTGCTTCCGGCCCGCAGTCTCCGGCAATCGTCCGATGCGCGTCTTGGGCGTGTCGCTCGTCCTCGCTCCCTTGAGACGTTTGTGTCCCCGCCATTGTGATGTCTGCGCACTTAGGACGGTCAGATGCCTGTCGATGGCCTGTAGCGGAGCAATGGCTGGTGGGGTGCAACCGCGGACGACCGGTAGCGATGCGATCTTAGGCGCTTCGCGGAGGTCGACCGTATGACCGACCATCTCCTTCCCTTCACTGGCACACTGCACAGTCGCCTCGGACAACCACTTGGATGGCCTCTACGTATCGGCACGTCCCACCACTCTCGTTCTCCCAATCTCGCATCTTCTACGCGCCGTCCACGTCGATGCCAGGACAGCCCTACCACCGTCGTCAGTCGGAATCGCAGGACACAGGACACGGATACATGCCGTCGTCCAGCTCGCTCGTAGGCAATGTCATTCACTATCTGTATCGAGACTCGAAGAATGACCTGAACTGAGACAGTGGTTCACGGACTGCGACGCGTACGTGCGGAAGGTGAGTCATCCTTGTCCTGGTCAACTCATAGCTCGTTGATGTTAACATAGTGCATAGGTCCTGCTCGATGCTGGCTTTGTGCTGAAGCAGCAGCGTAGCCACCAAGGCAATGACCTGCATGAGCGTGGCCGTGGCTTCTACCAGGGCAAGTACAAAGGGCACTTCGACAACCTCCTCGGCACCTTGACGGATTGGTTCACTGCCTTCGGCGACGACCCTCTGAACCAACGGTACGTGTCACCGGCATTCCGTCAGTGCCATGGTAGCTGACACGGAATGGAATGTAGCTTCTGAACTGACTGGGCACGTCTCACCGAGGACCTGCTATTCGATGGCGAGAGCAGTCTGAAGTTCAAGCGCGAGCTTTGGATGGACATCCGCAAGGTCATCGTGCCGACCAGGGTACGTGGCGTCAATACGTTGTCACTGTAATATCACTGACGTATTATACCAGGTCGGCTATGTCTGGATTCCACGCGTCGAGTATACCGACCACGCGCTTGACCTCGTCATCGAGAGCCTCGCGCTCAGCGGGCGCAACCTCTTCCCGAACCTCGTCACCATCGAGGCGCATAACTTCCTGAAGTTCTCGCCGTATAACGCCATCCAAGACGAGGGCCGGCACGAGTTCAACCTGACGTTCAGCCAGATCAATGCGGACATGCGTGACGTTTCATTCTGCTTCCGCAAGAAGAGCGGGTTCTCGCAGCTCAGCGACTCGGGCATCGCGGACGTGCTCCTTGGCGGGCATGGTCTCACTGTTACCGCGCGTGTTGCGAGCTCGGGCAAGGACCACTCGTCTGTGGTCAAGGATGTGCACGTCAAGGTCGACACGCTGAAGTTCAGCATTCGCGACAACAAGCACGACCCTTTGTACAAGTCGCTCCGGCCGCTCGCGACCGGTCTTGTGAAGTAGCAGGTGCAGAAAGCGATCGCGGACGCGGTGCGCACGGGCCTGGAGTACGTTGATGGCCAGCTCGTAACGGTGCGCGACCGCGTGGAGGCGGCGAAGGTGGACGAGAACCAGAGCCGGACACAGGCGCTGCAGGACGTGAGTTGCATCCGGCCTCTTTCGTCATTGGAGATCACAGGGGCTGACATGTCTTCGCAGCTGTTTCAACGCAAGAAGGACGAGGCGTCGAGCGCGGACGCGAAGACGGGCACGTTCAATGTCGTGTCGAAGCGCGACTCGGCGATCCTGCAGGATGTCGGCCGCCCCGAGGGCTGGGCGAACCGCGCGCGGGAGCGGTCGGACGAGGCGACGGGCGAGACGTGGGACTCGTCACGTACGGAAGGACACATCTTCAGGACCGTCTCCATCAGTCGTGCTCGGTTTTCGACCGAAGAATGTTACGGTATACACGGTATGTGCATCCATTCGCACGTGAAGAAGACGAACATGACCCGGAGGGTGTCTGAAGGACGCGGCCCAGCCTCAGACGGAGCAGTCGCAATCAATGGACGAACTGCACGCACGCGACTTCAATGCCGCACGAGTAGCAACAAAGGCAGGACGCGGACGAAGGCCCTCTTAACGAACCCGGAAGCACGCCCGAGAGTCTACACGGACGTCGAGGCGGAAATATGGGCCAGGAAGGTTTAGTTCACACCGGCGGAGACGTACCTGCGCAACGCGAGTCGCGTTCCGAGTTGGCCAACCAGAACGAGAGCGGCAACTGATGAGGAAGAAATGGGAGGATGGGGGTTTGGTGAGTACTGTACGTCGTCGTGCATCGGTCATCGTTGATGCTGAGGCTAGCGGTCACCCTTGGGATGCAGCGACGGATGGATAACCGGTCATCGACGTAGCTCTTGATACACGAGGAACTGTCTCGGATTACGATGTTGTGTTCTTGTTACAGCTAGCTGGTTGTAATGCTATTATAGGCCATCTTGATACTGGCCTACTGGTTGTACTGTCAATGTACGATATGTTTGTGCACGCCGACCGGTTCTGCCACGAACGAAGTGTTGCTGTCGAATGTCTGTGTGCTGTATGGTCCGTTCAGTATGACTGCGCCTCCCGCACGTCTGTTTCGGACTTGACTGTTGAAACAGTGATCACGCAACAATGTCGAACCTAGCAACAATGTGAGACATGATGCTCAGTTGAGCGAGTCACGAAGATGAGGGAACATCATATTGCCAATGCTGTACATACTCAAGTTCACGGCGATCATTAGGTATGCTACGATGCCGTGCAGCAACTTGGCACTGAAGGAAGGTGTTCGTAGTGAACAGATACATCGGAGAAATTTTGCAAGTGAGAAAGGTCATGCTAACTCGAAACGGGAGAGACAAAACGTACCGCCGGCAGGAGACCTCAACTGAGAGGTGTGGCGGTGGCTCACAGGCTGTCCGTCCGCAGGAGGTCACCGGAATAGCTACCCTGTTTCAAACCGCGGCGCCGACAAAAACTTGGTTGATAAGTTGCACGCTCCAGTTCCTCCGCATAGACTCGTCTCATCCACAAGTTCAACAGTAGATCTGTAGGTGCATTGCTGGTACGCACATCGTTGGGCAAAACAACTGAATCTTCGCTTCTTTTTTACGAAAGGTGACATCTACGTAGCCATGACGAGATGGCGCTCTCCGATGACTTCCTGGTTCCGTCATTGCCAGTAGCTTCCGCCTGGTTCGTCTCGTCTATACAACATGTCATGGTTCATATGCATAGCAGATCCACGTACCCATGTTACCCGCGCAAAGTCGTTAGCCCGGTTCACATCGAGCGAGCGAGGATGGGCGCGTCACGTCCGACCACATGTCATTTAGAAGAGGTCCTGGCTAATGCAGTGCACGTTAGAGATTGGTACTGTCGCCGTACAGTCGCGTCCTACTCGTCTCTGACACTCACCTCCCTCGGTTCTGACGCAGGTTACAGTGTAGCGAAGCAACCCGCGAGTAATGTCGCCGACCGGCAAAGGTGCAAGGCTGTGCTCGAGAAACCACCATTCAACGAGGACACTTAGCCTTGACTTGGCGGAGTATAGAAGTCGGGAGGCGGGCGGATGGGCGGATGCTTGGTGCGTGGTCGACGCGACCTGTGTTCTGATGCGAGGATGGATGCGGGTGAGATGCGGAGGTCAATCAAAGTTGGAATCCGGGAAGCGCAGGATGTTCCGCGAGTGGGAAGGGCCAGGGGCCGGTCGTACGAGCATGGTATCGGTAGTCGCTTTTATGTGATCCCATTGGAGCTTTTTTGTGCATTGTATCTGCGAGTCCTATTGTAGGATGTCAGAGGCTTTGGCGCAAAAGAGTGCTGGACAACATACGACGTACGCGAAACCTTGACTGACGGACGGCCTACTGAGTACATTCGTCCTTCAGGCGCGTGTGGGTCGCATACATCTAAAGAAGCTGTTGATGAATTCGTCCTGACTTGCGAGCGGTGAATGGCGGACGGGCGGGAGGTTGCCGGTGGGGTTTATGCGTGATATTCGTTGACTTTCGGTCAACACCGAGGGCGGGGCGACACTTGCAAGCCTGTATTTCGCAACGCCGCACACACATAGCGATAACTAAGTAAAAATCAAGCCATAGAGACGATGTGAATGCGCCCAAGGCCTAGTGTCGAATGGCTTACCTGGCTCCCGAACTTCTCCACGACACACAACCCAGGGCCCTCGACATATCGCCGCCCAACGAACGTTTGAAGTGAGATGGACCCGTACTCCGCGACGTTGGGTTTGATACGGACAGTTCGCACTCATGCTGGTCACGACATAGCGAGTCCTCCGTTAGCCAGAGACGCAGTAGAAACATGAGACTGGATGCAACTTACGACAGCCTGTCACGGCGGAATCATCCTTCCTGTGTCAATGTCGACGTCGAGCGTGACCCACCGTGCGATACATGGCGGAGAACGACGTAGAGGGGCTTACTGCCCCTCATATCAACAGCGTCAGTATTCGCGGGACAGAACGCATACCTGTGGTTTCGCCGCAGCCACTTACGAGGCTTGAGGATGGCAGGGTCGCACGGGCTGCCTGCGCGTTGCCAGGTTCTCGTAGCTATCAGCTCGCTATCGGCTTGCCAGTGATGTATGAGCAGAGATCGGTGTGTAGCATGGCTTTCGTGAGAAATGCTCTGTCTCGCGGTATGTACATAGGTTGTGGGCGAACTCCGAGGCAAGCACTACTAGTATGTATGACTGGCGACCGTGCGGGGACAAGCGCGCGCGCGTCACCGTGTCCTCCGCCCAGCGGACATCGAGGACGACTCTCTAGTGACTTACTATCGGCTGTCGAGGCCACCGATGCTCAGGCTCTTGCATCTTCCAGGCTGTCCGTGGCACGGATTATCTGCCTGCTGTCTATGACATAACTCGCACAAGAGGCTCTGGCCACGAATGTCTCAACGAAATCCCGAGTACTACCTATGTATCGCCACATTCACGACATCCAACTTGGAGCTTGCACACGGACACCATGATTTTATGGCGAGGCGCTGATTTATCTGCTCTGGCCTTGCGTCAAAGCGAGTTACGTGTATTCTGGTTTCACGGACTTTACTGAATGCGTAAAGTGCAACCTGTCACCTGGAACGCACAACCTCTGCACGGGTCGCCCGTGCTCGATTCTTTCAAGTACACAGGCTTCGAGTGCTGTGAACCGCGGGTGGTAACCATACTCCTATAGTAAGCAGCCCTGATCTTCTCCTGCGACCTGATCTTGTTTGGAGTCAGAAAGCTCTGAACACGCTTTTGGACCCACACACTCGAGGCGTTGGCCACCGAGACGTCAGCACGCGGCTGCTGTTCCATGTCGGTATGTTCAACGCTGGAGGCGCTATGACCCATCTCCGCTCACGTCCTCGTTTCACGTCGGTAGACTCGTCACAGAGTTGCTAGCGCTGGGCACCGTACATCGTCCAAATGAACGAAGCCAGTGACTCAGCGACGTTTTTTATTAGCAAGTTCCTCCTCATAGTCCACCGTCTCTGCGAAAGGTCTACGTCTTGGGCATATCGGTTATGAGTCGCTGGAATAGACGCGGTCCCTGTATACTCGCTATTCTTAGAACGGGCGGCCAGATCCAGTGACTCCGTGACCGCGATGCATCGTATTGTGCATGTTCGCAGCGGGGTAGGAGCGCGGTAGCAGTGGTGCGTGTATTCAGCGTTCACGTTCAGGCCCAGGGACGGCGGTTTACGTGTCTGCAAGCTCTCATCACACTGCTGCTGGACATAAGCAGAAACTATGATTCTGTGTTTTGTGCAGCAGTGATGAATTGTAGCCGCCGATAGAACGAGCCATGTGCGGACCGTCCGCTGGCACGGCGGATTCGTTCCTAGACGAGGAATGCTCGTGTTCCGGCACTGCGCTTTTCATTGGTACACCGCGACAATACGTGTTATTGACTGAGGCTGGCACAACACCAGCGCATGCAATGATTCACCGCCTTCTATCGCCAGGTTGAGTGGATCTCGACATCAGGGCTTTAACTGACCGTCTGTGACAGTCAAGTAACTCTGATCTGCCTGGGTAGTGGTTAGTCGAGATATTGACGCGTGGTCGAAGGAATGAAAGTTTTCACGTCGATTCCCTCAAGAGCCAAACACCGTGTGCATGTCTGTGGCCGACCGCATGGCATCAACATGATGCTTGGCATGAGTGCCTTGCTCTCCAGCGATGTCAGAGCCGCATGGAGTCGGGCCCTGGACAATGCTACCACTCATTCACTCCTTAGAGCAGGCTGCGTCCTCGAGTCACTGGCGGCATCGTTGCCATATCCGCTATAAAACGCATCTGCGTCCTCTCGTGTGAACCAGTCTATCCATACGAACCTGACGTTCGGAGCCGTCGTCCTCTTACTCTCAGTTTGTTTTCACCCATCGTCTTTCTCGTTAGTCGTCTTCTCATTCCATACAGTTATGGAGTCCAAGCCTCAAGTATGTATTGCCTTGGCTACAGTAGCCATGAATATGCTCGCTCATACACTTACACAGTCGTCGAGAGAGGCCGACCAGTGTCATGGGCCGAATACTTCACCAGGGGCAAGTGCACCTTCACAAAGCGAGGTGAGCACGAGCATGGTAGTTCGTGCAGTCACTGTGTTGACTAGGGCTTCTGCAGACCGACGTGAAACCCAATGGACAGGGAGGTGGTCAGGCCTCCACGACAGAAAATACAAAGTTAGGAGACATTCCCTTGAAAGACGCGACGGGACGATTCGAAGACTCCTTGGTAAACGTACTGAGGAAATTCATGGACCAGAAGCAGTACCAAGGCTCAGTTGACGAACTCTCTGAAGCCTGGTCGACGCTGGCCAAGGAAGCATGGTCGACCGAAAAGGAGCGCGTCGAACGATGGCGGAATGAAATCAATGCACTACTGGTCTTTGTAAGTCACCTCTATGTCTCTTATCAGCGGCAAGGCGCAGCGGGTCTGAACTCTGTCTTATAGGCCGGCTTATTCTCTGCTGTCGTCACTGCCTTTGTTGCTCCGTACTACGCCGGATTGCTGCCAGCTCCGGACTTCAACACAGATATCTTGGAGCAGCAAACCCAGATATCAGAGCGTACCTTACTGGTCCTCGAACGGATATCCTCGCAACTCGGTGGCGCGGCGACGGGTGCTGCCGTCACGGCTAGCTCATCATCGTTGGCGGCTGCCATGAACCCTTCACTGTCCAGCCCTTCTCCGCCGCCCAATCCACCGCGATGGATCGCCACCGTATGGTTCATCGCCCTGGTATTCAGCCTTTCCGCCGCCTCTATCGCGTTAGCTATCAATCAGTGGCTGAACTTCCACGTCGAGCAAACCGGGCTGCGAAGTGCGCCTCAGAAACTGTGGACCTGGCGGCTCCGACGGGATGCGATCGACAAGTGGAACGTCGAAACCATCGTGAGCCTCCTCCCTTGCCTCTTGCAGATCGCACTCGTTCTCTTCCTCGTGGGCATCATCGGATATCTCCTGGAGATCGGGACCGACATCGCTGTTCCGAGCGCGGTCTTTGTCGGCATACTGCTTCTCTTCCTCGTCGCCACCTCCTTTCTTCCAGCGCTCATTGAATACAGCCCGTACAAGTCACTTCAAGCGTGGTGGATATGCCAAGCCTGCAGATCAACGCAGTATATGGTTTGCTGGTTCGTCCTCTGGCTGCGTCGCGCAATCCTCAGCTCCCTCGGGATTGGACCTCCGACCGAGACTTCATCTCCGCGCGCAGATGACATATATTACTGGATGGAGCCGCTCCGTGCACGTGTCGCTCAGCGTCAAGCTCAGCTGCGTACGTTGATGAAGACGAACTGGCTCGGGCACGAACAACTCTGCCTGCGAAGGTTACTGACTGCCGGCCAGAAAGCCAAGACAACACTGTTCTCGTACGTTTACAACATGACTACGGACATGGACACCCTGTATGCGATGAAAGTCTGCTTTCAGAAGGAATCTCAGTTCCCAGCAGTCCGAGTCGGAGAGGTGGCGGCGATCGGCGAAGCAAGAACGAGTGTATTGTCAAGTCAAGCGTATGCGGATTCACTTGCGCGACTGTCAGGGAAGTCATCCTCCACCCCTGGCAATCAATTGCAATACGATAGTCTGGACAGCACTGCTACTGTTTTGATAGGTCGCATGGTGCTGGACACGTTCACTCGCGCGCATACGGAACTTGATGACAGCCCTCTTGACTTGGACTCAAACCATTGCTTAGCCGGACTCATCCGCGCTATGCCTCTCGCCCATGGAAGCAAAGCCTGCATGACTTTGTTTCAGCATCTACGTGATGACCAACTGTCCATGGCCCAACGAAGAGCCACACTGGACGTTGTACAAAATATATATGTACCAGTCGACTTCCTCGCGGAGGACAGGATGTACCGGCAGAATTTCAGGATGCAGGAGGCGAGAACATACGACTGTGCGCCGCAAACCGAGCTATATCGCCTGAGCGACGTTCAAGGTAAGTCAAACATCCGCTTTAATCGCAAGGGGCGTAAGCTGAAGTTCAGCATAGACTGGGAGTGCATACAGACTGTACTCACGACGGTCTACGCACACGATGACCCTGTATCCACCATCCAAATCATGACAACCGTCCTGGCCATATGCATGTTGTCCGTCAGAAACGAGCACACATTGCCAGCCGAGCCGTACAGGGGAGCTTACCTGGCCGACATGCTCCACCGATTCGACGAGCACTTGGCTACCCTCCGCCGCAAGGAGCTGAAGGACGCTGTGCAACACCTCTCTCCCGCGGCCGTATGCAGACTCGATTGGGTGTTGAATCGCATGTACCACAGCGACATCTATGATTCCTTGGGTACAACCGAGATTCGCCGGGATGCCATGATATGGACAAATCACATCGCGCGGCGACTCCAGTGGCTGCTGGAATGCGATGAATGGACGCCGCCAGGGACGGTCCAAGGGTTCTGCGTTTACTTGCAATTATACGTGGAGTGGACACAATTGCGCCTAGAAGAGGCTGGGATAGACCCGAAAGACTGGTCAGTCATCTTCGCCGCTCAGGATGACACACTGACACTTGCAACAGGGACTCGGAAGGATGGCTCGAATGCGCTCCAGATGAGCCCCAGAGCGAAGGCGATCGACGCGTCGACTCCCCGCAGGCAGCTGGCCCAGGGGCTACATCGGAAGCTGGGAACGAGCAGGCACCGCCGGAGTCGCGAATGGACAGTCTGAAGCGGTCTATAGTGCAATTTATGTGAGCGATGAGCCACACGCCCCACTCGTTCAATCGTCGCTGATCCTTTCTCTAGCCATGCCATCCGACGCAGATTCAGACGGGCTGCCGCGCAGGAACGCGACGCTGAGAAGGGGGCCGCTGGGGCTGATACGAACGCAACACCAGATGCACCCGGTGTGACGGACACCACACCGCCAGGCGTCAGCGACGCCCCGCTGGTGACCACTACAACGCTCGGTGAATCGCCGCAAGGGCAGGACGCGGCCCAGACCGAGCACTCGCAGCTACCAGGTGCCACCGAACCGCGCGCAGACGACTCGGGTGCCACACGCGCAGTTGCAGAGGCAGGAACAGTCGCGGACGAAGGCCGTCAGGACGAACCCGGAAGTGCGGCGATGGAGCACGCAGATCAACGTCAAGGCGGCGACGTGCGTCCGAGTCAGGAGGGATTAACTGCACCATACGACGCGCCTACGCAACTGTCCAAGTCGCACTGCGAGCCATGCAGCCAGAGTCAGAACGATGGCTGATTCGGAGGACGGAGGATGGTGGCATCGACGTCACGGTGTACGTCGTACGTTGCTGGATAGACCACCACCGCCGAATGCTGACGTTCACCGCAGGCGGACAGCATGCATCGACTTTTGACGAACCGTGACGGTGATGGATGAATCTCTCGGTGCACGAACGATTTCTGGGGCTGCGATGGGCTAGTTTCTCGTGTATGTACTCTGGTTCTCGGTATAGCTGTTTGTGATAAGTTTGTGTAAGCTATGGTCTCGGAGTCTCGATACGAACGGGTTCACTGACTGTGTGTACGATACACTTGTGTTCACCGACCGGATCGCCTGGAGCTTCCGCGAACGGGCGTTGCTGTCCAACGTCTGTATTATGTGATGTACTATTCGTTCGGTACAACTCGCCTCCTGTACATCTGCTTGGAACCGCTATTGGACTATCGCGTATCAACATAACGCGCCACGTCCCGTCGAGCGGTGTGCGACAAGCGAGGGCAGATATAAGTGGGAAAAAAGTATATTGTGAGTTCTGAACATATTTCGCGACGACCATTACAATTTGTGCCGCCGTGGCCACTAGACAATATGCGCAGTCTTCTGTGCTACCCTGAGACAGCAACATTGCTCGTACGTCGCGCCGGGTTGACGGACCTGCCTCGGTCACTGACTCACTGGTGCACCAGCATCTGTGTAGACTAGGTAAGCTTTAGTACATACCGTAGTCTCGTCCCTCGGTCATCACCACCTCCCGCTCTCACAAGCCTCGCATGCGGCAACTCGCATCCTTCCAGTCTTGTCTGGAACTCATGCACTCATGTCTGGACGCCTGGCGGAAGGGCGCCACCTTCGACGCGGTATCACTTGACACGACTGTCGACCGTGCAGCCGGTTCGGTCGAGAAGGCGGATGCTGGACGGCGCTCGCGGATGAGTTGACATTGAGGGATAAAGAAGCGAATGTATACAACCGAAGGGATTTGTAACGAAGCAGGAAGACGAGAACTGTAGACGAACAAGACAGGACGTACGTACCGCCGGCAAGAGGCCTCAGAGTCATTGGCGGTGGGAGCTCAAGCGACGTCATCCAACTCCTTGACTCGGATCTCCTAAATTGGAGGTTCCACCGGTGTGTATGCGCACGAAGACGGGGAGGCATGTGTTGTCCAGGACGATTCCGCGGCAGTCTGACGTCAGCTGAGCCACGCGTCCCGCGCGTCATGCGCCCGTTCTTGTAGCAGCGGCGTGTTCCTGCGTACGACCAGAGCGATGCGTGTGCAGCTGAAGTTGCGATGTCGATTGAGGGTCGCGGGGAGTGGAAAGTAAGTTAGTAGAAATGTTGCCCGGCGCCAATTGAGCTCGTCGAGGAGGAGACACCCGTCCTCCGACAATCGTCCGAGGCGCGTCTTGGGCGCGTCGCAGGCTGTCGTTCCCCTCCATTGACGACAGCGAGCCTCAGCGAGAACTCTTGGGCACCTTCTTCTCCTCGCCGTATACCACGCTGGCAGTCGCCGTTCACGTAGCCTCTGGATCCAACGACACACACCTCAAGAGCCCCGCCTCTGCTGCACTCCTCCCCGGCTACTCACCAATATTCTACGCATACCCGCTCACGCTTCCTCTGGCCCCGTTCATGAATACGACTTGAAGACACCTCGCTACGTTGCCCTTCGTCCCTGGCTGGTTCTCGCATCCGCCCTCCCAGGAATGTCGACCGCTGAACGGCATCGGTCTCGCCGGCGTGCCACCCCGTATCTCTGTGTGCTCCTGTCCGTTCGGCTTGCTAGGAGCATCTCTACTTGAGTCTCTCGACCACCTGAAGTACCCATCGCCAGGTCAGCGCTGCTGGAGTAACCATCCCGTTGACCGTCGAGTACCGTGGGCCAAGCCGCATGTGTGCCTTCTCGCTCGTTGGCCCTCTACTGGTAGTGCGCGGCCCGGGCAGTGATTACGGGTGAGTACCGCGCCTCTCTAACGTTCAACGGACCATAGCGTGATTCGGGACACGACGACAGGTATACGTGCCAGCAAAGCTAGTTCAAATCCGAACGTGTGCTGCTGGTAAGTAGGTTGTCCGGAATCATATCTCGCCCTTAAATCTGACTCACGCTCTGCTCCTCTCGCGCCTGGTATCGCCGTAAGCACCCGCTGCCTTGTCGACTCTCGCGTCACAGAGTAAGCACTCAACTCAAGTGCGTAGTAGCATCGGCTGACCTGCGGCGGGTCGACAGGGACGTCCGTCATTCGAGGCGGAGTGTCGGTCAAGAGCCACTGTGATGGAGTAGATCTCGCCTTACATAGTCTGTCGAGCCCCGCGCGCGATTGAGCTTGGTATTGCCCGAACAATTTCCAATGCAATCATTCCACCGGTACCACAACACAGGCTGCGAACAATCTACCACGTCCCTTTCTCCCGACTACATGCTTTTCACCTACGGCGGCCCACCGATTCACACACCTAGTGTGACGAACGCGCTCTGTTCGCAAATCATACTCCCCGAAGGTGAGTATATGCGTACAGAGGTCGTTGCCGGCTCACTCGTATGATGCGTTTAGTCTTCATCGCAGTCGCGGCGAACCGCACTGCGTCTCTGTACGTCATGTAAACTCACGGTGTACACCCGCCAAGACTGGTGCATACAGCTGACCCGGTCCCCACGGCGGTCGTACTCGGCGTCGGTCCCCGGATTGAACAGGATCTGCTACATACGGTGAGCTCGATTTGTCGATAGCGCAAATTTGCTACGATATCCGATGTCCCCGTCGTTGGACACACGCAGCCGTAGTTGATTTGCTACCCCGTGATGCTACTCGCGCAGGCTGCCGTATCGTGTTCAGTCTGCATGTGATTCCGTCTGATCATTGTTCAGTATGCGCAGTTCTCGGTTGTCTACTGTGTAGGTGGCATCATCAAAGATCAACCCCATCAGTACCCTCCACGCCGCGATAACCGGAGGTCAGCCATCTGGAACCGAACGCGAGGCTGCGCAGAACCCGGAGACTCGATATCCCAGCTCAAGGCGAGCCTTCGATCAAGGAGGCCCGAAAAGCGTGGTACGTTCTAAATCTGGATTCACCGTGCTGGCTGCTCATGTCCCTGTACCTCATAGAGACCCGACGCGTCGTTTGCGATCCCACGTCCTCACAACGGGAAGCTATGTCCGACTCGCATGTCCCATTAGACGATGTGTCGTCCCGGAAGTTTGGAGGCAACGAAGGCTGTCCGGACGCCGATTGAGATGCGATCCTCGTTTCTCGCAGGGACGTTTGTGTCCCCGCCATTGTGATGTCTGCGCGCACGCCCCGTATTTTGTAAATACAGAACCTTACCACTCCCTTCGGACAGCTTCTGACGGTGTCAACGATTGCTCAGTATCAACTAACGCACCGTACGTTGCCAATACCTACCCGTTCATTACTCTAGTATGCTCGTAGGACGAATACATACCCGTCGACGACTTATATCGGCACAGGAGAATTGAAGGATGGACCCCAGCTATGCAGGACACGCGATGACATCGTACCTGCTTTGACGTGGATCGTCGGTGGTCTATCATGGAGGAGCATTGATACGCGACTGGTCGGGTACAACCGCAGACGACCGGTAGCGATGCGATCTTGCGCGCTTCACAGACGGACGCTAAATTTAGTTGCGCGGCTCGACGAGTTCCTGACGTCAGACCTCCTTCCTTCACACTGGTTCAAGTTCCTGGCCGCTGCCTCGACCTCCCACACAGCAGCATCCATTCGGCCAGCGGACGACCCCTCTGGACGTGCTCCACGTATCCGCAGGCCAGCAACGCGAGGACGTCGGGCGCGCACGGACAGGTGGCGTGAGGCCACGTGTTGTACCGTATTAGCTGGGTAAGCGTCTGGAATGCTCAACGCCGACTGATCGTACACCAGCTGCATCTCGTCGCGACTCCTACTTATATTGCACCTAACAATCCCTCTATCGCCCATGGGCCGCTCACCTCTCTCGCTCCGAGTCTCAGCTCGCTCTCCCAGTCTCACCGCCGCCTCTACGCGCCGCTCACGTCGATACGGACCACAGTCGCGTCTAGCACCCATGGGCTCCTGTACGGCCAGGGTCCGTGAACGCGTGTCCTACGATACGCGTTCCACGCTTTCCAGCTCGGTATATGCGACTTGGTTGACTGCTCTGCAACCCGCAGAATGGCCTCCTGAGCTAGCAGCGCTGGAGAGGGTTGAGTGGCGGTACGTGTCCGTGTCTCGTGTGCCGCGATCTTCACTGACGACGGGCGAGCTACATCAGCACGCACGAAGTCAGGATGAGGACACGACGTACGTACCGGAGACACCAGCAGGGCGGGCGGGCTGGATGACACGAGACGTGGAGGGCGAGCACGGGCTGAGCTGGTGGACGCGTCAGACGGTACGCGCATCAAACACGCACGGACGCACCTCACTGAAGGTTGAATGCGCAGAACGACGAGTCGAGATCAACTCGCTGTACTGCGGCGTGCACCGAGCAACCTGGAAAGAGAAGTCAGCAACGACGCACTCAGACGGAGGAAGAATGTGGCCGGAGTTGGAAGGCTGGGTGCGCGTTGCGCGGGAGACGAGGATGTGAGAGGGAAGATGGAGGAGGCTAGTAGCGAGCAGAAAAAGGTGCGAATGCAGGTCGTCTCCGTCCTTGTCCACACGCTCACGAACCGCAGAAACGCGGACCGACAGACGTCTTGGAGACCATTCCAGACCCGCGCGAGCCGTCACACAGACAGTAATCACAGGATACTGGGATCCGTATTGGAGGCGTTCCGAGACTCTGACCTGGTGTAGATTCTTCGTGGTCGCCGTCAGATCTTCGCGGGATGCGGTGAGACACGAATGGCGTCGCAGCATAGCCCAAGGCAAGGTGAGCATATGTCTCCTGATATTCCTCGGCTCATTTTTGTGGCTGAGGAGCGACGATGCCTGACATGCGTACGCACATGTGCGGTTATGAAGCTCGGCAGACTCCCAAGGTGTGGTCCCTTAGCATCAGTTGATTCTGTCAGTGAGGACTGCTCATGGGGTAGTTGTCGCCGATGTATTCGAAGTCTACAGCGTCGCGGGGTCGTGATTAGGCCATCAATAACAAACACGACTGCCGTTTCGTCCAAAATCGGATCTGTTCGTTGGCGGTCTAGACGCTATAGCCATGCCTAGCAGGTGAGAAGACAGTTAGCCTGCTGCGCACCCACTCAATCTCGTCGTACTCACACCTGTTTGTCATAGACCCGTCCGTACATCGTGCTAGACCCTCCATGAACTAAGTACGCAAGCGGTCCATTGCACTTCGAGAAGCTACGCGAGGCCGATCGCATGCTGGTAAGTGTGGAGGCGGCGACGACGTCGCAAACGCAGACCCGTAGCTTCCGTTGTATGACTCGGACCGGCCGCTCAGCTATTACCGGGGCCCGGGGCTGTTGACTCGTCGGACCCAGCGAACGTACCACGACGTTCTCTCGTCTTGATCATGACATCGGAAGCCTCACCCGGACGAGCCCTTCGCGTACATCGCTGTGTTGGTCGCGTCACTTGATGTGCATAAGACGAGATGGCGACGTTCCACGACGGCGACTCCTCTCAACACGCCGACTGTAGTTACGGTCTCGTACTATCCTCATCGTGTCTGCGACTCGCGTCTCGGTCGGTTGTCGTTGCACCACCAGATTTGCTTATGTCTCTGCTCGCGTTGTGTGCGTCTTGCAGTAGCACCAGTCCGTTTTGTATTCGTGCTTATCTATGCATAATGAATGTGGATACATTATTGACATAAAGTGCAACTCGTCCTGCCAATGATACGAACTCAGTGCAACTACTACAACAATCTACCTAGTTACCACCGCAACGCCCACAAGCACAGTGCACACGCACTCGAGTCCGCAGAGGTTTCGCGAGAGGTAGACAGTCGCCGTAAATGACCAACGAGACTTGCTGTCCTCGGCCTGTGCTCCCCTTTCTCGGCCAGAGTCAATGAGTGTGTTGAGGCCCAATTGGCTAGCAACAATACGAGGTACGATGTGTACCTATTTGCGGAACGTAGCTCACTCACACATAGATCTGACGCATCTATGGTCAGCATCCATAATCTTCAGTTATTAGCCTCGTTTCGTCGAAGCGCAGGACTTGAGCTGGAAAGGATTATACAGAACCGGTCGACGTCTGTACGAACCGACCCACGACCGCGATCTCTGCGATGATAGCGCACTCGCGCCCTAATCCGACACGATAGCCGGAACCAGACGAGCGTCGGAACATTGGAAGGTCTTTTGCTCAACTTTCGCTCCAGCGGGCGCGCGGCTGACGAATGTGGCTCATTGCCTTGATTGTGGTCGATGAGCATGTCTTGACTCAGTACTCAGGGCCTATCGGGCATCCTGGCCTGTTGAAAGACAAAGTCAGTTGGATGAATGAGTACAGAGCGAAGCTCGCTCACGTCTGCCTATCAGGCGACGATTTCTTCCGAGCGGCCAGGTCGGATCATTGTCCATCCAGCAAAGACGCAGGTGGGACGATGATGTTTGCGGACACGCTGCACTTCCGCGCATTGTCCAAGAAGTTGGTCAGTTGGGTCGCGTAGAGATATTCCAGGGTGTTGTAACAGGTCGACGAGGAGAAGGCGGACGAGACGCCGAGCATCTCATAACGGGAATGGGAATTGGCTGGACGGTGGGATCATCGGTGGTTGAGACGCGCATCACAAGCGAGGGGGATGTACCTGGTTGTAGCGGACGGAACCGGGTCTGGGAGACGCACTGCGCATAAATGCGTTTGCAGCAGGCCGGGGGCGGCAACATTTGACAAGGGTGGTAAGCTTTACAGGCCCGCCTTCGTGCCGATCTCGATGTCTAACAGCGCGTCGCCCACGTTGGGTGCGGTCGAATGGGCGAGCGACGAAGCTGTCTGAACCTGCGAAGTCTTTAACCTTGGTTGGTCGAATGCTTTTGTGCTTGGTCAAGCCGTTTCGCGTGCTGTGTTGTATGACCTTTGACATCGCTACGCAAAATGATCCCCAGTACGTACTTGCTCTTCGTGTCCCGATCGCTAAGCCTGAGAGGTTGTCGTGGAAGGGGTAGTGTCCACGAGATCTGTCTTCCATTGCATCCGTCGGTACGGTCCGTCTTCTGTGCATCCCAGCGCCCACGGTAACTAGCAGGCACCATGCCATAAACCATCTTCGAAGGTTGTAACTGAATCGCTGCGAGTGAATGATGTTGGACTCACCACATCCGAGACAAATCAGTCTCGAAGGGCGACGACGGGTGTACCACGCCCAAGCTAAACCTTATCTGGGGTGCGCCGTATGCATCAGAGGATGACGAGCAATGGATGGACAGGTAAGCACCGATCGCCACCCGCTCACGAAATGATCCTGCTCACCTCCCGTGTCACGACGACGAGCATCGTTCGACGTTCTAATCATACAAACAGCAGCACAGCGAAAGCATAAGTCGTCAGCAAGGATCGAACGCACGAGGGTAGCTACCACGTACCACCTCGCAGCCAGGCCATCTGTGCCTTGGATCCCCGCAGACTCACACAGCGCTTCTCCGCGCTGCCCTCCTACGCCACAAGCCCGACTGCGACATCGACGCCTACACACGGACGCGCAATGCGGCATTCGAAGATCGTTCGAGACCACTACGGGGTCTTGCCGGATGATGAGAAGGGGTGGGGCGGGGACAGGGTCGTGTCTGCTGACTGGAGGACACGGAGACAACGCCTGTAGTACGTGCGTGGTTCGCTCAAAGAAGTTCGAGTATCGACGATGGTGGGACGCTGTAATCCTCGCATCAGTGTGGCACCTTACAGAGATCGCACCGTAAATACGCACCTGCGACCGCTCTGCGAAAGACCACGTGTCCCCGCAATTCATCTGGGATTCCCCGGAGGAGCAAAATGTGATAGCCTCCTCATTATTCCTCAGACACGCGGCTCTAGTTGAACGTGTAGCTGCCACAGGGAGACAAATCTCCGCGTTGCTGCGGCGTATGAGGCGTTCGACGTCGCTCGCCGACGTCGTGGACACATCCTAGCGTAATAAACGACATACGCATCGGGTCGGACGTCCAGGTACACGACAGCGAGATGAAACATGCCTCATCGACGCCTGAAAGCCATGGCGAGATCTGCAGCATCTGCTCGGAGGTGTGGGTGGGCCCACCAATCACCGGCATCGCGCTGAACGAGCGCGAGCGTGTGTCCTAGCGGTGATAACGAGACGCGGTAGACGCACCTGTCTTGGAAGGCGACAAGACAAGACAGTGTAAAATGCAGAGCTGAGGTATGGTTCGCGGAATTGTAAAGAGGGTGAGGTTGCCGACGAGGGCGTGGAACCTGCGTGGGACCGATCCCTGTGAGAGGAAGGCTGAAGACTGACTTCCCGCTAAGCGACCGCCACCCGTTGCACGGCCACGTCGGTCGAAAACCCTGCAGTGAGGTCATAAACGCCTATTCAACTAATGATTCTGTGGTTACCAGAGTGGATACTTATGCAGACGACGACCTGCGACAACGTCAAGGTCGCAACGACACCTGCCAGGCGTACCAGTCACTTGTGACATAGCTCTGTAAAGAAACCCGTACAAGGAGGGTGAGCAAGACGACTCGCATCATTGCGTGTTGTTCCACTCACCGAGGTTCAGCCCTCCTCTGAGTCGTCCGATCCCGGCGAACTTGGACTCTCCTGTACTTACTACTCAGCGACCAAGTCCCCCACATTCCGTCAATCTCACGAGCGTTGATGTGCGGCGCGCACTAGTCCCAGCGCTCTCCGTGCGTGGCCCATGGGTGTACTGCGGAGGAGCGATGAGTGATCGAAGACAGACATTGAGACAGCGCAGACGCGCACAGAGGCGACCGGTAAAGATGTGATCTTGGGCGCTCCCCGGATGCTAAATTCGCCTCCTCTCGGTCCGGCTCAAGTGTAAAGATGTGATCTTGGGCGCTTCGCGGATACTAATTACCCCTCCACGGTTTAGTCCCAACTATCCAACAGGACCACGGCACGGACATAACAGCAATGTTCGAGACAACCCCTACTGCGAAGCTGATACATAAGTATCTAAGGATTCACAATTCCCCGTGAGCGTGGCACTACAAAGTTCGTTGTGATAGGTGCGGCAACGCTTTTCATTCAGTACGCGAGACGGTAGTCTAGGATGCGTGATACCAGAGGTACGAGAACGGCTCGGAAAGAGGCCTGCACAAGTCACTAAGCCAAGCAATACTGAGTCTAGTGCAGTAACGCAGTGCATCACCTCCTCCTCGATGCCTATCCAGAGAGGAAACATCGATGCGTGAGTATGCCATCTCGAGGCTGTTCGCCTCGAATCCACGAGATGGGGATAAGGTCGTCGGTCAAGCTATGGCGTAAGACGTGAGGGGCGACAAGCGCGAGTAGATTAGGATGCAGGGTTCCACGGCAGGAGTCTCGCTCGACGATCGTGCAAGTGGGCACCTGTACGCTCCCGTCGCTGTGAGATCATTTTACACGCTACCACGATGAGCCAATTCAGAATGTTTAGACGGTGTGGAGTACGTTCGCGGATGGCACACCTGTTGTTATGGCTGTAGACCGGACCGCGGCGGTGTGCGATGCATAGCTTCGACCTGTGGATGACCCATTGGTCGCCGTCTCCGAGTGTCTTAGTGCATGACGGATACGCATATGTTCTTGACTTAGTTATGCGAAGTCTGAAGAAGAAGACGATCCTGAGCACAAGTCGAACGTCAACAGAGGTCGTGAAAAGCGGGGACGTATTACTGACCTTAGGGAGGCGTCGCATACCGGATGCTGAGCAGTGGACACCCAAACAATCGCGGCGACCGGAGCGACGATTCCTCAGCAATACCGCGTCCCAACTACCGCCTACAGAGATGGCGCCAAGGTGAGAGCCGCATGATATGAGGCGCAACCAAGGGCTGCTCTCCGTCACGTCGTCCGTCCGAAGGTCCTTGTAGCGTTCGGAAATCCTAGCACGACCAATTCGGGCTTTGTGCTGTTTGGTTGACATCCGTCGCGGCGATACGGCAATATTAGCTAGCGAAAGTGAGCTTACACGTACTCAGTCATTCGGAAGCACGTACACAGAAAGAACGAACCCGCGATGCATGCTCGCGAAAAGAAGGCTCCTCGCATCCGTGCGTATCTACGCCGAGCGCGGCCCACGGTGTTACAATAACCGCCGTGTCTGCTGCACTTAGAGAACGAGATCACTGTTTGAGGGAGGAGAGACGAGGAAAGGAAGAGGTAAGCATCGGTCTGGCGAAGCAAAGGGGATGTCGAAAGGCAGCCTCAGTGTAGTGCATTCAGCGGTATGGGCAGGCTCCAGTGGTAGCATCTGTCGCTTCACATTTTGACTAAGAGGGACCGCCGCACATGCCAGACACGGGGAGCAAGAAGTCATCTCTGTCGAGGGCACAAAGTCGACTGTCGTGGGCGGAAGCAAGTTGTGGAGCGCGTGCGAGACACGAGCGCCAATTCGCGGTCAGGCGCCGGCTCTGGTGACCGTCCACCGCGCGCGCGACGTCGATTCTCCCTCTCACCTCGAGCATGGATGCTATTCAGTTAGGTAGTCGATCGACTCGACACCGTCGTCCTCACGATCGGAGCAGCCGACCTGACGATTCCAGTAATCCGTTTCGCAGCAAACTCGCACATCGTTCTTGCATCATTCCATAGCCCTCGAGTTTGCCTCACCTCTGCGTGACAGACGCCTTGAACCTCCCCTTTTTTCGCGGTACGTGTCAGTGTTCCATCCGAACACGCACGTAAGTAGAGTCCTCGCCTCGTTCGTAGTTTCGCACAGGTTCATGTGAGGCTCTTGAGGTCCGTGCGAGCTTGACATTGAGCGCCCGCTGTCGCTGAGCCTGTTCATTTCATCTGCCCAATCACCACACTTACGGCCCCAATATGTGGACGGGCGTAGACCCTCGAGCCCATTCAGCTGTCTCATGGATGACCATGGTACAGCCGACGTGCAGTCTCGTGGAATGGGATGGGATGGGCCGACCTCGGCCGACCACAACCGTCTCATGGAAGGTGATTGAGTCGGCCGAGCACAAGGCGGGCAAGGCGGCACAAGGCGGGCAAGGCGGTGCGTGGGATGATTGGCTGACCCAGACATTCTCGCCCAGCCGACCATTCTGTCTCACCCAAGATGATGCACTATCCGACTCTCGGCTGGAAAGCTTTTGCAGCCGACCACCGTCTTGATCCAGCCGACCTTCTTGTCTCGCCCAAGACGATGCACTATCCGACTCTCGGCTGGAAAGCTTTTGCAGCCGACCACCGTCTTGATCCAGCCGACCTTCTTGTCTCGCCCAAGACGATGCACTATCCGACTCTCGGCTGCAAAGCTTTTGCAGCCGACCACCGTCTTGATCCAGCCGACCTTCTTGTCTCGCCCAAGACGATGCACTATCCGACTCTCGGCTGCAAAGCTTTTGCAGCCGACCACCGTCTTGATCCAGCCGACCTTCTTGTCTCGCCCAAGACGATGCACTATCCGACTCTCGGCTGCAAAGCTTTTGCAGCCGACCACCGTCTTGATCCAGCCGACCTTCTTGTCTCGCCCAAGATGATGCACTATCCGACTCTCGGCTGCAAAGCTTTTGCAGCCGACCACCGTCTTGATCCAGCCGACCTTCTTGTCTCGCCCAAGACGATGCACTATCCGACTCTCGGCTGGAGAAAATCTGTAGCCGACCACAGTCTGGATTCAGCCGACTGTCTTGTCTCACCCAAGACAATGCATGAGCCGAGCATCAGCTGAGGTATCTTTCCTGGCCGATATCCGTCTTGACTCAGCCAACCTTCTTGGACCTTCTTGACCTTCTTGACCTTCTTACTCACTAAGACCTTTTTGACCCAAGGTAACTAATGGTTGGCTCATCTTCGTCAATACCAACGTGTTAAGGAGGTATCTAGGCGGGCAAATGCCAATGATGTTTCAAGGCGGAAAGTGTCAAGGAGGATGTCAAGATGGCGAGCATATTGAAGAAGCCTTCTTGGAGGTATCAAGACGGACAATGTCAAGACGGACAATGTCAAGACGGACAATGTCAAGACGGACAATGTCAAGACGGACAATGTCAAGACGGACAATGTCAAGACGGACATTTTAAGACAGACATGTTAAGACGGACATGTTAAGACGGACATGTTAAGACGGACATGTTAAGACGGACATGTTAAGACGGACATGTTAAGACGGACATGTCAAGACGGGCATGTCAAGACGGGCATGTCAAGACGGGCATGTCAAGACGGACTGGTCAAGAAGCCTCCTTGACACTCACTGTCTTGATAACCTCCTTGACATTATCGGATGTCCACCTTGACAAGACGGACAAGGCGGAGAGTATGCATCTTGATTCTCGACTCAACTTGAATGGTATGTACGTGCAACACTGTATGCTGTTTGCTCATTGGTTTGGGGCCAATGGTGTGGATGTATTATTGAACATGTCCTATAAGTTTGTACTGGGTCTATATGACTCTATAGACAGTCTTTATGGTGGGTATATCAGCAAATAGAGATGCAACGGCAAGACATTGAGGTAACCCTTGTTCTGTCAGAGACTTAGAGTGATTCATGAGCAATTGACAATGATGATACTTCGCTGATCTACTGAATTTGCTGTGGAACTATAGTAGTAGATTAGGCAAGCCACTCACGTAGGCCATTAGCCTCATTGTTGTATATGTAAAGAGCACTTTGACTTTGTGTAATCTCAGCTCATATGAGAAGAGGATCTTCGGATATGTTTCAAAAATGCTGTGTTGTTTGGAGATATTGAGAGGCATGTGGATTAGTTCTCAGCTTCTGCAAGACAATTGTCACAATCAAATGCATACAGGAGTTGTATTCATGCTGTGCCTATGGTATATGTTGCTGCTGGCAATTCCACGAAGCAATCTGGCAATGTTATAGCTTGAGATAGCTAAGAAGGTTATACATGGAGAGCATGTCTTAGACAAATGCATCCCACGGTTCAATTCTCACAGAATTGTATACTGGCCATGTACTACATATATTTATGCTTGGTACAAAGTCTCATAGCATATGGCAGCACAGAGGGGAAGTTATAATGAGAACAAGACCATCCCGGGCGACTCGGGGACATGACCGAGGCAATGTGCGAGGGCAAATCACTGGAGAGAGTTCACATATTTAATGAGCACTCTCTGGCTGCATACTCGTTGTCCGCTCCTTCATACTTCTATACCACTGAATCATAACAAGGATTGTACTGAACATATGATTATGGTATTTCGAAGTAGTAGTAGTCTCACCCATGCTCCCTCTCGTCCAAGATATTGATTATCGTTACTAGTATTATATACCTAACTTCACAGACAATGCATCTCAGTCTCATTTGCCTTCACACTCATTTTCAAGAGACTGAGTTCCTCATACACTGGCTTGCTACATGTTCGAACTCGAGAAACAGGTCGGCGAGTGTGTGAGATGGTGGGCAAACAAGACGGCAGGCAACGCGAACGGCCAATGTACAAGACGGTGGGTGAGCGGAACAGCAAGTCGAGCCATGTGGGAGATGGCAGGCAAGACAGTAGGATAGGAGAGATGAGCAGGACACTGGTTGGTGGGTAATATGGTAGATAGGCAAGTAGATAGGCAACACGGTAGACAAAACCGTGACAGTAGGTGGGTAGGCGAGACGGCGAACAGGTAAGACAGTAGGCCAACGAAATCGGCGACAGACAGACGGAAACGGGCAGATGAGAGCCTCCTGGGGTAGCGAGAATGTCGAGCAAGGGCGTATGCATGGAGTGGGGATGTAGAGAGGACGAGGCCGGGGTGCGTCGCGCGATTGTGTGAAGAAGGGTGGAGGGCGACAGGCGGGGGTAATTACCGCAGTCAGCCCTTCTCATTTCTCCTCTCTGTCGACCTTCCTGCTCCTCTCCTTGCGGTGACTCGTCCTTGTGTTAGTTGGGGCCTCCTTGGGGTGCCTTGAAGCATGCATCGACATGCCGTACGAGGCACGGGCTCACGTACGAGGCGCGGGCTCACGGACGAGCGAGCGATCATGTGGACGATCGGGTTGATGAGTGAGTGGCCAGTGGGCTGAGCAGAAGAGAGCGCGGGCGACAGTGGAGAGCGTGGGCGAGAGGGTGTAGGCGGGGCGTGAGCGAGAGGGCGTGAGCAAGAGCGCACGGGCGAGAGGAACAAGGAGCGCGTGGGCGAGACAGCACATGGGCAAAACGGCACCACGGGTGAGACGACAGGCGGGTGAGACGATGGGCAAAATGACGGGCGAGACGCAGGCGAGCAAGACGGCCGGCAGGCAGCAGGAGTACAATATCAAGAGCAAGCAAGACGGCGGGCGCGAGACGGAGGTGGGACAGAGAGATGCCGAGCGTATGAATCGGTGGGCCTGCGAGACGGTGGGCCTGCGAGAAGGTGGGCCTGCGAGAAGGTGGGCCTGCAAGACGGCGGGCCTGCGAGAAGGTGGGCCTGCGAGACGGTGGGCCTGCGAGACGGCGGGGGGCCTGCGAGACGGCGGAGGCGTGTGATGGGGATAGCGTGACGAGATGGAGGGCAAGGGCGTGTAAGACGGCAGGCTCGTAAGACGGCAGGCTCGTAAGACGGCAGGCTCGTAAGACGGCAGGCTCGTAAGACGGCAGGCTCGTAAGACGTCGGGCGTGTAAGATGGCTGGTGAGACGGTAGACGGCGGGCGTGTAAAACGGCAGGTGAGACGGTAGACGGGCAAGACGGTGCAGTGCGAGCAGGACAGCAGGTGTGTGACTAGACAGGGTATGCAGGCAAGACGGTATGCGGGCAAGACGATATGCAACAAGACGGCGTGTGACATGGTGGACAGGCGACCTGGTGAATGAGAGGGCAAGGTGGCGCGTACGCAGGCGAGTATGTAGACGGGTGGCGGCGGCGTATAACCAGACGACGCGGAGCCGGGCTGTCTGCAAGGCGAGCAGCACACGCAATGTTCTTCGCATTCATCACGCAGGCTCCTATGAGGCAGGTATCAGCATAGATACATTGAATGGGAGCGTACCTGCATGTTCTGAGCTTTATGATGCTCCGCCTCGGTACACCCTTTCTTCCTCTCCATTGCAACACTCACGTTCCGATGCTCGTTTCCGAGTTGAGGCCTAGTGGTCTTGCCACAGGAGGGTTTGTTGAGGCCTTGAGGGTCGTATGGCCAGGCTGTGCGTCAAGAGGATCGCCCACATTGAACGTTGAAGTTTCCGAGCAAGTCAGTAAGTGAACGCGTCCGAACGCGCGCCTGATCGCCGGACGCGCTGCAGCACGGCGCGTCACGTTCAGGCATTCACCAACGCGAACCGATACCTGAACTGCGCCAGCCGACGCTTTGAGTATAGAAGTAGAGCCCATCCGACCATTCTGCCAGCGCGTCGCATTACAATCGGGCATTCACCAGCAAGCCGCCGTCTTAGCTGCGGCAGCCACTACCAGCATCGGACAGCGCGGCATCAGCAAAACAGCGACTTCGTCTGAAGTCGTCTGAAACATCTGACATCAGTCGAATCAGACACCTCAGACAGATCATACCCCAGGTCTGAAAAGGGTAGATTCATTTCTGACTTCAGACGCAGTGTCTGATGTCAGCTCACCTTTCAGACACTTTCAGACACGGTTCAGACCACCCGTCAGACTCGTCGGACCTCACAAACCCAATATATTTCTAGGTCACTACGCGTACTCTTACATACATGTACATGCTATGTTTGCTCGCAGTCGGCGTGTGTCGTGTTTCCGTGCCCCAGCCGCAGACTTGTCCCCGTTGACTCGCCCGCCGTCTTGCACTTGTCTCGCCCGTCCTATCCCCATGTGTGCCGTCCATTCGTCGGTCGTGTTTGCGTGCTCGGCATTTGCCCTGCACGCTCGCGGTTGCCGTGCGTCGTCGCCCGCCAGCCACGTCGCTCAACCGCCAGTCTGGTAACCCGCTCGCCTGCCCACTGGCTCGCTCGTTTTCTCGTCAGTTCACCCTGCTTGGCGGTTCCTCAAGCACTCACCCGCTCGCGCTTCCGCCCGCCCGCCCGTTCGTCCGCCCGCTCGCTCTCTCTCACACCCGCCCACACCTCCTCCTCCTCGTCCCCACGCCTGTCACTCGCTCGTCGGCCGTGTCTGCGCGCAGGGCATTGGCCCTGCGCACTCGTGGACAACGTGCAGCAGACGGGCAACTTGCATGCTCATGGCTGCCGTGCGCGTTGTGCTGTACATTGCCATTCCCTGTGTGCAGAGTCAGCTCGCCCGTTTATGTGCATTTGTACTCACAATCGGGTCCTTCCTTCGCTTGATCGGCGGGAGACTCGTTCCTGCGTGCCCTGCGCCAATCAGTCGCGGATGCGGCGGGAGCATCGTCGGGAGCGCGGGTGCGTCTGACAGCGGGTGGCCCCGTGCCTCAGGCTGATGTGCCGCAGGCAAATGCGTCATAAATGATTGCTGGCGGAAGGGAACAAACAAGTTGTGAGGGCACTGGGGACGGACGTCTGCCAGAGCCGGACTGAGGAAAGACGCACCTGATATTTTCATTCTCAAGCATGCTGTTGATGCTCTCAACACAGCTGCGCTTCATGTTGATGCTGCGATCGTCGTGTTCGGGGCTGAGCGGACGTTTCGTACCCGAAATCGGAGGTGATGCGCGAGACAGCATTGACAGCTGGCGATTGCGGTGCATCATCGTCGGCGAGTGACCTGGCCCAGGACGTGAACCGCCTGGACCGATCCACCCACCAGGAAGAGGACCGAAGCTGCGCAGGTCAGGTGGTCAGCGATACAGCGGGCCCGAACCCAATGGGAGAGAGCCTCCGCGACACCGTCGTCCTTGTCGAGGAGCCTTGCGGGCGGTGGTGGCGCGCTACCTGTCGGCGATGGCGGCACCGAACGACTTGCGCTCCCCGAGCCTGTCGAGCTAGGGTACGGGCTGCCCTTCAGCTGCATGTTGTAGTCAGCGCCATGCTCCGATGTCTCCTACCTCCTTGGTTCCTCCTTCACGCGCTTCGCAGGTGTGTATCGCTTATGCTCTTTCTCCAGAGCCTCGCCCGCCACGGCTCCCGTTCGAGCTCTGAGAGTCCTTGTCCTTCGTGCCATTCCGGCGACGGCGGTCCTTCAGCTCGGGCGTCCCAGGCATCGGCTGCTGCAGTATGCGCAGGATCTCCGACGCATGTCTGTAGCCAATTGAAAAGAGAATGGGTGGAACGACGGGGTTGGCAGGAAAGTCGCGAGTCGCAACCGTTGACATGGACGAGTGGGTGACGTGGTGCGCCTGTTTAGGGCAGGCGCCCGCGGTACTTCGTTCCTCACCGAGTCCTCCTTCCCTCCCGTCTGAGCACTAGCGCTCCCACAGTGCTCGCGTTATGTAGTATTCGTGTACCAAGGTTTATCAGGAAATAATGTAGACTACTTACTTACTAGTAGTCAAAGCTTCGTTCAGTCTATTTCGTCAGAGCCTGTGATACTAGCTTCAAGTTGTATGTACTAGTAGTAGCTTCGAAACTACGGTCTGTCGCGACTGATACGACTGACGCAACTGAGGAGACTGACGGGCTCTGATTGAGTGAGCCAAGAACGACCGGAGGCCGCGCGGAGCATAAGCGCCCAATCACGTCAGCCATGACAGCGATCTCAGACTCCGGATCAGGCCCTTCATTAGCCTCAGGTGCCGTCAGACAGTGCGCCGTTTTGCTGATGGGACGCGTCACGGCCGGGCAATCACCAGCAAGACGACGCCTTGACTGTGCCATCCGACGGCGCTTTGAGCACGCAAGAAGAGCTCAGCCGACCATTCATTTATTGATTACAATCACCAGTGCAGTAAGTACTGTATACATCCCGCCCAGGTAAATACATCATACACTTACTATGTCGGCTGTACGATCTTCATCGTACAAGCCGACGCGTCGGCCGCTGTCGGCTCATATGATGGTGTTCCGCGAGACTGCGCGTCGGCTGTAGGATGAGGATCGGTGAGAAAGCGCTGCTTGGTGTGGACCCTCCACACAACCTACGAGCCGCACACTCGAGGCCTTGGCCACAGAAGCAATGGCATGAGGTTCTTCGTTCGTGAGTGGTTCCCGACACAGTGTTGATTTGCCGCTCACGCCCGCGATCCCTCAGCGAGCAATCGAGCAGCCGACTTCATATGCGGGACAGCTACCAGACCAAGGTGCTATTTAACGAATTGCGTTATGCAGGTGCTTTTTACGTGCCCGAGCCCCCATGGCGCGTCGTCCGATGAACTCGGCAGTGCTCTTTAACTTGAGGGAACGAACGTCCAAGGCGGACGACACGCACCATGAAAGCCTCATGGCAAGGTTCGTGCCAGGGTATGCCAGCCGCTCACCGAACACGTTGAAGGGACAGCACTGCATCAGGAAAAAGCTTTTCGGGCCATAGCGCCCACTGAAACTATGTTGCCATAATAGGCATCGTAGGGCTGGTAGACGCTGGTAGACGTCAGTACCGACTATCTGCTAATCCATAGTTGTTCATAGTACAGCATAGTCGGGTGTAGGTAGGCCATAGGGATCAATAGCTTTAGCTCATCGTATATATCAAACCATTGACGAGGATACAAACACATTACTATAATAGTACGACTAATCTCACATAGCGGTGATACTCATCCGCGCACTGTAACAATGCCGAAGGTACGAGACTTGGTCCAGACTTCATTTTATATGGTTACGGACAGAGGTGACACTCCAAGCCATCAGCTATACACAGTAGACGATGTATCGGGTATCAGGGCAATAGTCCTCGACGCTCGTTCTCCAATGTGGGCCCGTACACTCCCGATCCACCCAGCTCGTAAGACCAACTCGGTACCTGCGCGCAGGGCTCGTCGAGTTCTGCATCCCCGGGCACTTGGACGGCGGGCTCGACTGCTTGCCGAGCTCCCGCTTATCGGGCTGGCACTTGCTGGGGTCGTGCTTGTCAAGCTCATCGTGGTCGCATGCGACGTACACATTCTGGTCGTGTTTGCCCTGTTGGGATTTGTCCCCATCGTGTTCGCTCCCGTCACACTCACATATCAGTCTACATCGCACTCACCTGTGTCGCACCCACCGGCGTCGTGCTCGTTGTCGGCGGGCTCCAGGTCCGTCCTTGCTGCATGTCGTCGTAAGCGTGTTGCTCGTGTTCATCCCGCACACGCTCTTCGCGCTTGTCCTCGTCGGGCCACGGTCCGTCAGGCGTGTGTATGGAGTCCATCGACACGTCGGGTGCTTCTGAGTACGCGCATCACGAGACAAGTGATTATGTTCGTCGGTAGGCATATCGAATGAAACAATGAACGTACAAGGTACACAGCCATCAGTCGTGAATGAACCGAGCACGCTAGACGTCCAGCAATGCGCGTCCGACGTCGCCGCGTGTAGCAGCGGGTACGACGTAGAAGTCGTCCCGAGTGACGGAGGGGTTGTCTTCGCGGCCAGCAAGGCGCGCGACGCACTTCTCGTTCATCAAATGCCTGCTGGCGCGGGCATTCGCAAGGGCGGCCGTGTATGGGGTGTGTCCAGTAAGGGCGTACCTTCAAAATTTGAGCTTTCGCGCTCGTTCTATCTACTCACATTGCACACACCCCCTTCCGACTTCCTCTTCGTACTCTCCTCCCATCCCTTGTGCCCCGTACTCCCGCAGTTCGCGCAGCTCTCTCGCTCGACGCGGGATTTCCAGGTGCATCGTTTGTCGTGCGGGGGTGTCGCGAGGGCCGCGGGTTCGACCAGGGGTTGCCACAGTCAAGTGGTAGAGCACAAGAGTGTGCGAGAGGGCCGCAAGATGAGGCCCATCTGTACGTTCGGGGGTTAGGCTGGAAGATGACGAAGCAGACGAGAGGCGGCTGAGCGAAGTGGGCGAGAGAGCAGCTGGCAGAGGCGCGCCGTCGTCTGCAAGTGCGAAGCGCTCGCTTCGGTGAATGCCGACTGCAGCCACAACTGCCACGACACGCCTCTCACTGCTCCAAGCCTCCAACTCGAAGTACTTACCTCCCTTCCCTCGCGGCCGCTCCCTGCCCGCCGCATATCTTCAAGACACGCGGACGGGCACGCTCCCAAGAGGCGAGGTGCACGGCACGCAGCCGTAATGAGCCTCAGTGGAGGCTCGCTAGGTGAGTGCCCCGACTCGATGGGCCAGCTGTGTACAAGTCACGCAGCAGTCGACGCCGCAGTCTTGGGTGTCGACCGCAGATGCACGACACCACGGTGGAGTAGGCCGGTCGAGGACAGCGCATACTTCGAGCAGGACACCTTCAAGCAGGCGAGCGTCGTCGAAAAGGCACGGCAGTCCGTCGTCTCTAACGGCTCCGTCCAGCTTGCCTACGCCGAGCGGCCCCCGTCAAGTCAGGCGCGCTCGTCAAAGACGTCTTACACTGACGCGCGCCATCTCTCCAACGGCTCTGCACAACCCTCGGCCTCAAACAGTCGACCGTCATTCAGTCAATCCACCTCGCCTACCACTCGACCTCGGTCATCCTCTCCGCATCTCACGCCCGCTTCCACACCGCCCCCGCAAGCGCTCTCCCTCGTCGCAACGCCCCCAAGGTCATCTCCGCCCCGCCTCCCGTCTTCTCCCAGCTCACCATCAAGTGCGACATCAATCACCCCTGCACCTGACGAAGACCCGGATGCATTCCACGTGCGCTCGACTCGTCCGCTTGCTCGCGCCCTCGTCCCCTCGCTCGCTCGCTCGCTTGCCCGCTCTCCCCCTCGTTCGCTTGCCCATCCGCCCGCTTTGCTTGCCCGCCCTCTCGCCCTCTCGCCCTCTCGCCCGCCCTCTCGCCCTCTCGCCCGCCCTCTCGCTCGCCCGCTTGCCCTCTCGCTCGCCCGCCCGCTTGTTCTCTCGCTCGCCCGCCCGCTTGTTCTCTCGCTCGCCCGTCCTCTCGCTCGCCCGTCCTCTCGCTCGCCCGTCCTCTCGCTCGCCCGCCCGCCCTCGCCGCCCTCGTTCTTTTGCTAGCCGACCCGCCCGCTTTCGCCTCTCCCGCCCCCTCTTGCCCACCTGTGAATTCTTGCCCGCTCGCGCACGCGTCCTGCCCGCTCGTTCACGCGTCTTGCCCACCTGCTCTTGTCCACTTGCTCGCTCGACCTCGTACTAGCTTTGGCGAGTACACCGGCGGTGCAAACTCTGTCAGCCCCAGCGACCTCACTGTCAGGCCCGACCGGACTGTCTCGCCCCGCTCTCGTCCGCTTCAAATACGGCTTCATGGGCAGCATCATCCGCCAGCTCGCTGTCCACCAGTTTGATGACTACTTCGAGGAATTCACCCACCTCTACGACTAACTGATATGCCAAGGAGCATGTCGAGGTGCGTGCGCCTCTACCATGCGTATGTAGGATGCTCGCCGTCGCAGCAAGACGGACGGCCGTGTTGCACCTCGCCCACATTCTCACCCACTTAGTACTTGCCTACTCACCTGGTCGACCACGCGCCTGTGTGTGCTCTGTCTATGCATACAATACTTGTTTTCGTAGTTGTAATGCTGTGTCATCTCGCAATCTATTACAATTTATATGATGTTCTTTCTGTTATATGAGCTGCCGACGACCGAGTGATCAGTATGATCCCATATTATCAGTGCTATGCTTTGAGATGTCTACTATGATGGAATATGTCTCAGTATGTTGGCTTATGGGCCTATAGTACTATCATTCTATTGTGTCCTATGCTGTTCTATGTTGACCGTGGTGGTACTATGACCTGCTACAGATCACTACAGATTCTGCAAGCATGCTATACACAGGGGGGATTGCAATGAGCCTATACCAACTATGTCCCCTATATCAGCTGACCTAGGGATTGTCATTTTTCCTGATGCTGGCAGCGGACGCCGCTGTGAGCTCTTTCAAGCGCTACATACTGCATTTGTGTCCAATCAGCCTCAGCATCCGTTGCTTCAGACTCCTGCGCCGCGGGCATGAATGTCGCTGTGAAGAAATTGTCCTGACAAGCGCGCGGCTGTCTCTTCCTGGCCGACGGACCAGTGATACCCCACCGCGCCGCCCGACATATTGGCCGGGAACATGACTGGTGAGTTATGCGCGTTCTCTCGTGATGGGCCAGTCAGCCCGAACTCAGTGCTGTCGCTCTAGGCCCCAATACTGACGTTCTCATGTGCGTCCTTGTGGACGCGCGGTCCTTTGCACGCTTGCGAGGTCAACATGCATATGACACGCCTGACAGCTTCTATACCAGATCTGTCTCGACGAGAACCCGTTGGCTACTGCTAAATTAGACGACTCCAGCGGGCTCTCGTTGATGTCCACCGTCAGTCGCACGGAAGAGTGTCGCACGGAGGAACGGTACGCATACAGCCCCTCAGTGTTTGTCGCGCGCTGACGAAGACGGCGCATAGGGTTCCTTACGCCTCGGTCCAATCGTGGCCTCCCTGTAGGCACAATGTTGCTGCCGGAATCATATACTACGTGACGGTGTCACGATGGTATGGCAATCAATGGCATGTACCTTCCCTCCCATCTTGTCACTCCACGAGCTTCCGGGCTCTTGCCGACTCGACACTGAGCGGTGTCAGAGCTGTCGCATTAGAGCACCACACTCAAATTCGGTGGCATACGTCCTCGTGTCATCACTGTGCAGCCGCATCCTCGTTGTGCTTCTGTGGCCAGCTCCGAGTCGTCGCGTGTCCCCCTTCCTGAGCTACGTGAGGCTGTGCGACCAAGTCCGCCATACGTAGCTATATTTCACCCTGCCACGTCCTCTCACTCTCTCCGCCTACGTCCGTCTCTCTACGCTAGACTGAACACCATCCGACGCTGTCATGAGCGCACCCGAGGTGCGCACCATCGTTCTTCACTGGTACAACAGGAAAGCTGACTATATCCGTGGAATGTAGAGATCGCCGGTGCCCTCGGTTTCCGGAGACAAAGCAAAGACTCCCAACCCCAATCCGACGTCGTCACCGAATATTGCCATCTGTCGAACGGGCTCTAGGGCAACCGGCGGCTCTGGAGCTGAGTTAATTAGTATCAGCAGAATTAAACAGCGACAGGAACACTTACCTGTATACACAGGAATCCGACCTGGTCGGCGCGGGAACTGCAGGAGCCTCCTCGTCGCCCCATAACACCACGCCTGCAGCTCCAGATGAGGTGAGCGTGAACAGTTATTATTTAACTGCATGCCAAGGTCTGACATACTACATCAGAAGGGTCCGAATGAGTTGCCGGATGCCGATGGAGTAAAGGATTCGTCACCAGCAGACCACTCAGCGACGAATACGATCGCGCAGCCGGACTTGGAAGCGGCTCTGTCCAAGGTTTTGAGAAGTTCATGAAGCCGCTGGAGGCGCAAGCACCGTCGGCCGTGATGGATGAAGCCGCCTTGTCCAGAGTATTCGAGAAGTACATGAAGCCGCGAGACCCGGAAACAGCGCCAGACGCGTGGCTGAAGTTAGCAGATACAGCGTGGACCTACGAAAAGGACCGTGCAGAACGATGGCGGAATGAAATCAATACACTCCTGGTCTTTGTGAGTCACGTTCACGCCTTCATTCTAGTGTTCTGGGGAAGAGCAAATGAGATAACGATGGTTCACTTGTAGGCCGGCTTGTTTTCCGCTGTCCTCACCGCTTTCGTGATTCAGTACTATGCTGTTCTGCTACCAGCACCCGACTTCAACACTGCTATCCTCGAGCTCATATCCGCGCAACTCGGTAACACGGCTACGAACACCGTTGTCGCGGCCGCCAACGCCTCGAATGCGGCGCTGGTGCCGATGATCCTTACGAACTCTTCATCTACGAACTTCAAGTTCCCCTCGCCACCCGCTGCACCTCGTTGGATCGCCGCGCTGTGGTTCGTCGCCCTCATCTTCAGTCTCAGCGCGGCGTCGGGTGCTCTAGCTGTAAATCAATGGCTGAACTTTCATGCCACGGAGCAAGCCGGGCTGCAGGACGCATCCCAGAAGGTCTGGACTTGGCAACTCCGTAGGCATGCGCTGAACAAGTGGCAAGTGGAGAACATTGCCAGCATCCTCCCGTTTCTCTTGCAGGTCGCCCTCGTCCTCTTCCTCGTCGGGATTGTGGGCTATCTCTGGGAGCTTGGCTTTGACATTGCCGTCCCGAGCACGGTCTTCGTCGGCGCCTTGCTTCTCTTTCTAGCATTCACTTCCGTGTCGCCCGCATTGGTCAACTACAGTCCCTACAAGTCTCCCCAAGCATGGTGGATATGCGAAGCTTGCAGATGGATGCGGTGGGCAGTCTACTGGACCGCCTTGCAATTATGTCACAGGGTCCTTGTCCACCTCGGAATTGGACCTCCAACTACATCCTCATCTTTGCGCGCGGATGATATATACCGACGGACGGAGAAACCCCTCGCTCAGCGGGAAGCACACGTGCGCACGCTAACGGATGCATCTGACTGGCAGGCACACGAGCAATTATGCCTGGATGACTGGACAACCCGCAGCGAAGAAAAGTCCCTACTTACGGACATCTATTCCATTGCAGACGACACAGACGTCCTTCGCGCAATGGCGACCTGCGTGCGAGCGATGCCTATCGCCCGAGCAATCGAAAATGTGACGGGGATCGGCCAAACTGTTTTCGAGGCCTTGTCGAAACGCCAGGATCCGCGTTCACGGGCGTCCGGGCCCTCTGCGTCGGAATCTGGTAGTCACCTGCAATCTGATGTTTTGGACAGCACCTCTACGGCTTTGATAGGTCGCATGGTGCTGGACACGTTCACTCGCGCACATATAGAACTTTATGACAGTCCTCTTGACTCGGAGGACTCAAACCGGCGTTGCTTAGCTGGACTTATCCGCGCTATGCCTCTCGCCGATGGGACCAAGGCCTGCATGACTTTGTTTCAGCATTTACACGATGATCAACTGTCCACGGAACAACGAAGAGCCACATTGGATGTTGTACAGAACATTTATGTGCCGGTCGACTTCCTCGCGGAGGACGGGTACGATGACACGATGCAGGAGGCGAGAAAATACGAGTGTGCGCCGCAGACAGAGCTATATCGTCTGCGCAACATTCAAAGTAAGTCAAACATCCGCTTCAATCACAAAGGGTGTAAGCTGAAATTCGGCATAGACTGGAAACTCGTGCAAGCTGCACTCACGGCAGTATACGCACACCATGACCCCGTATCCACCATCCAAATCACGACAACCGTTCTGGCCATATGCATGTTGTCCGTCAAAAACGAGCACACATTGCCAGCCGAGCCGTCAAGGGGAGCTTACCTGGCCGACATGCTCCACCGATTCGACGAGCACTTGGCTACCCTCCGCCGCAAGGACCTGCGAGACGCTGTGCAACTCCTCCCTCCCGCGGCCGTATACGGACTCGATTGGGTGTTGTGTCGCATGGCCTTCGAGGACATCTATGGATCCTTGAGTACGACCAAGATTCACCGGAACCTCATGATGTCGACAAATCACATCGCGCGGCGACTCCAGTGGCTGCTAGAACGCGATGATTGGACGCCGCCAGGGACGGTCCAAGGGTTTCGCGTTCGCTTGCAATTCTACGTGGAGTGGACACAACGGCGCCTAGAACAATTTTATCGGATGGACTGGAAAGACTGGTCAGTCATCTTCGACGCTCAGGGTGTCAAAGACGCACTGACACTTGCAACAGCAAAGGATGGCTCGAATGCGCTCCAGATGAGCCCGAGAGCGAAGGCGATCGACGCGTCGACTCCCCGCAGACGACTGACTCAGAGCCTACATCGGAAGCTGTGGACGAGCAGGAGCCGCCGGAGTCGCGAATGGACAGTCCGAAGCGATCTACAATGCGATTTATGTAAGTGGTGAACCTTGCATTCCACTCGTTCAATCGTCGCTGATCATCCCTCTAGCCGTGATGTCTGGGGAAGATTCAGAGGGACTGCAGCGCAGGAGCCCGACGTGGAGATGCGAGCCGTGGATGCAGCACCCGATGCACCCGGTGCGACGGACACTGCACCGCCAGCCGTCAGCGGCGCCCCGCCGGTGATCGCTACGACGCCCGGCGAATCGCAGGAAGCGCAGGACGCGGCCCAGACCGAGCTTTCACAGCCACGAGAGGATACCGAACCGCGTGCAGACGATTCGGATTCCCCGCGCGAAGTAGTAGACGCAGGAATGTCTGGGAACGAAGGTCGTCAGGACAAACTCGCAGGCGCGATCGAGCACGCGAAGCAACATCAAGGCGGCGGCGCGCGTTCGAGTCAGGAGGGATCAGTTGCACCGGGCGACGCACCTACACGATCGCCCGAGTTGCACCGCGAGCCGGGCAGCGCGAATCAGAACAAAGGCTGATTCGGAGGACTCACGATTGCAGTATCGACGTGTACTAGTACGTCGTGCGTTGCTGAATAGATCGACGCCGAATGCTGACGTTCATCGCAGGCGGACAGCGTGCGCCGGGTTTTGACGAGTCATGACCTTCGATAGACGAATATCTCGGTGCAGAACGATGTCTTGGGCTGCGATGGGCTAATTTCGCGTTTACTCTGGTTCTCCGTACAGCTGTTCATGATGCTTGTGTCAGCTATGGACTCGGAGGTCTTGATACACATGGGCTTACTGAATGTATTCCACGATACGCTTGTGTTCGCCGAACACATTGCCTGGAGCTTCCGCGAACGGGGCTTGCTTGCCGATATCTATGTTTGCTGTGTATTAGTTCGCTCGGTACGAATCGCCTCCCGTACGTTTGCTTGGAATTGTTGTTGGACTATTGTATACCAATATGACGTGCCATGTTCCGTTGAACGGTTTGCGACAAGCGAGAGCGGAGGGGTGAAAAGAGTCATATTGTGAGTTCTGGACATACTTCGCCACGACCGTTACATATACTGTGACGCCGCGTCCACTAGACGATGGCCGCAGTTCTGTATGCTACCCTTGAGATAGCAATGCCCGTACGTCGCGCCGGAGTGACGGACCTGCCTCGGTCACTGCTACACCGGCATCTGCGTAGACAGGTAAGTCATGAGTTAAGCATACCGCAGTCTCGTCCCCTCGTCATCACCACCTCCCGCTCTCACGAGCCTCGTACCGGCGACTCGAAGCCTTCCACTCTCCTCTGGAACCCGTGCACTCATGCCTGGACGCGTGGCGGAAGGGCGCCACCTTCGACGCGGTACCACTTGACGCGACTGTCGAGCGTGCAGCTGGTTCAGTCGAGGAGGCGGATGCTGGGCGGCACTCGCGGATGAGTTGACGTTGAGGGATAGACATTGAGGGATAAAGAAGCGAATGTATACAACCGAAGGGATCTGTAACGAAGCAGGAAGACGAAAACTGTAGACGAACGAGACAAGACGTACCGCCGGCAAGAGGCCTCAGAGACACTGGCGGTAGGAGCTCAAGCGACGTCATCCCGACTCTTTGACTCGGACCACCTAGACTAGGGGTTCCACCGGTGTGTATGCGCACGAAGGCGGGGAGACTTGGAGTCCAGGACGACCCCGAGGCGTTGAGTGTGACGTCAGCTCGTCCCGCCCGTCATGCGCCCGTATTCTTGCGACGGCGGCGTGCTCCTTCATGCGACCCAGGTGATGCGTGTGCAGCTCAAGTTGCGATATCGACTGAGGGTCGGGAAGGACTCGGAGGAGCAAGCGCCAACTGAGCTCGTCGAGGGCACTTCCCGTCCGCCCGCCGTCTCCGACAATCGTCCGAGGCGCGTCTTGGGCGCGTCGCAAACCCTCGCTCCCCTCCACTGACGACAGCGAGCCTCAGCAAGAACTCTTGGGCACTTTCTTCTCCTCGCCATACTTCGCTGGCAGTCGCCGTTCACGTAGCCGCTGGATCAAATGGCACCCACCTCAAGAGCCCCGGCGCCTCTGCTGCACTCCTCCCCCGCTACTCACCCATACTCTACGCAGGTGACCTGCGCACGCTTCCTCTGGCCCCGCTCATGAATACAACTTGAAGACCTCTCGCTACATTATCTTTCGTCCCTGGCCAGTCCTCGCATCCGCCCTCCCAGCAATGTCGACCGCTGAACGGCATCAGTCCCACCAGCGTTAAACCCGCATCTCGGTGCGCTCCTACCCATCGGTATCCGGCTTGCTGTGAGCATACTCACTTACGAGTCTCTCGACTACCTGAAGTAAGCACTGTCAGGTCCTTTGCTGGAGTAACCCTCCTGTTGATTGTCGAGTACCGTGGGCGAAGCCGCATGCGTGTCTTCGCTCGTTGTCCTTCAAGTGGTAGTGGTCGGCCAGGGCAGTGATTACGGGTGAGTACCGCGCCTCTGTAACGCGCAACGGACGATAACGTGAGCCGGGACATGATGACAGGTAAGGCTACGTGCCAGCGAAGCTAGTTCAAATCCGGACATGTGCCACTGGTAAGTAGGTTGTCCGGAATCATGCCTCGCCTTCAGATCTGACTCACTCTCTGCTCTTCTCGCGCCCGGTATCGCCATAAGCATCCGCTGCCTTGTCGACTGGCACTATTCCTACGAGACTACGCTTCACAGAGTATGCACTCGACTCAAGTGCGTAGTAGCATCGGCTGACCGGCGGCGGGTCGACAGGGACGTCCGTCACTCGAGGCAGAGTGTCGATCAAGAGACACTGTGACGGAGTGGATCCTGCCTCACTCCGCCGAGCCCCGCGCGCGATCGAACGTGGTATTACCCGAGTATTACTCCAATCCAGCCGTTTCACCGGCACCACAACACAAGCTGCGAGCGATCTACCACGTCCTTTTCCCCCGACTACATGCTCTTCATCCACGGCGGCCCACCGATTCACACACCCAGTGCGGCGCAGGCGCTCTGTTAGCGAATCATCTTCCTCGAAGATGAGTTTATGCGCACAGAGGTCGCTGCCGGCTCACTCGAATGATCCATCCAATCTTCCTCGCTGTCGCGGCGACCCCCACTGCATCTCTGTACGTCATGTGGACTCACGATGTACACCCGCGCCTCCAAGACCAGTGCATACAGCCGATTCGGTCCCTGCGGCGGACGTACTCGGCGTCGGTGCCCGGGATGAACAGTATCTAGTGTGGTGAGTTCAATCTGTCTCTAGCGCACAACGCTGCGCTAATCGATGTCCTCGTCGTTGGATACATGCAACGGTAGCATGTAATCATCTGCAACCCTATAATCCCACTCGCGCAGGCTGCCGTATCGTGTGTAGTCTTCATGCGATCAGGTCTGATCATTGTTTGGTGCGCGCAATTCTTGGTTGTCTATCGTACAAGTGTTGTCATCGGATCAACCCCATCAGTACCTTCCAGACTGCCATAACTGGAGGTCAGCCATCTCGAATCGAACGCGAGGCTGCGCAGAACCCGCAGATTAGATAATAGCCCAGCCCAAGGCGGTCCGGCGATCGAGGAGGCCCAAAAAATGAGGTACGTTTCAACTCTTGATTCAGCGCCGCGCTGGCTGTTCATATCTTTCTGCGTACCTCATAGGGACCCGACGCGTCGTTTGCGACGGGTCCCATGTCCTCAAGACGGAAGGCTGCATCCGACTTGAAGGTCCCGGTAGACGATGTACCGTCCCGGAAGTATGGAGCAGCTCGCAGGGCGGCGACGAAGGCTGTCCGGACGCGGATTGAGGTGCGATCCTCGTTTTTCGCGGCGACATTTGTGTCTCCGCCATTGCGATGTTTGCGCGCACAAACTCCGTATTTCGTAGATACAGGACCATACCACTCCCTACGTACAGTCTCTGACGCTGTCAGTGGTTGCTCATTGACTGATGCATCGTACGTCGCCGATACACACCTGGGTATTACTTTACGCCATGTATTCAGTTGCTCGTAGGACGGATAGATGCCGTCACCGGGAAATTGAACGATGGACCCCAGCTATGCGCGACACGCAATGGGCATCGGTCCTGTGTCGACGTGGCTCGCTTATAGTGGTCTGTGGAGGAGCGATAAGTGGTCGGGCACAGCCGCGGGCGACCGGTAGCGATGCGATCTTGCGCGCTCCACGGACGGACGCTAAATTTAGTTCCGCGGCTCGACGAGTTCCTGACGTCAGACCACTCACACTGGTTCAAGTCCCTGGACGCTGCCTCGACCTCTCACACAGCAGCATCGACTCGACCAGCGGACGAGCAACGCGAGGACGGACGCGCACGGACGGATGCGGCGTGAGGACACGCGTGGTACCGTATTACCTGGGTAAGTGTCTCGAATGCTCACGCACGACGCTGCCTCATCGTACGACAGCTGCATCCCCGTTGCGATTTCTACTTCGTATTGCATCCAACGTTCCCCCTGTCGTCCTCGGTCGCTCACCACTCTCGCTCTCCCAATCTCGCCGCCTCTACGCGCCGCCCACGTCGATGCGGACCACAGTCGCGTCTAGCACCCGTGGGCTGCTGTACGACCAGTGTTCGTGAACGCATAGCCTACGATACGCGTTTCACGCTTTCCAGCTCGGTATGCGCGACTTGGTTGACTGCTCTGCAGCCCGCAGAATGGCCTCCTGAGCTGGCGGCGCTGGAGAGGGTTGAGTGGCGGTACGTGTCCGTGTCTCGTGTGCCGCGATCTTCACTGACGACGGGCGAGCTACGTCAGTAAGCACGATGTCAAGATGAGGACGCGACGTACGTATCGGGGACACGAGCAGGGCGGACGGGTTGGACTAGACGAGACGTGGAGAACGGACACGGGAGCTGGCGGACGCGTCAGACAGTACGAGCATCAGCGCACGCACGGACGCACCTCGCTGAAGGGTGGACGCGCACACCGACGCGTCGGGATCCACTCGCCGTACTGCGACGTACGCCGGGCGACCTGGGATGAGAAAGGTTATCAACGACGGACTCAGACGGAGGAAGGACGTGGCCGGAGTTGGAAAGCTGGGTGCGCGTTGCGCGGGAGACGAGGATGGGAGGCAAGACGGAGGAGGGAAATAACGAGCAGAGAAACGTGCGAACACAGGTTATCTCCTTGTCCACGGCCTCACGAACGACAGAAACACGGACCGACGGACGTCTTGAAGACATCCGCACGCACCACGACCGAGTCCTGTTGGACGCCCGTTTCGTGGTTGATGCTGGCCGGTGGATGAGGCGGCTTCCACCACTCAGTTACCTACACTCTCCGACGCGTGGTGGGGACGCGTGGTGGGGACCAATCCACGCTAGGTGGCACGGTGAGTGGTCTCTGCCCGTGAGTGCACCGAGGCTGACGAGCCATCTCGCCTGCGTCCTGAGCTGTCACACGCGGCGAGGCCCACCGCGTACTGGGACACGCGCCGTCGCGCGCAACGGTCGGTAGGTTCGTCAGGTCATACGGCGCGGTGCTACCCAGACGGCATCTGCCTCTCATCAGCATAGAGGTGCAGGACGCGCAACGTCCTCAGACGTCGGCGTCCAGGTTGGCCGTTCGCATCGAACCGGCTCTCTGGGCTCGCTCGACCGAGCGATTTACATGGTGACCCGGGTCTCCCAGAATGTATCCGCGGATTCCCGGGTCTCCTCATGCGCGTGCCGTGCTGGTTCGTGCAACGAATTGCGCCGGTCTACCGGGGAAAGGCGGCGGCTGAGGTGCGAGGCTCCCATCATACCTTGACTCGGCGTCCGCAATCGAGACGAGCTCCACATGTACCCTGCCATGGCATTTTCCCGGCGAACGACTATCAGGCTGATCCGACCTCGCTGCTTATTACTCGAGTATCGAGCGTGCGTGGGCGCATTGTCGACTGACTACAAACGACAGTACTGCATGTACTAGTACATACTCGAGTCCTCCTGTAACCGTGCACGTCCCCCGCCCTATATATTTCTTGAGAAGAATTGTGAATGACCGAATGCAATAAACTTACCGATGTTGAACTGAGGATGCGGCACCTGGGACGTACTACGACAATGTGAGTCAGTGGACGACGAGAGAATCCGTACAATTTGACAGGCCTGGGCCTGTTGCGAGGTACTCGGCCGTGTCTTATGGACGGTATAGGATGACGCCGTAGGAAAGCATATGAGCGGAAGGCACAGATATACCGGGACGTGATATGCACTCTCGCGATGTAAATCGTTAATGGCGTTGCTCAGGAGAGGGTGCGTTGTTGTGACATGAGTGGCGAGCATAGCTGTCTTGTGGTTGTGCGTGGCCGACAATGCGTCAGAACGGAAGGGCCTTGTCGTCGTGCGCACAGCGGCAGAATGATAGCACATTCCTACTTAGACGGTATCGTATAATGAGAGCAAGCAAAATGTGAGAATTGAAGGCAACAAGGTCAAGTAGAGCACCCGTTAGAACCTGCCCCGCAACGTGTCCCGCCAGGAAACCCGTCCGTCCTCCCATTCCTTCGCGAGTTGGCCCACGAGCGAGGATCTGGCCTTGCCCTCCATGAATGCCCGGCTTGTGCAGATGACCATGCCGCGTTTGCAGCGCGAGAGCATGACATTTAATCGTCGCAAGTTGGCGAGGAAGCCAAGTTTGTCCGCACGATGGATGGAGATGAGGATGTATGCTTGCTCGTTGCCTGACCGTACGTTGACGTGTCAACCGAGCGTCCGCTAAGCACAGCCTGTTTCTCACCTTGGAATGAGTCGACGTTGAAGCACTTGTTCTCCCAAGCGAGTTTTGCATTTTTAAGCTTTTGCTCCAGGACATTGCGTCGTGATGATGCGGTATGTCTTCCCTTCATCATGAAATTTTCTCGCGACCACGACGATGGCAGTAGCCTCTGCATCATTCTGCGATGCAACTTCATCAGCGCACGTTTCTATACTGGTGAGCATGGCGCTTACGACCCAACTGCCTATTCGCGCAATTGGGTAGAGTGGACGTCGTTCAGCGTTGAGAACGGAGTGTGCGAACATATCAGAACAGGTCCACCGCGCATGACTTGATGGGTGCCGCGTATACAATTCACGAGAGTTGTTGGACTGAAGCACTGCAAGTGAGCGACAACGGGTGTACCACGCCCGAGCTTGAAACCTTATCTGGGGTACGCCGTGTGCATCAGAGGACGACGAGCGACGGATGGAGAGGTGAGCACCGACTACGACCCGTCCGCGAAGCGATCATACTCACCTCCCGTGTCACGACAGCTGGCATCCTTCCACTGGCTGGTCATACAAATATGGGGCTAGCAAAGGAATACGTTGTCAGCAAAGACGGAATACACGAGGTGAGATGCCACGTACCGCCTTTCAGCCAGGTCCATCTGCGTCTTGTTTTCCCGCAGGCACACCCAACGCTTCTCCGCGCTGCCCTCCTAAGCCACGAGCTCGACTCCGACGCTGACGCCTGTACACGGAAGCGTAACGCGGTCTTCGAGGATCAAACGTTCGAAACCACTACGGCGTGGTCTTGCTAAATGAGGAGTGGCGGGCGGAGCAGGGACCGGGGGCTGTGTCTGCGAATCGAGGACACGGAGATGACGCCTGCAGTACGTGCGTGGTCGGCTGAAAGAACTTCGAGTGTCGGCGAAGGTGGGATGATGCAACCCTCGCATCAGCGTGGGACCTTACGTAGCTCACACCGTGAATACGCACCTGCGACTACTCTCCGAAAGCCACGCGTCCCCGCAATTCGTCTGGAGCTCCCGGGAGGAGCAAAAGGCGATAGCCTCCCCGGTTCCGTCCTCATGCACACGGAGCCGAACGTGTAGTTGCCACGGGGAGACAGGTTTCCGCGTTGCGGCGTACGAGGCGTTTGACGTGGCTCGCCGACGTCGTGGACACTTCCTAGGGCGATAAACGACATAAGCGTCGAGTCGGACGTCTCAGGTGCACGACAACAGGATGGAACATACCTCGTCGACGTTCGAAGCCATGGCGAGCTCCGCTGGAAGGTGTGGGCCCACCCATCCCCGTCACCGCGCTGAAGGAGCGCGAACGCGTGGTCTGGCGGTGAAAACGAGACACGGTAGACTCGGACGCACTTGTCTTGGATGGCGACGAGAAGGCGACAGTGTCGGATGCGGGTCTGAGGTGTAGTTCCCAAGATTGGAAGGATTTCGGGCTATTCGTGAGCAGGTACCTGTGTTCGACCGAGCCTTGCGATGGTCAGGCAGAAGACAGGTTGCTCGACAAGCAACCGCCGTCCGTTCGACGGCCCCGCCGATCGGAGATCCCTGCGGCGAGGTCACAAATACCTACGGAAGATGCTTCAGCGACCTGTCAGTGTGCATAGTGCAGGGTAAGGTGGACGCACCAGAGGTTCTAGTATAGGCTACACCACATGCCCAGGTGATGCCGAGCCGACGGTGAGTTTGGAAGCCGTCCAACAGCCTGCACGCGAGCGTGACCGCGTACTGCGCGTGGAGCATCATATCAAGAGAGAGTTCGACTGCGAACAACGGGTCTGCTTGAAAGATCCGCGGACGTTGCTCCAGGAGACAAGGGCGAGTCCGGGCCACGCTGAAGTGCTCAAATGGCAAGGAAACGAGTCCCGGAATGCCTAGAAGTCGACTGCTCATCATCGCTTGCGCCGCCGACAGTGAGCGCGAAGGACGAACCTGGAACCGTATGCGAAGGCAGCGATTAAAGGCCGTACCGTCTATGAGAGAACCACTGACAGGTTCTGCCGACTGCCCGAGGCTACTGTCGAAAGTTATGCTACACGGCGAAACGGGAGGAACAGAAGTTGGCGGACGACACTTTAATGTCTACATAGGGCGGCACCTAGCCCTCAGTGATAATAACGGGAATAAACAAGGTTCCGTCAATGTATTTTCAACCCCGCTGCGCATGATCTCAGAAATCTGTTGGACAAAGGAGATCGATATGACGAACCTGGATGAGTTTCAAGCGAACATGGTCGAAGAAGAACCCCGCCTTGTCGCCGACGATCGTTGGCTGGTCGAAGAGTCGGGGCCGAGACGTTTTTCCTCGGTGGAAACCAATGTAACTGTAGGACCGAAGGACAGTGGACTGCGAGGCTGAGAGCAGAGGCATATTGAAGAACGTCGGTGTTGTGTTGTTACTGTGAGGGTGGAAAGATAAGCGGGACGAGAAATGAGATATGGTGTGTTGCGTAGCGTACCAGGATGCGTCCACTACGCGCCGCGACCGGCACTCTCCTGCTACAGCAAAGATTCTCGTTAATTTACGTCGCGACAGTCTCGAATATGACCCCGTCCACGCCAGCGGTACCCTTCGAGGTATGATGAACGCTGACTGTGTTACCGTCGCCTTCCTCGTGTATACAAAGTCTCCAGCGGGGGAGCTCCCATCGGCCTGCTAAAGCAAGAATTGACAAAACAAAATGCATAGCGCACGTCACGTACGCACGGCGCTGTCCGCCAGACTGGGCGGCCGTATGTATGCGCCTATGGAAGCCGGCGACAGGCCGTCCAATGGCCACGGTCAAGCTCGCGACCGCGCCTCCAGGAGCCGCCAGTCACTTTTGGCATAGATCTATGAGCACATCGCAAGGAGGGTGAGAAAGGTGACTCGCATCACCGCGTGCTACTCTACTCACCGAAGTCCAGCCCTCCTCGTCCAATCCGAGTCCCGAATTCCCCTGCGTTTCCCGGCCTACTCAACGGCCATCTCCCCCACATGTCGTCATTCCAACACGACCGCTGATGCGCGGCGCGCCATGATCCCTGCGTTCCTCATCCGTGGCTTGAGGGTGTACTAGAGAGTTTTGGCAGCAACTGTGAAAGTTCACGCCACCACCAGACCACAGCTCCGACACCACCGATCTCTGTCAGATCTGCGGTGGGCGTGACACGGGCGTTACCGGCCAGCCCGCCCTCCCGAGCGTCATCCGTGAGCGAATTGCCATGAATAGTAGGAGTGTCACGGCCCGTCTGTCGCAACTTTCTTGCAGGGGTTATAATGCAATACAATCCACATTTTCCTGGACACGTTTTAATGTGTGGTAATCAACGCGAAACTCATTGAAATACGCATTGTAATGTCATTGGAATGCCATTCGGATCAGCCGGCGGTGATTAGATAGCATTGCATGGCAGCTTTTGGATGCATTTTGCATTGAAATGCTATTGGAATTTACGTGGAAAGATAGCATTGCCATTTCAATTTCCGCGCATTAGAAACCCGGAAAGAAAGTTGTGACATCACTCGGCGTCACACTCTCGACCAGCCCCACGGAGCCCCACCACCACCAGACCTCAGCTCCACCTCCACCGTTCAATTCAACTTCAACAGTTGTTTCCAAAACTCTCTACTGCGGAGTAGCGATGAGCAGTCGAGGAGCAGCAGCAGCAGAGACACGCGCACTGGCAGCGACTGGTGAAGATGTGATCTTAGGCGCCCCGCGGATGCTGATTACTCATCGGACATGACAGCAATCATGACAGCCACCGTGACTCGGACTGCCGCCACTGCGTCTGAGACAGGCCCCTCTCTGACCGCGACAGAGGGGGGCGGTCTCCCCGCTTGCCTCGCGGTACGTACAATTTCTCTGAACACGCACAACACGCGCATAGGGACCAGGGTACACACCCCGCTTCAAGCCTCCTCCGAAGTCTCGCGTAAGTAGGCATGCGGGCGGGACATCGAACGCCCGGAGCTTGTCGCCGCTCATTTCACCCTCCCAAGTACCAACCAATTACTACTTACAGACTCCATAGGTGGATGTCACCTTGGACCTTTGACACGACTTCCGAGCCACACACTCGAGGCTTTGGCAACAGCAGCAGGGGCACGGGTTTCTTTGTTCGGCGTGAGTGGTCCCCGACACATTGCTGACTTCCTGCTCACGTTTGCGATCCTCAGCAAGCAATTGAGCAGCCGCACTTCATAAGTTACACGGGACACCTACGTACGAGGTTAGCCCGGTAAAAGCTTCTATTCAAGGAACTATCTAACTAGTACCTTCTACACGTCAGGGCCCCAGTGGCGCGTAGTCTGATGTATTCGGGAACACTCGCTATATGGCGACGAATGTCCAAGGCGACACGCACCATGGAAGCCCCACGATAAGGTTCATGCCAGAATATGCCATCCGCTCGCCGAACAGATTGAAGCGACGGCCGCAGCGGCGGCGGTGCGCTCTTTCGAACACTACTGTCATTAATGCCGCGTCGAACCAGCATTGATTACTTACGAGCTTTCTTCCAGCGCCGTGCGCATAACTGTCACTATGAGGGAACACTGATACAAATGTCCCGACAGGCGCGCGGTTGTCTCATTCCCGGCCGATGGGCCAGTGATCCCCCGCCGCACAAGCCTACTGCTGCCCGACATCATATTGGCTGCGAATATGACTGGTGAGTGACTAGCGATGTGTGGTGGACCAGTCGGCGCGAAATCAGTGCTGTCGCGCTATGTAGGCTCCGAATACTTACCAGTGTTCCAATGTGCCTCATTGGGAACACATGGTCTCTTGCACACTTGCGAGGCGAACATGCTTACGACCACACCTGACAGCTTCTATACCTCCGTCTCGACGGGAACCCCTTGCTGACGCTAAATGAGACGACTCCAGCAAGCTCCCATTGATGTTTATTGTCAATTTCACGGACACATGGTACGCATACAGCCCCTCACCGTTTGTTCCGCGTTCATGAGGACCACGCATAGGCCATTGTCCACTCGTTGTTTCCCTGTAGGTACATTGGTCGCCGCCGGAACCATATAATCCGTAACAGCGTCACCATGTTATCGCGTAAATGGCATGTACCCTTCCCTCTCATATCACAGTGAGCGTCCGGATCCTTGCGGGCTCGACACTGAACGGTGCATTGGCTCGGACTCGGTGGCGTGCGTCCTCGCGTCGTCAACGTGCAGTCCTCGGTGCGCTTCTGTGGACAGCTCCGAGTCGTTCAATGCGTGTCCCCCACCCTTAGCTACATGAGGTTGCGCGTCCTCCTTCGCCATATGTAGCTAGCCCTCTTGCGCTCTGCCTCGTCCGCTCGCTCTCTCCGCCCACTTCCATCTCTTTGCACTGGACTGATCACCATCCGACGCTGTCATGAGCGCAACCAAGGTGCGCATCGTCTTTAGTCACTGGTACAATATGAAAGCTGATTGAGTCTGCTGTGTTCGTGGAACGTAGGATTCGTTGGTGCACTCAGTTCCCGGAGGATACGCTAACATTCCCGACCTCAATGCGACGTCGTCACCGAATAACAACATGCGTCGAACGAGCTCTGGCAAAAACGGCGGCCCTGACACTGAGTTTCCAGTGAGTATCAGCACAATCGAACGGCGAACAGGATCCCTTACCTGTCTACACAGGCATCCAACCCGGTCGGCGCGGGCACTGCGGGAGCCTCCTCGTCGCCCCACGACACCATGCCTGCAGGTACAAATGAGGTGAGCGTGATTAAGCGACCATTCAACTGCGTGTCAAGGTCTGACATACATCGTCAGAACGGTTTGAATGAGCGGTCGGATGCCAGTGGAACGAAGCATTCGTCTCAGTCGGCAGACCACTCGGCGAAGGATCCGATAACGGCGTCGGAAATGGAGACTATTATGAATAACGTATTCGAGAGGTTCATGACGGCACGGGAGCCGCAAACACCGCCGGCCGTGATGGATGAAACTGCCTTGGAGAAAGTATTCGAGAAGTACCTGAAGCCGCTGGACCCGCAAAAGCAAGAAGACGCGTGGCCGGTGCTAGCGAAAGAGGTCTGGTCCTACGAAAAGGAGCGTATAGAACGATGGCGGAACGAAATCAGTACACTTCTCGTCTTCGTAAGTCGTGTCCATGTATTTATCAATGTGCAATGTGACGAGTCGATGCTGATCTACCTGTAGGCGGGTCTGTTCTCCGCCGTCCTCACTGCCTTTGTTGGAGCATACTACGCCATTCTGCTGCCACCGCCTGACTTCAACACGGTCATCCTCGAGCGCATTTCAGAGCAGCTCGGCAATACGTCTAGCAACCCCGATGTTGCACCTGCGAGCACCTTCCCTTCTGCACCCCCTGCACCTCGATGGATCGCTACCCTGTGGTTCGCTTCTCTGGTCCTCAGCCTCGGTTCGGCCTCAGTCGCTCTGGCTGTCAACCAATGGCTGAACTTCCACGCGGAGCAATCGGGATTGCGAACTACGCAACAGAAGGTTCGGACCTGGCAACTCCGTCGGGATGCCCTCACACGGTGGGGGGTGGAGGGCATCGTCAGCCTCCTCCCCTGCCTGTTGCAGGTGGCTCTCATCTTATTCCTCGTTGGGATTGTGGGCTATCTGTGGGTGCTCGGACCCGACATCGCCGTCCTGAGCACGGTCCTCGTCGGCATCTTGCTAGTCTTTCTGGTATTCACTTCCGTTGCTCCCGCATTGGTTCACTACAGTCCTTACAAGTCGCCCCAAGCATGGTGGATATGTGAGGCCTGCAGACGGGCGCGGTGGCTCCTTGGCCAGCTGCTCCAGCTGTGCCTATCCCCTATTAGCTGTTTTGCAGAGTTTTGGCAATGCACGGGCTCTTTCATGTCCAGATCCTGGGGAGTGCTTTGCCAGTGGAAGATTGCCACGAGCAAGACCATCCTGTCTCTGAAAGGGTTGACCAGCCGGGAGCATCTTCGCGGTGAGTGAGACCTGCACTGTGACTGCGGAAGATCCGGAGGTTGCAGTGGTGACTGATAACGCCATTAGATATCCTCCAGAGTGATCTTGTTTTTGTACGAAGTCTCATGTCGACATCCAACTGGCTGGCGCATGAACAGTTATATCTGCGTACCAGGCCCGGTGATACCCCCAAGGAAGAAAAGTCCCTTTTCTCGGACATCTATCACATTGCACAGGACACAGACGTCCTTCGCGCGATGGCAACCTGCGTGCGAGCGATGCCTATCGCCCAAGCAGTCAAGAACGTGACGGATATAGGTCAAACTGTTGCTACCGCCTTGTCGAAACGAGAGGATTCACATTCACGAGCGTCTGGGCCCTCTCGTCCAGTTCCTGGTAATCAATTGCTATCTGACGATTTGAACAGCACCGCTACCGGCGTGATAGGCCGCATGGTGGCGGACACGTTCACTCGAGCACTGACAAAACTTGGCAACAAGCCTCCCAACTTGGACCCAATCTGTTGCGCCTTCATTACAATTACCCCCGCCATACCTTTCGCCGACGGGATCGAGGTGTGCATGTTGCTGTTTCAGGTTTTGAGCCGGGATGACACAGAGTCGCACATTGACCTCTTGGAGTTCTTCTCCCCCTCCGCCTCCTCTCTCCGGCGCCTGCGCGATCAAAGTGTGATGGCAATGGGCGAAGTTCTGTTCACGATCTTGTCAAATGGACAGTACTTCGATCCACGCGCGTCTGCCAGTGGGCCCTCATCTCCAGCATCCGGTAATTCAATGCAACATGACGACTCGCTCAGGACCGCAATCACCTCGATAGGTCGCATGGTGCTGAACACGTTCACTCGCACGTTTAAAGAACTTGATAACAGCCCTCTTGACCGGGACTCAAACCGTCAGTGCTTAGCTGGACTTATCCGTGCTATGCTTCTCGCCGATGGAACCAAGGCCTGCATGACTCTGTTTCAGCATTTACGCAATCAACTGTCCCCGGAACAACGAAGGGCCACATTGGATGTTGTACAGAACATTTACATGCCGGTCGACTTCCTCGCGGAGGACAGTGGGCACGAGTTCTGGCATTCCGAGATTGGGCAGGCGAGAACGTATGACTATGCGCGGCACACCGAGCTATATCGGCTGCGCGACGTTCAAAGTAAGTCAACCATCCACTTCATCCACAAGGGGCACAAGCTGAAGTTCAGCATAGACTGGGAATGCGTGCAGACTGCACTCACGGCGGTATACGCATACCGCGACCCTGTATCCATCATTCAAATAACGACAACTGTTCTGGCCATATGCAGGTTGTCCGTCCAAAACATACACACATTGCCAGCCGAGGAGTCGAGGGGAGCTTACCTGGCCGACATGCTCCGCCAATTCGACGAGCACTTGGCTACCCTCCGCCGCAAGGAGCTGAAGGACGCTGTGCAACGCCTCCCTCCTGCGGCCGTATACAGACTCGATTGGGTGTTGAATCGCATGACCGACGACGACATCTATGGACCCTTGAGCACGACCGAGATTCGCCGGGATGCCATGATGTCGACCAATCACATCGCGCGGCGACTCCAGTGGCTGCTGGGATGCGATGTATGGACGCCGCCATGGACGGTCCAAGGGTTCTGCGTTTTCTTGCGAGTGTACGTGGGTAGGACACAAGGGCGCCTAGAACAAGATCATGGGCTAGACCGGAAAAACTGGTCAGTCATCTTCGACGCTCAGAATGTCCAAGACACACTGACACTTACAACAGGGAAGGATGGCTCGAATGCGCTCCAGATGAGCCCCAGAGTGAAGACGATCGACGTGTCGACTCCCTGCAGGCGGCAGTCCTAGGGCCTACATCGGAAGCTGGGGACGAGCAGGACCCACCGGAGTCGCGAATGAACAGTCCGAAGCGACCTATAATGCAGATCATGTAAGCGATGAACTTTGCACTCCACTCGTTCAATCGTCGCTGATCATCTCTCTAGCCGTGACGTCTGGCGGAAGCTCAGAGGGACTGCAGCGCAGGAACCGGACGCTGAGAAGGGGGCCGCTGGGGCTGATACGAACGCAACACAAGATGCACCCGGTGCTACGGACGCCGCACCGCCAGCCGTCAGCGGGGCCCCGCCGGTGACCGCGACAACGGTCGACGAACCGCCGCAAGGGCAGGACGCGGCCCAGACTGGGTCAGTGCAGTCTCTAGACTACGAAGACCCGCACGCAGACGACTCGGGTGCCGCACGCGGAGTAGCTGAGCACGGCGCGGACGCGGACGAGGGTTGTCAGGGCGGACTTGTAGGCGCGACCGAACACGCAGATGAACATCAAGGCGGCGACGCGGGTCCGAGTCAGGAGGGACTAGCTGCACCGGGCGACACACCTACGCAACCGTCCGAGTCGCATTTCGAGTCGGCCAGCCAGAACGCAAACAGCGGCTGATGAGGAGGAGGGATGATTGTGGTATCGACAACGGACGTGTACGTCGTGTGCTGCTGGATAGACAATGTTCGTCGTCGAATGCTGACGTCGATGTTCATCGCAGGCGGGCAGTGTGAGTCGATTTTTGACGAACCGTGACGGTGATAGACGGATCTTTCGGTGCACGAACAGCTTCTTGGATCGCGACGGGCTGATGTCTCGTATGTTCCTCTTTCGTTACGGCTGTTCGTGATAGGCTTGTGTCGGCTATGGACTCGGAGGTCTTGATTCATATGGCTTACTGAATATTCTACGGTACGCTTGTGTTCGCCGACTGGATTGCCTGGGGTTTCCACGAGCGGGGTGTTGCTGTCCATTGTTTGTATCGTGTTGCGTGCTCGGTACGATTCACCTCCCATACGTCTGCCTTGGATTTGCTGTTGGACTCTCGCATATCAATATAACGCGCCGTGTTCCGTCGAGCAGTGTGCGACAAGCGAGTGCGGATATAAATGAGCAGGAATCATATTGTGAGTGACGAACATACTTCGCGGAGCCGTTACAATCTGTGCCGCCGCGTCCACTAGACAATATCCGCAGTCTTGTATGCTACCCATGAGATAGCAATGATCGTACGTCGCGTCGGGCTGACGGACGTGCGTCGGTCACTGCTGCACCAGCATCTGCGTAGACAGGCATGAAGCTATAATATAAGCATACCGTAGTCTCGTCCCTCGGTCACTTGCCACCTCCCGCTCTCACGAGCCTCGCATGCGGCGACTCGCAGCCTTCCTGTCTCCTCTGGAACTCATGCACCCGTGCCTGGACACCTGGCGGACTCAGGGCGCCGCCTTCGACGCGGGACCACTTGACGCAACTGTCGAGCGTGCAGCCGGTTCAGCCGAGGAGGCGGATGCTGGGCGGCGCTCGCGGATGAGTTGACATTGAAGGATAAAGAAGCGAATCCATACAACGAAAGGGATTTGTAATGAGGCAGGGAAACACGAACTGTAGACGAACGAGACAGAACGTACCGCCTGCAGGAGGCCTCGGAGTCACTGGAGGTGGGAGCTCAAGCGACGTCATCCGACTCCTCGACTTGGACCACCTAGACTAGGGGTTCCACCGGTGTGTATGCGCACGAAGGCGGGGAGGCATGCGTTGTCCAGGACGATCCCGCGGCGTTAAGTGTGACGTCAGCTGAGCCTAGCGTCCCGCGCGTCATGCGCCCGTTCTTGTAGCAGTGGCGTGTTCCTGCGTGCGACCAGAGCGATGCGTGTGCAGCTGAAGTTGCGATGTCGATTGAGGGTCGCGGGGAGTGGAAACTAAGTTATTAGTAGAAATGTTGCCCGGCGCCAATTGAGCTCGTCGAGGACGCTGGGACGCGCACGGACGGGATTCGTGAGGACACGCGTGGCACCGTTTAGGCTATTGAATAACTGGGTCTCGAGTACTCACGCACGACCCTGTCTGATCGCTTGCCAGCTACGTCCCCGTCTCCCACTTCATATCAACACACCCAACGCCCCTCTATTGCTCTGGGATCGCTCACCCCTCTCGCCATCCCCATCTCGCCACCTCTGTGCCACCAACGTCGATGCCACATGCCAGTCACTGTGAGATGTAAGTGATCGCATAATTTCGTAGCGATACACGACATTGAAAGGGCGCGTTTCTAAGTTGCCAGCCGCCGGGATCGCGCATGCCTTGACATCTGACAGGAGCGCATCCTGTTCGGACTGATAGAACGTCAGCGTGAGAGGAAACGGAGAGACGAGACAGCACCAGCGCACCTGACAACGCCGTGGCCGGTTCGTCTTGGGTATGTAGCGAAGCGTTGCTAATATCAACCTGACACTGGCAGTCGGTCACAGACTCAAAGTGCGGACCCGCTAAGGCGTCGGGAGCATGCACACCCTATTTTATATCCTGAGCGTCTGATACCCTCCGGACTGACGGTAATAGGACATGAGCACGAAGCATTGGTGTCCAGGCACCGGACGACAAGAGATGACTATAGCATACCTTGATGAGGCCATCTTCAAGGGTCTCGCCGAGATTGCCGCCTGCTTGTAGTGTCTGAGTCAAGTACTTAAAACAGCGGAGAGTCAGCATGAAGTCGTACGGGATCCAAAGATAGCATTGGAATATCTTGAAGTCAGTTGTTGGCGCATCACGGGTATATTATCAGGTGGGCGAACCACCGTCAATGAGCGAAACAGCTTCAGGATCGCGCCTACTCTGCATGCCTTGTAAGTACGAGCTCAGCCGCAATTCGAAACAACCCATGCGTACCGAAGTCAAGAGAGCGCCGGTATTCGAAGAGGCGTTGATCGCCGGTAGCATGCCACTAGACGTGGTGACGTCTGCTCCTCTACTATAAGTAAGAGCAGGCTTGATAACGCAGTAGCTTCTCGACATTATCGTACAAGAAACAGGTATGAGTACTCACGGATAAGAACTCGACTTCGACGATGCTGCCCGCGGCGCATTGGGTGAGCCTGCGAGAAGTTGAACCCCTCACCCGTGCGGAGTGTCTTTGGTATGAGACTAAGGCGCACCGAAGAACGACCTTGACATCCTCGTGTTGCCATTACAGTCATGGCACTCAAGTACTAGCACACAACGCCTCACCCAAAATCTACAGAGGCCATCGTACATACAAAACGATCGCTACCAGCGAGCTACAGCAAAATTATTTCTTCATCCTCCTCAATGGGCGATCACTCTTACCGTTCGAAGCAGCGCTCTCCGGGCCCATCGCTTTGCGGGACCGTTTGTTGGCAACTCGCTGCAATGTGCGCTTCACCTCGCCATCTGGGAAGCTGGAGAGGTCGTAGTAGTTGGGAGCGTACTTCAACAACCTGCACACTTGTCAGCTCGCGTACAGGAAAGATGATGGAATGAGCTCACCATTCAGGCCGAAGATCCGTCACCGTTCGGATGTATGGCTTGGTCGTGAGCACAAATTCGTTGAAGATTACCCACTCCGGCTGGTTGTCCAGCCCGCACGATGGATGTAGATTAACGACCTGGTTGTCTTTCACCGTTATGTACGCGCCCTTCTCTCCCTCCTTGTGTGCAACCTGCATGAAAAACCCGCACACGAGCGCCTGCCGCACGTTCATGTGCAACCGCTTGGGGTCGGTTGTCGTGACGATATCGATGTCGAAGCGCTCCATGTTTCTCTGCAGCTGCGCCCGCACATTATCCGCTTGTTGAAGTGCACGTTGGGAGAGGTAGTTCTTCCACGCCCAGTTTCTGTCGTGCGAGTCTGACGAAGGATGCGATGAGAAAAGAGATCCTAAGCAACGAAGCAACGGGGCTCACTCTGCTGGTAGTTATTGTAAACGTTCATCAGCGTCAGATGGTCTCCGTCAGGGACCGTCAACAAGGCCTTGGCAGCGTCAGCCTCTCTGCGTTGATTTGGCGGCTGCTCCCAGATACTGGGCACTGTAGCATACGGATTAGTACTGAGTGATGACATGAAAGAGTACTGAGCCGTACCTGAAAGCATCGCAACAATGGTGAGGATCTCATTGCTGCATCTGAATTCAGGGCTGACAATAAGCATCTTAGCCATTTGCGGGTCGAGTGGGAAGTCTGCCATCATGTGGCCCAGTGGCGTCAGGCCGCCTTCGTCATCGAGCGCAGCCAAGTAGTTGAGCAGTTCCAGAGCACGCATGAGAGCCTCCGGTGCTGGGGTGTCGATATAGTCGAACCTGACAAGATCCTACAGAACGTCATATGAATCGATGAGCATATGGGTATGATGCGGGACGTACCCTGATACCCAGCTTGATCAATTGCAGCACCGTGTTGCCCAAGTTGCTCCGCAGGATCTCTGGATGTGATTGTTCCTCCAGCTCCTCCATGTAGTCTCGCTCGGTGTACAATCTGAAGCATTTGCCTGGCCGGGTTCGTCCCGCACGACCCGCCCTTTGCTGCGCCGAGGCCTTGGAGATCGGACTCACAAGCAACGAGTCGACACGTATCCGCGGGTTGTACACATTCTGCCGGGAGAACCCAGGGTCGACGACATAGACGATCCCGTCGATCTTCAGCGACGTCTCTGCAATGTTGGTCGACACGACGACCTTCCGTCCAGGACGGCCGCCCGGTGTACGCGGCGAAGGCGGCGGGTCGAAGATGCGTTTCTGCTGCTGTGGTGGGAGGGAGGAATAGAGGGGGATACAGATGAGCGGGCCGACGCTATCAGGGTCCTGGTTGAGCAGGTCGTCCGCCTCGAGCTTGATCTTCTTGCACGAATCTTCGATCTCTTCCTCGCCTGTCAGGAACAGGAGGATGTCGCCTGGCTCCTCTGCGCGGTGGATCATGAGCACGGTACGTATCGCGGCCTCGACGTAGTCTGGCTCCGGGTCCTGCGTATAGAGAACCTCGACAGGGTGCGTTCGGCCGTGAATCTTGAACAAGGGTGCCGGTTCGCCGTCCTTGTTCACAGAGAAGTACTTCTGGAACTTGAGGGCGTCAAGGGTCGCAGACATGACTATGATCTTCAGATCGGTGCGGCGTTTTGCCAGCGCCTTCAGCAAACCCATGAGAATATCCGTTGCAATGGTGCGTTCATGGGCCTCGTCCAGGATGATGGTGGAGTATTGCGTTAGTTCTGGGTCGTTCATCGCCTCCCGGAGCAGCAGGTCATCCGACATGTACTTCAAGAAGGTCGTTCCTGGCTCTGTCATGTCTTCAAATTGAATCGCGTATCCGACCTGCTTCCCCAATGGTACTAGGGTATTGTCAGATGATTCGCAGCATTAACATCATGGTGAGGCAACCCACCGTCCATCTCATCTGCCACTCGCTTTTCTACGAACATAGCGGCGGCTCGACGAGGCTGCGTACACGCCACGAGCTTGCCCTTGGTGTGAGGCAAGTCGGAGTAGCAAACGAACTGCGGAATCCTAAGCGTGTCAGTCAGTAAATGGCAGTTCCGACGCGAGTCTATGGAGTCCTTACTGTGTCGTCTTTCCCGAACCGGTCTCGCCCACCACAACTATGATTTGGTTTGTGCTGAACTTTGGGGCTACGGTCATCAGTTACATTCCTCTGCACCGCAGAATCTGACCTCCCTCCACAATAATTGGAAACCATCATTGACCCACCATGTTCAGAAACTCGTGCATCTGCGTGAACACTGGCAGCTTTTTGCGCGTCTCGAGAAGTTTCTTGTATTGGGCGGAGTGCGGCTGCTTCGTAAACGGATTGACATCCCCTTGCTGGCCATCTCTCAGTTGCAGATCAGCCCAGATGAAGACTAGGTACTGACCATTGCTTTTGTCACCTGCTTCGCGATAACATGCCTAGGTAGCCATCCATAGAAAGGATCTTTATCATGAAGAGATTTCGACGAGCCGAGGCCTGCCAGTGATGGTGCTCTCGTGTAGGGGTTCGCCATGTTCGCCACGTAGATGCCACAAACCAGAAGAATATCGCAAAGGGGATCCGGGAGAGGCCACGAGAGGGAGAAGGAGGGAGAAGGTGTGGAAGGTGTGCGGGGTGGCGCCGCACGCAGCCACTGACGCGTTCTCGCGCTCCTGATTGGCTGCCGCGCCCGCGCCTCTGAGTCGGCGCTCTTTACTGTCTCTTGCTCAAGTGAGGCACGAAGGTTGAAGGAATTGTCTACGTCTGCCTGGGGAGACTAGGATAGTCTTGTTCTTGTTGGAGCTGCCAGTGTTTGCGATGCTTTTGTAAGCTATGATCTCGGAGTTTGGATACATATGGCCTTACTGGGTGTGTACGTTACCATTCAATTGTGTTCGCCGACCGCCCCCCCCCCCCCCCACTGCTCTTACGAGCCTCCCACTGTGCGATTCGGAGCCCTCCCGTCTTCTCTGGAATTCATGCCTGGGCGCCTGGCCGAAGGAGGAGGAGGAGGAGGAGGAGGAGGAGGAGGGGATTGGTGCCACCTTCGAGGCGGTACCACTTGATCGGTTGACCCCTATAGTTTATAGCTACCTGCTTATCCACTTACCATTTAGCCCAGGATTTGAGTCCGTAGTACTGGACTTACCGAGCAACATAACCCGGCGGAGGTCCCGGCCGGACATAGCAAGTATCGGCGTAAAGAATGGAGTACGATGAGTCAACAACGGCTATAGCTAGGAGCTCTCGCAGTAAGGTACTCATATATGATAGTGCGAACTAAAGGTTCCTGGAAATCAACGAGCCGGGTGGACTACCAAGCATCAAGCCAACATGGACGAGAAGGGCCTCGAGCTCCGGCCCTTGACTGTGACTATGGTTTCGCAGCCAGTGCATGTTCAGAGGATTGATCAAGGATACTAGGAAGCTGTCTATGACTAGAGAAACGTACGATAGCGAGTGTAGCGACAAGTCCGTCCAAATCAAGTCTACTGCGGTGACACATCGTGTCTCAAATATCCCGAGCCCACCGCTCACTCCTCCGTCTCGTACCCGTCGTCGTCCTCACCACCAGCCAATACGTCCGACGCACGTTGCTTTCCCTTCGCCTTCGCGCTCTCCGCACCCGCACCCAACTCCACAACCAACTGCCCACCTCCTCGCAGGGCCTCGACGTCGCCGAGCCGCCTCGCGGGCTCCCACACGACCTCCTTCCGCGGGTACGCCAGCCACAGCTTGAAGGCCCACCACTTCTCCGGAGCGCGCCCGGAGCGCTCGATCTCCTTGACCAGCCCCGCTTCGCCCGGTTCACCGTTCTCCGGGGGTCCCAGCGGGTCCCCCTTGTCAGGGACCTCCTTGGGCACGAACATCGAGTCCACGTACGCATAGAGCGCCGTCAATGTGTCGCCCTCGCCAAAGAACCTCACCGACCGCCGCCCGTCCGGCATCCGCAGCCCGATCCGCATCGTCTTCCCCCGCCCAGTTTCGCCCGGCCTTGGCTCGCGCATAACGAGCCCGCGCCGGAGGTACTTGCGCCATTCCATGCGGTGCGCCTCCCATGCGTGCCGTGCTTCCTCCTTCGCGCGAGCTTCGTCTCGAGCACGCGCCTCTGCCTCAATTTGGCGTCGCTGCTCTTGCTGGGCGCGCCGCTCCTCGCTCTGGCGCTGCTCGATGCGCTCCTTGTCCTTCTGCCTGCTCTCCTCGAATGCGCGATCTTGCTCTGCGCGCAGCTGCCGCTCGCGCTCGCGCTCCGCTGCTTGGGCACGGATCTTGGCGAGGAAGGGTGTGACGCGCGGGAGCAGCTGCTCGGTGAGGTGCGTGACGAGGCTCTGCGCAGCAGTGGGGGCAGATGTTGATGGGACAGACGGTCCTTGCTGCCGCGAGAGGACGGTCAGGACGGGTGCTGACGACGAGCCGGAGCCTCCCAGCCGGCGCTGCTGGAGCGCGATGAAAGCGACGGAGGGGTACGTCGTCGCCTGCAGCTTCTGTGCGGCTGTAATCGGGTCTGTTAGACGGTACTCGTATGGAATCGTTATTCGGCGCACCACTCCATGCCTCTCTGTCCCGGATATCACCGCCCCAGACTAAGATATCGTTGTCCTGGATGAGCTTGATCAGTGTCGGGTCCGTCAAGGTGCCCCTGCAAACAATTGGACTCAGTCAGAACTACGACACAGATTCAACACGAACCTCTTGAACTCTGGCACATCATCATGCTCCTCGCTGACGAGCACCACGCACCCAATCTTCGCACCCCGCTCGCACGTTCTCACAAACTCCTCATAGCTCCCCAGGAAGAAGTCCGGCAGGAACTTCGTCACGCCCTCGCCCCCATCCTCCTCATACGCGCCCGCTCGCGATGTCAAGCTTGACGGGCCCGCTACGTCCGCACCGCTCGCTACGCTCCCGGCCTTCGCCTCCGCCCTCCTCGCTCCCGCGCGCCCTACACAGACCGCACCCGTCTCCTCCTCGAGTGCGCGCACCCACCGCTCCGCCTGCGCCCTCGGGTCCAGCGCGCGTCCATCACCACCCGAACCAGGGCCAAGCGGGCGGTATTGTAGGCTTGACCACGTAAAGGGCACGAATTGCGGGAATGGAATACGCAGGATGCGGAAGATGAAACGGAGCACGGACGTGAGAAGGCGCAGCGGGAGCGTGAGGACGGCGAGGATCGCGCGCAGAGGTCGTGCGCTCAGTGCTCCGGATGACGACGGGTGCACGCGCCGGAACTCGCGTCCGCCGCGGGAATTGTTGCCTAGGAGGCCTTGGGAAGAGTCGTCGATGTCGAATTCTTCGATGTGCGAGACGGGTGACGGGGAGCGCGGCTTGGTGGGTGGGATTCCGTTCTCGAATATTAGGTTAGCGGCACGCTGTCCAGACAGAGAACATGATCAGATATATCCATAACGCTGCGGTCAGAAAATGATGAGGAAAAGGAGGAATAGACGATAGGTGATTGTATGTCACTCCCTTTTTCCGGCACGAAGACAAGTCATAAGAAGCATTAAATCTATCGCCACGACTGGATGAGCAACGTTCAAGTTTCAGCCACATACTGGCATAAGACAGTGCTGGAGCGGCCCGCATGAAGGCCCAAACATTCAGCAGGGCATACGTACGTGGTTGTGAAGTACCAGCACGGCAACTGTATCCACACCACGACTGCATCATCTGCAGTAGGTGACAGCAGGCCCGCGTGCGTGCGAGTCGGGCGGACACACCGCACAAGGCATGGCGGTTCAACTCGTGCGCACAGCCGTTCGGCGACGGGGGGCATCTGCATGAGCCCCCAGCGTGAGTCACTCGACCTGATAGGCCACATCCACACTGCAAGCATGAGTAACGCAGACTACAGGGATTGCAAGCGGCCACGGTTTGTCTCAGCAGACAGATGTACATGCCTAACCCGGGCTTCGAACGCGGACGACTGAAGAATAAACGAGAACGTACCACTCACCTGTACGTCCCAGTCGACACTTTCCAACACGCCAATTGCGACGTCGGCATCACCGCCGTCCATAATAGCCTGGAGCTGAGCCAGGGCTTCCTTCTGCGTGGCGGAGAGCGCGTCGACGTCCATTATATCACCAGATGATTATACTTGCACAAGTTCATTCAACAAAAACCTAGGATGAATGTCAACGAGTGTCGGCCGTCGTGAAGCAGGTTATATAGGCAGTAGCAGAGCCTGAGGGGTGTGGAAGAGTTGTGGAAGAGTGTCGGCCAAGTGCCGCACTGCTCCGAGAGTGCTCTATTTGACCGCGCTGCACGTGAGCGCTTCACGCTAGTTTTCATAAGGATTATAAATGTAAGTGCTACAGTATGCTATCCAGCTGTGGTCTATAAGCTACAATAGAAACTCTTGTCGGCACAAAATACGTGGAACTCGGGCGATCGTCCATTGAACGCCACTTTCTACCCGCGAACAGCTCCGCCTTCACGCCTTCATTGAGATAGTATCTTTCTTTCCTTCATACCCAGCAGTCAGTTCAACAATATGGGCGAAGTTCTGAACGTTGTTGTTGCGGTCGCGGTTATTGTCTTCATCGTCCGGTGGGCAACGTCTGGTACGTCATGTCGTCCCCGTGCTAGTAGCTCGCCTCGGAGTCGCGCTCAACCTCGGTCCACCGCTCGTCGCGTAGGGAAGGACACATCCTCAGGACCGTCTCCATCAACCGTGCTCGGATTCCGACCGAAGAATGTTACGGTAGACATGGTATGTGCATACAGTCGCGCGCGCGAGAGACGAACATGACCCGGAGGGTGTCTGCAGGTCGACACCGTACATACTATGTTCCCTGACATCCCAAGGTATGTTAACCATGATGCTGAGGCGCGAACACGCCGCTGAGGGCGTACGTGCGAATGCACAGTGACAACATCCGATACGACCTCCTACGCACCGGAAGCGTGCAGACGACCACGAATACCATCCTCGAGCGTGGCTTCCTGCCCGCGGTACGTCTGCCCCTGCTCTTCTCGACTCCCGCGCACTCACAGCCTGCACAGCCACCACCCGCGTACTACACGCTCTATCCCCGCGCACTCAACTCAACAGACACCGCGCCCGCCCGTCGGGGACCCACTCCAGCAGCCGCCTCGTCGTCCTCGAGCAAGTCCAAGTCCTCGAGCCTCATCGAGCGGTACAACCTCGAAGACCGTGTGGCGCTCTCGTCCGGCGTCGAGGCGCGGACGCCGGAAGAGGCCGCAGGGCGAGCGGTGTGGGAGGAGAATGCTGAGAAGCGGGAGGCGAGCTTGCGCGAGAGGAAGGCGCAGATGATCCTTGCCGCCAGGCAGTGCGTACCGCGTTTTGTCCGTGGTCGTATCAACGTTCTGACTGACGATTGTTCTCTCTAGGCGGTTGCTTGCACAGCAAGCGAAGGAGGCTTCCTCGTCATGACGCACGCATGGTTACAGTCGGAGGGTTTCTAGAGGGTTTTGGTGGCCGGTATTCACAGCTCCGCTCGTCATTGTCTAACTTACGCATTGTATTGGTTACGTTCCGCAATCGATTTTGAGCCCACGCATGAGGGATGAGACAACACCATCATCCTCGCGCATCGCCAACGGACTACTACGCCGACCGGGGGTTATGGGTGCACATAGGTAACGGCTGTATCTGCGTGGTATGCTATCCTGCAGCTGAGAAACTCTTGGTCGGCCGCCACGCCACCGAATGATACCTCAGAGCTTCACTGCCCGCCGGAGAACATCTTCCACTCCAAGTCATTTTGACAAAGAATCTAACCATCCCACCACACACGCCCTCGGACACGCAGAAAGACGAAAGGAAAGGATTCATACGGTCAATCGCTACAAACGGCTACGCAATGCACAAACTATACTAGTGTACAGTACACCGGCAGGGGGCGCCGGAAGGTATACAGGCATTAGGACCAAAGTTCGTTCTTGAAGACAAAAGAGGAAGGACTAGAATGTGCGGTATGGTACGCGTCTCGATCAATGGTCCAGGACAGACAGAAGCTAAGAGGATATAGGGTAGAAGGAGAATCACTAGTACTAGTAGGTTTCAAGATGACGTCGGGGTATGCAGCGAAAAGACGCAGAGTCAGATATCCGGACACGACATGGGCGTAGGCCGCGCTCAAACGATCTTGAACGCCTCCGAGTGCCACGTCTCGCCCGTCGTCGCCTTGTCCGACCGCTCCTGCGCGCGGTTCGCCCAGCCCTCGGGACGGCCGACGTCCTGCAGGATCGCCGAGTCGCGTTCGACACACTTGAACGTGCCCGTCTTCGCGTCCGCCTTCGACGCCGCGCTCGACGCCTCGTCCTTCTTACGCTGGAACAGCTGTGGAACATGTCAGCCCTGCGCCCTCCGACGACGGATGCAACTCACGTCCTGCAGCGCCTGTGTCCGGCTCTGGTTCTCGTCCACCTTCGCCTCCTCCATGCGGTCGCGCACTGTCACGAGCTGGCCTCGACGTACTCCAGCCCGTGCGCACCGCGTCCGCGATCGCCTTCTGCACCTGCCGCTTCACAAGACCGGTCGCGAGCGGCCGGAGCGTCTTGTACAGAAGGTCGTGCTTGCTGTCGCGAATGCTGAACTTGAGCGTGTCAACCTTGACTTGCACGTCCTTGACCTATTGTAATCCAGTAAGTCAGATTGGTTCTGTGAACTAATGGGAGACGGTGCGGCGTACGTGGAAGACAGACGAACGATCCTTGCCCGAGCTCGCAACCGTGCGGTGACAGTAAGACCATGCCCGCCAAGGAGCACGTCCGCGATGCCCGAGTCGCTGAGCTTCGGGAACCACTTTTCTTGCGGAAGTAGAATGAAACGTCGCGCATGTCCGCCTGGATCTGGCCGAACGTGAGCGTGAACTCGTGGCGGCCCTCGTCTTGGATGGCATTGTACGGCGAGAACTTCATGAAGTTGTGCGCCTCGACGGTGACGAGGTTCGGCAAGAGGTTACGTCCGCTGAGTGCGAGGTTCTCGATGACGAGGTCAAGCGCGTCGTCGGTGTACTCGACGCGCGGAATCGGGACGTAACCGACCTAGCATACAACTTATGTCAGTATGATCAACCTAATGAGCCGTTGACGCTGCGTACCCTATCGATGATAGTAGGCAGATGACCTTGCGGATGTCCATCCACAGCTCGGGCTTGAACTTCAGGCTGCCCTCGCCATCGAATAGCAGGTCCTTGGTGAGACGCGCCCAGTCAGTTCCGAAGCTAGGTTCCATTCCGCGTCAGCTACCTAGCACCCACGAAGAAGGTAACACGTACCGTTGGTTCAGAGGTCATCGCCGAAGGCAGTAACCATCGTCAAGGTGCCGAGCAGGTTGTCGAAGTGCCCTTGTACTTGCCCTCGTAGAAGCCACGGCCACGCTCAAGCAAGTCATTGCCTTGGCTGTTGCACTGCGGCTCCAACACAAAGCCAGCCTCGAGTAGGACCTATACACGCGAACCCGTGTTAACACATCAACGAGCTATGTGACCAAGAAAATGACGACTCACCTTCCGCACGTACGCGTCGCAGTCCGTAAACCACTGCCTCATTCAGGGTCGTTCTTCGAATCTTGGTACAGATCCTGGATGGCATTGCCTACGACGGCCATGCTCATGCCGTTCGCGAAGCGCTCCAGCAGTGTGCGAAGTTCGCCGAGCGCCTGCTGCATCGGACCCTGCGATTGCAGGTTCTCGTGGTGGTCCTTAGCTATGGTACCAGTTAGGTTTCCTTCTCTGAAGCCATGTCTTGATGACGTACCGTTCGCAGCAGCAGTCTTGCCGTGGCCCGCGTACTCCTCTAGCCAACCGAGGAGCCAGGTGATGCTCTCCTGGTAGTCCTTGTGGTTCTGGCATTCGATCACTACCTTCTTGAGGCTACATATGCGACGTTAATGAACTGATTCCGCGTGGACACTAGCTGTACTTACCGGTAGATGAACTGATCCCGACGCTCGGGCGGGAAGTACTCGTCGCTGAGGAAGTTCTTCGCGCGATCGACGTGGTCGTTAGCACGATCCTTGTGCTCCTGCGGGATCTTTTCGTTCAGTTGGTCCTAATTATGAGATCAGTGAAACGTCCTAGATCAAATAGCGGGAACATACGCGAACACCCCGAATTTTGCCCATCAGGCCGTTCTTTTTGGCCTCCGCGTCCGTAGAGTCATCGGGGACGGGATCGCCGCCGACAGTGTTGAGCGTGTCGTCTTCTGCGGTAGGCTTCGCCCTATATGCAAATATGTTAGCACTCCACGCATATAGCAAGTAGACGACGAATTCGATGAATATATGCGCCGCTCAGGGACACCAACAGCGGTGAAGACTTAAGTGCTCGACACATACCTTCAGCTCTTCTTTCTTCGCATTGGCCTCGCGAGCAGCCTGATCGCCGCTCTTAACATCACCGTTCGCTGTTTGACGGTGGCACCCTGGCCAAGCTCTGCCTTGGGGTGCTGGGCAACACGCGTATCCGTGCCGGGGATGCGTGCCTCGACAATCTGCAAACAGTGTGAGCTCGATGGTCAGTTGAGTGAATGTAAACTCACTGGAGTTTCGTCGGGGCCGGCAACACGACCACCCTCAGTGACAAACTGGTTGTGTGGGGCCGTGTCGTCGACTTGCGCAAGTCGTGCCTCGTCGGGGCGGGCGGTCTCTGCGAGTTTGCCGGCACCACGGGCGAGGAGGTCCCGGCCGATGACGCTGAAGTCCGCGATGAGCTTGCGGACCTCGGCGTTCGTCATGACGAGGCTGAGCAGGTGCGGAGGTGGGTGACGGCCTGCTGGCCGTCCTGCTTGGCCTTCTGCTGGTCGACGGGGATGTTGTCGGAGTTGGCGATGTTCTTCGCGGGCGCGGCGTCGACGGCGCGCGTATGCCAGACGAAGTTCTGGAAGAGCTCGTCGGCGTTCTTCTTCATGACGATGAGGCGCGCGGTCTCGATGATGTCGCGCGAGTCCTGGATGAGCTTCTGCCCGTCGCGCTGAGCGCGTTGAGGTCGACGGGCGAGTTGCTGAGCGCATAGGTGAGCGCCGCGTCGATCTGGGTGTTCGATGGCATGCGCGAGTCGCGCAGCGCCTGGATGACGCCATAGAAGCGGAGCTTGCGGTCGACGTCGGCGGCCTGCTCGCGCTTGTTGTGTGGCTGCGTGACCGAGTTGGACGCGGGGTGGTCGGAGATGTCCTTCGATGCTTGCGGGAGAGACATATTAGAAAGTCGTTACAGTCGTTACAAAAGTGAACGGTAGTCAAGTTTGAGTTCGAGTGGTCGTGAGCAGTCGTGAGATGAGGGGGGAAAGATGAAAGTCGAACCATCCCCCGCCGCCCTTATATACGCACGATCGCTTGCCATGACGCGGATGCGCCGACGTCAGAGCCCAGGTGCGCCAGGCCGTCCCTAGCTTGTGTGATGTCACTCGCCGCCCCAGCAGAGGCGCGCGATGCGTCGCGCCGCGCTACCGTTCCTGGAAGTCCCCGATGCATCTCAGCGCGATCTGATCTATGAACGTCAATGAACAGATCGGGTTGCGATTTGCTCATACTTGGCCTTACGACTCCATCTGCACGGACACTCTGCACTTACCGAGCCCCATTGCTGACCGGCGTTGCCTTAGACGGTATATAAGGGTACATATGCACCACTGGCATGGCCAATTTCGGGACCGAACATGGTTAGGGCACCGCGGTGGCTCCTCGTTCCTCGAACAAGCGCCACATAGCGAGGTCCACTGGTGCTCTGCGACGCAGCCTCAGTAGTATCACGTTCACTGGCTGCTCTGACGCAAGTCAGGGAGCCGCACAGTGGACCGATCATTCCTACTGTATCCTCCAGTCGACGCCGCAATCTCGAGTCCTTCCAATTGCGCCTGCTGGTCGCTGCGGCGGCAGCACATGTTCTGCCTCTGACGGCGGCAACTATACGCCAACGACTCTAAAGGCTATTCCTTTACTGTGCTGGGTCTCGCTCCGGGCGGCGTCGAACCCGGTTGTCATCTGGACCGACGCCTGTTGGACGTGTCTCCACTGACCCTTGCTGATACGCGAGCTCAAGACATCCAGCGGTTCCGATCCAATTCCGATCGTACCTATGTATGGCCCTTCGCCCTGCAACTCTGAGTGAGTGTGCCCACTTCAAGGCACCAATGCCTGAAAGAGGCACATACCGTCATCGCACCCGCCAACTGCAGCTCCGTGCGTGGTTCTACGTGCCACTGTAATCCGATAGTGATATGAATCCAGCAACGCTACTGACGCACCTTCACACGCAACTTGTAGCACCTCAGAGCAAGGCAACCCGGCGGCACGGCGGGACACTGCGCGCTCATCCTACCCTGCGGTCATGTCGCAGCACCACAGCATTGGAGGCGGGAGATAGTGCATGTCTGTTCTAGAGTGGACAAACGTTGAAGATACTGGTCTGAGGCTTCGGGAGTCGCGGACATGACAATTAACAGCACGGAAGAGTCGAGGAGCTGAGGAGGAAGGAGGCGCCTATGAGCGCTTGAGGGCGACAGGTATCCACGTGATTTCCTCGCTGCGATGGCGATGAATTCACTCCTCAGCAGTATTCGAAACCATCTACACCGTGGATGCTCCCGACAGCAATATTAAATATGTATCCCGGGGATAACGGCGCACCGCGTGTAAGCACCAAGTTCCATGCGACCGACCCGGGGAGTAGGCTGACCCTATACTTACATTGCAGGACTCGGACTGGAAGGAGCAGGTTTTGCCTGGTTTTGCACGGGCGATAGTTGGCATCCGGATATGAAGCGCAGCAATTGCGACGTGTCTCAGAAGATCTGGAACCGCCTCGACGTGGCAGGTAGGTATGTCTCACCTCGGTCTCAGCCTGAGGGTATGCCGGAGGATACAAAAGGTTGAAGGACCCACCAGCCTGAAGGGCTTACTACGGCCCTGGAGGCGATCATTAGAGCCAATCCGTATCGTGCATGTTCCAAGCTCCTCTGGCTGTAATCCCGGGTCAATCCGGCAGACTCCCTGATTTTGCGTGGAAGAAACGAGCAGCAATGTCTCACTGGCAGACACAGCAGGCAGGCTGTACACTGAGTTGAGACACAGTACTCGCTATGTTCGATTGTGGCGTCTGCTGAAGCGTTAATAGTCCTTGCCGAAATTTGCGGACAAGATGGCCTCGTTCAGAAGCCCGAGGCAATGAACTATCTGGAAGCAGGCGAAGAGCTGGCCGTAGAAGGATATAGTGATGCCTTTGTGGCGTTGATCGGGGACGTGGATCTGGTGAGGGGTGCGATTGATTAGACGCGAGATCAACTTGTCATTGACTTGCCTTCTTCGACTTGATGCAGACCGGTACCGCCGCAGCATATTGTTTTCGTTGGGCATCCCTACCTCAAGGTACTCCCTGTGTTCTTCGGTGATACGTAGGTGCATATTTGGGTTGTTTTCACAGTGATGGGTTACTACCACCACGAAGGCCTACCTGGATTGTGCGGAGCAGTTGCCACATGCTCCTGGCATCTGTTGTGCGTATGTCAACTTGAACGTTGTCGCGCGCCATAGTTCGTGTCCCTTCCGCAAATACGCTAATTCAATCGAAATGGTCCGGCGAGTAAACGTCAAACTCTGTTTTGCTCGGGTACCGTGCTCGTCTTGCTCTTCACTTCACGCCGGTCGCCTCTTCCCCCCAACTCCCACCTTCGCCAGGGCGCATACACCCGCTTGATTACCGGCCCAGAGGTCAATGGCCTTCGCGACCCTCCGCGCCCTCCACACCATCATCGGCGACGCGCTGGACGACATCGAGAACGTCTTCCGCGATGCTTCCGCTGCGTCCGACCCACTCGATGTTCTGCGTTCGCCTATCTCGCCCTCGCCGTCCCCACTATCTCCGTATTCACCAAACACTGCGGTGCCGTACTCGCCTTACTCGCCGTATTCGCCCTCTTCGTCGGTTTCACAGTCCCCAGGTGAGTAGTCGATTTTATTGTGATGTTTCGGGTCGAGTGGCATCACGAGATGAGATGTGTGGACATGCAAGCCTCCGTTGCTGGATTGTCCGGACATAGCATGTCGTGGTCGCCTCAGGGTGAAGAGCATCATGACATCGATGTTGTGTTTGAAGGTTGCCACGATGCCCTCGTCCTTTTGCTCGCGAAACTGATCCTATGTATTTGCTGACTACTCCATCTACAAACGCAGGACCGTACCCAACTCCGACTCTGCTTTCATCTGGAGAGTCACACGTAGATTCAAGAGCACCTTCGCCTGCTCCGTCCTTCGGAACGTCTTCGTTATCGTCGTATTCAGGGACTGGCACCTACTCTTCGCATGCATCCTCGCGAATCGAACTCAGAAATGATATCGACGCGCCGGAGGTAGGCAAAGTTGGGACTTCCCATTCTACTGTCGCGACCAAGACGCCACCCGTATCCCCCGTAATTCTCACTGTTGCGTCGACTTCATCTCACTTGGCAGTATCTGTCCCGTCCAGCTCTTCTGGTGCCCTTGCATCTACACCCGTGCGCGCACCACGCAAGCGCTCGGGCACTGTCACCTCTGCTTCGAACGCCTTCCGGCGCGTCTCCAACCTCCTTGGGGTCACTGGTCGACATGGCAGTTCGTCCGGCAACATCGCTGTCGCAGGCGCGTCCCTCGACGTATCGACCGCTCCTACGCTCGACACCGCCGTCACGCCGACTTCAACACCATCACAAGGTGTCCCCAGGCCGTGCGGAGGATCTAGTCTGGACTCTGCGTCCGCCGAACACGCTCTATCTCCGATTGCGTTTGCGTCACCGGCGAGCCCACCGTACATCAGCGCCGTGACGCCGGTGCGCAGGCGGACGGGGTCGATCACCGCGTCTGTGTCTGCGCTGACGCGTGCGTGTACCTCGGCGGCGTCGCTGCGAGATTCGCCTGTCACCCCAGGAGGCGGAGCTGGGCTGGCGTGGTGTGAGGAGTCGCCGGGGCGCGCTGCGGGGGAGAAGGAGACGCCCTCGCCTATCCAGTTTGCGCCCAACCCGCACGTGCCCTCGGGACTGGTATCGCCTCAGACACCTACGAGCGTGCGGAGCCCAGCGTCTCAAACCGAGTACGGGGAGACGGATTCGCCCAGGACGCCCAGGGAAAAGGAGAGGAAGCGCCCGACACCGCTGGCCCTCCTGCCTGCTCTGACGCCAACGAGGTCGCGGCCACACGAGAGCTTAGTCGGCCGCAAGGATTGCGGGAACGACGAGCAGACAGAGAGGGATGATGGTCAGCAGCTCCCTACGCCTGCGTCGCTCTTTGCCGCGTCGTCACCGACGCTGACGAGCGCGCATACACCAGGGCGCAGCTCGGGTTTTATGTCGACGAGCGAGGTGTCGTTGTCTGCGGTTGGCAGCACGCCGCTGAGCGTAGCGCCGGGGGCTACAAAGCAGAGTGCGCCTGCGCTCGGGGCGGCTTGGGAGGAGCCCGCCTCGCATGGACATAACGCGACGACTAGAAAGTTGGACACGACACCGAACGCGGTGCCGACCCCCCCTCCGAGCGGGAGGGCCCAGGGATCAGTGAGACCAGGCCTTCCAGAGCTCGATTGGCCGAACCTGGACGAGGCGTATTATGTCACACAACAAGACGGGCAGCGTATTACGGAGAGCAAGAACGCGGCTTCAGGGTCGCCGCACACGCCTGGTGGACCCCGCGCTCCGACGACTCCGAGCACAAGCACGAAGGATGACGGAGCGGCTGCGCGCGCGAGAAGGGAGGTGGCGGAACGACTGTCTGAGAGCCCGGCGGTGCTCGCGGCGGTGAGCCGGCTCGTGGCGGCGTGTGGTCAGTTGTGCGCCAGGTGCAGAGGCCGTTCTTGACCGTGTGCGATGCGGCGATGGGGGTGAGCGGTCCACCGTACTCGGTGTTTCGCGTGTACTGATGCGCTCTTCTTTCGTCGCGCTTATAGTATCACCTCCCTGCGTGTCTGCGCTTGCTTGAGGCGGCACATATACCGGAGATATTGCGCGAGGCGGGACCGAAGGGGATGCATGTCAAGGAGATCGCGCATAGAGTGGGCGAGATTCGCCGGGCTGGTAGGAAGGAGTCTGCGAATTCGATCGCTGGCAAGCGGGTTCGTCTGGAGAGATCGAGAGCGGACCATCGGGAGAGACGCAGACCGACCCTGGAGAACACGAGAGCGGTGATAGCAGGAGGAGACGAGTGACATGGATCCTGCTTTGTTGAGTGCGTCGTCTGTTCTTCTGGTATTTCAGCCTGACGGCCGAGCTGAAAATATATATGTATCTTCGACAGGTCATGCGCTGCGCTTGCTCGCGACTCACCATATCACAAGGAAGTGAGACCGACGTATTCGCGAACAATCGCGTGTCAAGCGCTATGGATAGTGGGAGGGACCTGTCCGAACTGATGCACGCGTGAGCGTTCTTGCCTGTGGTTTGGGGACTGAGTCGCTGACGTGCATGTTCGTATGGGTGTGTTCGGTGATTGTTATCTGGTACCTTTCATTAAACAGGTCAGAAGCGAAGTACGAGGGCACGAATGGCATCGCAGCATTCGTTGGACTTTGGTACGTGACGAGTCTCGCGACTCCGAATTCACTTTTGACTCGGTTGCCTACAGCACAGACGAGTTTTCAAGTCGCTGCATACCTGACGGATTGCTACCTACCTCCTCTAGACGATATACAGCCATCAGTGCAACGACTGCCACCAATCGAGGGGAAGTTAGCGAACAGGACGCACGTCCGACTCGCGGTTCGCAAGACTCAGTGGGGAGAGATCGCGGTCTGGGTCGTCAGCACGCTGCTCATGACAACCTTAGCCACGCCAGCCTTGCTGACCTTGCATTGGGAGATCAGCACGAATTCGCGTCTTTGAACCGTGAATCTGGAGAGCCAGCCGCTATCCCGCAGTCGACGCCAGCCACTACCTTAGGTGGACGGGAGATTGTATCGAAGACAAGGAAACCACAGAAAGCCGCTACAAAGAATCTGATGCACGCGCCGTTCAATCTTGCATTCCGTACAAACGCACCATACTTCGAATGGCTCGAGACGAAGGAGAATGCCTCTCGTCTCAAACGATTTGGTATAGCTATGACAGGAACCGGAGCATGGGAAGTTCCAGGAGCGATTATTGGCGGTGCGTCAACGATGGTAATAGATTGGGAACCCCTGATGCCAAACAATACACAGGGTTTCCGTGGCATTCGCTACCCCAAGATTCTGTCGTGGTAGACGTAGGTGGTGGCATTGGATCTACCTCGCTCTTGCTTGCGCACGCGTTCCCGCATTTGCGTTTTTTGGTGCAGGATCGTCCGCAGGTTGCAATCATGGGGGAGGCTGTGAGTAATCTCGAGCTCTTGTGCAGCTATGATTGAACCCCTATAAAGGCTTGGCAGGATAGGAGTCCTGAGTTCCTGGAGACTGGTCGTGCCGCATTCCAAGGACATGATTTCTTTGCGCCGCAGCCACCGTGGCCTTCTGTCTTGCGAGAGACGTCCAGAGGGGCGGCTAGCGGGGACATACCTGCGGTGTTCCTCTTGCGTGTAATCACCCACGACTGGCCGGATCCGTATGTCACTCGGTGCGTTGGCATTTCGTGTAAAATTGAAGTGCCCTGATCAAGGTTCTCGCTCATAGTATCCTTCTACACCTCCGACGCGCAGCAGGCCCGGATACAAAGTTGCTTCTCGCGGACTGGGTCTTACCCTTGGCTTGTATCGACGAAGACCTCGATCCAGGTTCACCTCGGGCAGATGCGGAGATGAAAGAGAAGATGAAGGCTCCACCTCTCCCAGGCACTGTGCGCACGCTCGCACCCGAGGGTTCGCCATTGCTCCCGAATCTAGGGAAGGCAAATGCAAATGCTTACTGGTTGGACTTGACGGTACATCGTGTTCATCATTTGACGTGGATCGCGCTGATCGTTCTTTACAGATGCGCGTGACATTTAATTCTCAGGAGCGTACACTCCGAGAAATGGCTGCGCTGACGCTCACAGCCGGTTGGCGCGTTGTCCAAGTCACTAGGGCAAATGGGACGCTCTTCGGACATATTATTGCTGTGCCGACAGACATCCCACTGGAAGCCCTTGCTTTGCTGGACGTACCATTGCCCAGCCAGACGTCTCTTACTGGCACCGAAAGTTGGTTTCCATTCATCGGTCAAGCGGTCGTGGTACTGATTGTCTCGTGTCAGATGGTGATACCTCTACTGAGGGAGTCAGATCGCCAGCCATGGGTGACACGTTCTGCTCCGCTGTCTCCCTACCTACAGAGGACGACGTCCGTAAGGGAGTTAAGGCGGGTCGGAAGGCTGCACATAGCTGGCAGACGCGTGCCAGCGAATGGCGTCAAAGACTAGTGAAGAAGAGCTCGGCGATGTGGAGGGATAGGAAGAACTCGGTCGCTCAGCGGGCACAACCACCGGTGCCTTTCGTTCGCAGTCTGGAACTGCTACCAGCAGTGGAGGTGGGCGTCCATTCGCATGGGAGGTCGAGTAGTGCTACCGACGGTGCAGACGTGCGAGATCATATGCGGCCGGTGGCAGGAAGCGAGACCACCAGCCCTCGCATAGAGGATCAAACCGGGGATAATAGTAAGGAGAAGGACAAGAGGAAGCCGGCGGGCTTAAGGAAGGTATTCTCGCGAGCCCAGTTAGGTGCACGGGAACGTAGAGAGGTAATTCGCAATGTAACTTTGTCAAACGCTAATCGCGCAGCACGACTGTGTCAATGCATCGCGTCCCAAGATCATTAGATCTCACCTCAGCGTTACTTCACTTGTTAATTGAATCCCAGCGAGTCTACGACTGCTAGCAGCATGGTGAGAATGTACAGCGACTAGCTGCGACTCACCCTGACAAGACGAATGTGTCGCCAGCATATGGTGATCATACGGTCTCAAATTGTCTCTGTCAAGAGCGAGCGAGTGAGACTATTTGATGTATGCGGCGGTACCATGTCTGACCTGAGTAGTTCGGGCCTGCAGTTGTTCAAATCAAGAGTATCTCCGCCGGAAGCACCGACGCGACGCCGTCAGTAGTCGACGGTCTACGGAAGTCCTTGTGTCGACGAACGCTGAAACGTGAAATCCAAACCACTGGCCTCCCGACGCATCAAAGAGAGGTGCCTGCTCACAGAGGGCCGTCGGTATTCACTCAACGGACGTTGATTTCAGTCGACGGTTGGTCGACGATGGAAGTATTTGCTCAGGCTTGAAGCTTTGAAGGAGGAACTCGGATAGTCATACAATTTCCCGGTAGTGCACACGGTCTGCCTGACGAGGGGCCTTGGTGCTAGACTCGCCACTCTGAAATTGCGTCGCACCGGGTCGTCAGGCACCATATATGTTTACCTGCTGTTTGTCATGACGTTCGTTACACCAACTCGTCTACGGCGAGCCGTGGCTTCGCAGAGAACACTCAACACACCTAATCCTACAACAATACATCTCGTCACTTCTATCACTCCCACGCGCCCGCGTGTATCTTCCGTAGTCTGCGCGCCCTCCATGATCGTCCGGGGACGACTAGGCAGACGCATACTTCTCCGTCCACTCCCGGCTCACGCGCTGAGCATCCTTCTCGTTCTCCTTATAGTGCTTCGCCACGTCTGTTGCTAGAGGATCGTCGGGGTTCGGGGAGCTGAGGAGGGCTTGGATCGACAGAAGGACCGTTCGTATCTGCAGAGCTGGGGACCACTTGTCTGGATCCGTCATAAAGACAGGGTTTAATCAAGGGTCGAACTGAGCCCGGGTGCTGCACAGAAGGGGTAGGATCCGCACCTTTCAGGATATCCAGACAGATCCGGCCCAGTTTGTCTGTCATCAATCGCCCGACAGTTTCAGCACTACGCGCCCTTGTCTCGCAAACGCGCAACGCACGCACCGATATTGGGATGGTAATCTTTGTCAGGAAGCGCACCTTCGGCGGTGCCATGGGATACTCCTCCGGCAGAAAAAGCTCCAGTCTGAACACGCCACCTATACAACGAGATGAGCCAGAAATGCGTCGGCATAGATAGATGGACCCAGCAAGAAGTGGGGACAACATACTCGCGAATGGGCTGCCATCGGGTCCCTGTATCGTAACGTCGAAGTATCGGAGGTTATCGTCGTGCGGCAGCGCAGTAATTCCCGGTGCAGGATCTGCGACAAGCCTCTCGGTTTCCTATCTCCGTCGTACCCGCGATTTGAAGCGTGGTGAGACGCAGTAGGTCCGGGTGCACAAGTGAGACGTGCGTACCTTGATGATGCGCTACGAAAGGATCAGTTGAGCATGCCACCTCAGCAGGTCAGGCTGTTTTGTGCAAAGACAGACCTTGGGCAGTGACATGGTGCGTGGATGATGGAGGGAGAGACGTCGGGCGAGCACTGCCAGTGGCGACCCGACGGAATGAGACAATTACGAGCCAATTACACGGTTTAGGTACCGATAAGGGCACTTACAGGGTTGTTTCAAAATGGTAAGTGAGCCGCTGCCAGACGTGGTTCCGAGAATCATTCAATTTCGCGCGTCCTGACACTCAAGTACAGTACTCAGTACTCAGCTGAGGCCTCCATAAACTCAAGCTGCCGCTCCAATATTAATGCAATCGTCGGGACAACTTGTCCACAAAACTGAAACTCAAGACACGGATGACGGCGACTTCGCTGCAGGCATCCGAGTCGGAGTCCCCGATCTGTCTCACTAGTGTCTGTTGTGTACATTTGTATTCGTGTACTACAATATTGCACCCTATGAAGGTTTCCAAATCACTTGAGAAACTACCGCCTCCAGCCTCATAAGCACGCGCCACGGGATAACTACCGCTCAGGACAAGCGTACGAAATTGAAGCACAGGCTACTTCTTTGCTCGCTGCTATCCTATTTGCGGCTGCCCCGTTTGCGGCTGTCCCTGCCGTTGCTTACGATACACTGCTAGCATTCGTGTTTCTTTCTTTCCTTTGTCACTTGCATAATATTCATAGGCATAGGCTGTACGCAGTAAAAATAAGTACATATCGGCTAACAAAGGAGTCCATCAGAGTACGGGCGTCGTACGACGCAGGTCTCCCCGCAAGTACAGCAGTTCCTGAGACCTTGTGCGCTACAGTGCGCTACAATCCACATCGGGTGATACCACAACTAGTCTGTTTGCAGAGCTTGTTCCGACGTGACATGTTCCCGGCCAGGATGATGGCTCCGGATGTGGTCGTTGAGGCGCCACACACGGGAGAACGACTTGTCGCAGTTCTCGGCGGGACAGAGATAGCGGGTGCCCATCGCGCTGTGGATGTGCTTCTTGAGGTTCTCCATCCGCACGGTGTGAGTCGCGGCTCCGTCCATTCTGTCCGGACAGTCTTCCCAGAGGCAGACGACGTCGTACCGTCCTGGCTTACCCTGGTAGTCCGGGGGCACGACGACGTGGGCAGACTTCACATGCTGCGGAAGGTCCCGACGAGCAAAGGACTCATTGCAACCAGCCCACTTGCAGTGCATCGACAATGCTGGAGAGCCTGTGTCGTCTGCCACCTGCACGCGTCGACGCTTTGAGGCCCGGGGAATCTCCTCCTTCTGGTCGCCGACATCCGGAGACAAACGACGCTTGCGCGGACGCCGAGCTGATGTCGAGCTGGCCTTAGGGACGTAGTCCTCGTCCGCAGCTTCGAGCTTCATTTCCACTTGGGTGGCCTCTTCTTCGCTGTCGGACGGAGACACGAACTTGGAGGCCGCTCCCCTCCGCGGTCGCTTTGACGGCGCCGGTGCTTCTAACGTTTTCCCCTTCCGCTTCTTCACGGGCACGGAAGCCGGCATTGCGCTGTGCAATTTGTGCCCTCACGTCAATTTGAGATGTTGGATGAAAGGTATGCTGACCACGTACTTTTCCCCAGAGTGCTCAAGTCCAGTACTCAGACGTGCGGCGGGATCAACAACCTTTGCAGCGGCCCGATCTGCCACCTTCGGTGCTTGGGGCCCCGTCTGAGCCGGATGGTCAACAGGCGAGTTCTCTCTGTGGTCCGATACCATCGAAGCCACAACGTCGCTGCATGCACAGAATCAGTGTGTAAGACCAACCAGATGATAGCTATATAACTGACGTTGGTACATGGGCAGCGCTATGAGTACTAGGTTTGGTCTTGCCGTAGCTCGCTGAAGGGGATCGGAATCGGACAAGCGAAGAGGGCGGCGGAGAGGCAAATCTAGTATCTTGGGAGGGCGGGGATCGCCGAGACGTAGAAGGCGATCCTGTTGTGGGTCGCGGACTCGAACGTGGCCTCGCCGCGCCCTTGTCGCGTATGTCACTTTTGTGCGATGTAAGCAGCATGGTTCACAAAATAGCATAGTTGACATACCGTGGATACGTTCGCGACGTCAATGCAACCGGCGCGACTGGTGATTCAACGGAGGGCTTCTCTACGTCGAAGTCATCAAAGTCGGGGATAACGGGCTCGCGCTCCCATTCGACGTCTGCATGTGGACGCTTGTGGCCCGTGCAAATGATCTCGTCTTCGTCGTCCTCTTCTGACTCAGACCCACTGTCTGTCGACCAGTCTATGTCAGTGTTATCCGACGGCTTGACGCGTCGAGTTACGCTGGTGTATCCAAGGTACATCAATATCACCCATACAGAGGGAGTCACATGATCGCGTCACTCACGCGGTGGCCTCCGTCGTTGTTGCCGCCGTTGTCGCCACGTCCACGCCGTCTGTGGCCTCATCGGAGTTGCCATCTTCTTGCAGTTCTCTAGAGGAGTACAATTATTGAGACTTGTAGAGGATTCTGGTCGATGCATATCGACTAACTCATCTGCATCGTGGCCGTCGTCCTCCTCAGAGTCGCCTTCAAGTTCGTCCTCGTCCTCGTCAAGTTCATCCTCGCAGTCCGAGTCATCTTCATACTCGATCTCATCGTCATGGTCTTGGTCCTCTGCGGAATACGCAGACCCAGACTCGTAGTATTCGTCTGGCAGTCTGTAGCGTCTCAAAAACCGTTTCAAACGTAGCGTGCGCCTGAATCGGAAGTTCAACAAAATGACTACGGCGAGTGTACATTGAACTCACTGCGATGGCATCACAACGATGCTGTCGTAGTATTCTTGCTGGTCTACCTCAAAAAATGGGGCGCTGAGACACGGTGTTAGCATACAGCTGAGGCTGCTCGTCCAAAAGAGCACTCACAAATCCTCAGGGCCCGGTTCGGGCAGCAATTCTGGAGGTACGAGGGTGCGATAGCTCAGCGAATTGTGGACGCGCTTGGACAAGGGCTCAGGATGGTCCGACATCGTGCGGGAGGGAAGCTAGAGGTCGAGTCGTTTGAACGAGTGAGATACAGGGCCACCGGCGAGCTGTGGACCCTGGGTAGAGATCTAAATAAAAGGGCGGGAGGGGAAGGACGCGTAAAGATGCTGCGCGAGAAAGAAGGAAAGAGTGCGGTGCGGCTGCCTTTGTACCAAACGCCACACTGCCACATGCGCAAAGCGGGACTTACAAGCGTCCCTATGTACGCCTCGTGGGAGAAGCAGACACAAAGGCCACAGCATGGCGTCACGCGACAGGACTAAGCTCCTTGGAAACAAAGAATTGCACAGTAGACAATGAACGTGCGCTTACGAGAGTTCAGTGGCTGTGGCCTTCTCGTCCCGGGCCCTTGGCCACTCGTTGCCAGGGACCGTTTTTGTCACAATAGACGAGTAGCTTTGACTTTTTAGGATCAACTCCATCCACTGTACCCCGCATGTGTGGTGGAAGTCATAGCCGCGGCGCTGAGCTGGACCTGGCAAAGAAATTGGTGACTGCAGGCATATAGACAGCGACGGTGACCACGTACTGAGCCTTCACTGCCCCACATCTCTTGCGGACAAACTCATCGCTAGCAGGCAGAAGCATCGCATGAACGGGAAGGTACTAAGGCAATGATGCGATAATCTACAGATCACGGTGAACATGAACATGCGTGGTAGTATACTGCGCAGTAAGCTAAAGATACAATCAAGGATGGAAGTGGTGAACGGTCCATGATGAGCAGTTCGTATGAGATGCAGCACAAGTCTTCGGTATTCGGTGAAGGGTATTAAGGAACAAGACAGTGGTCAACGTCGATCAATGCCGATACGTTCTCTGGAGCCATGCGAACGGCTTCCTGGAGGCTACAGAAATGCGGGAGAAGGCGGACTTCGCACTGGCAGAGGAAGCGGGCGACAAGAGAGATTCGCTCGTTGACGCAGAACTGCAGCCAGTGTGACATTCGTGGACGAATTGTGGCAGCGCCAGCGTGAGGATGTCTAGTTGCAACTTCGGACGCCTGCCAGCTGGGAAAGAACTGCTGTCTCCCTCGTGGAGCGCGACTGCGAGAGCGAATATGAGGCGACATCGTTGCAATGACAGGCATCACAAACCTTTCATTTCATCATCAACGATAGGGCGTTTTCCGCTGTGGTCTGCTGGGCATCCCGGCCTACAGACTGTTAGCTGACTGTACGTTCGAGCAAAGAACTACTTACCATGCTTCTGCGAACGCGCCTGGCCCGTATGTAGAATAGTCGTCGTCGACGGATATCTTGATTTCGGAGGACTCGTCCGGTTTATATCCATCGGCATAGACAACTCTTTTCTCGACTTTGAAAAATATTTCCACTGGATGGGTAGAAGTGGACGATGCTTTGCTGTCGTTACACATCTTCAATAGGGAAGAGGAGGGATGGTGGATATCTCGGTAGGCGTCGCGTTTTGAAGGTTACTGGCGTGGAAACATCGAGCCGCGCAATGGTGCTTCCTATGATGGATGCAGTATATGTGTGGAATCGCTAGCAAGATGCTCCCCGCAATCGCCAGCGACAGCTGGCAGTACCGCTAATGCCAAGTACGCGTGGTTCTAACCAAACGTTATCAATGTCATTGTGTTCATAGCACTCACCGGAATATGTTCACTGTGCGTCATTGCAGACAGAGTGCATCATATACTATGGATATGGATAGCTCCCTGCAATCGGTTCGTAATCACTGAAGTAGCGAGGGCGTATTAGGGTTCTGTCAGCGCGGTATCCGAGTCAGCGAGCTAGATCCATATGAACCGCACTATGACATGTCTGGACCATCTCTCGTATTCTACTGTCTTCAAGAGCAGTACGCGAGGCCTTCGAATAAGACTGAAGGAACCCTGCGACCACAAGATGCAGAAGCTTGAAGACCATACTCGCTTAAGCTATGGTACAGATATGGGCGCCAAAGCGCTCTATCCATGTCACGTGAGCTGGGAGAACAGGGAGAACCGCACACTTACACTGCCTTGCCTCATACCTCCATGTCGCGTTCATCCCTGGACGATACGTCTGGATACTACTCTTCTGCTCTCCATAAGATCCGCGAGAAACAATCCGGTACAGCCCACGATCCTACGCGCGATGGTCCCAACCTCCGGGGACGGCTGGTCGAACATGTGCGCGTCGCGATCTTCGCGCCCGATTTGACAACCACTCATCCCAACCCAGGTGAAACCACCAGCCGCCCAGCCTCCCAGCGATCAGGACTTCTACGTCCCGGATGTACAAGCGGGCGTCCACAGGCCGAACGTCAGGCTTCTGCGAGACCATTTCTTCGACGAGGGTCGCCTTACGGAACCGCAAGCCTTGTTCATACTCGAACAAATCACAACGCTCCTGACGCAGGAGCCCAACATGCTGCAGATTGACGGGCCAGTAACGGGTGAGTCGGAATACCCATTAGCGTCTCGTGAGGGTGTCTTGTGCGTGGATCACCGTATGACCATGTCTGGACAGAGGACTCTGTCCTCATCCGGGCGGGCCCAGTATATCTGAAGCGGATGGGCTTGACTCTATCCCAAGGCTGTTTTCCTCAGCAGGGTACTGCTGTGTCGTACAAACAAAGACAGGCAAGGAGACAGGAGTGCTTCAGGAACGTGGAAAGGCTGTCGACTCGTCTGCTGGGGTCACACACAGACACGCAGACGCACCTGTCATCGGCTGTGGTCTGCGTCCCATAATGTGGTCCATGCTGGCTACAGCGCATATGGGCGCACCAATTGTGCCCCTTGGCGTTATCTCTGCGTTCGTGTGTGCGCTTGCCTACGCTCGCTCGCCCATGGAGATCGATGAACGAGTTTGTTATCTGGCTGAGACTGTTGCGCCCCTGCCCCCGTACAATGCATATTAGCACCACTTGCACCAGAGCGTTTAAATCTGGGAAACCTGGGCACTGGCTGGGTTGCCTGCGCGCGTACCTGTCTAATCATCAGGTCGCACTGCAAAGAAACCATGATTTCCTCCGCGCACAAGAGTTGCGATGAAATGCAAGCTCTTTCCCATACCTTCGCGGGCAGGGAAAGTGGACCATAGGACATCATTCTCGGCCTAGGAAAGGCTTCAAAGTCTTTTGTCCGCGGGGAAAGACGTCCATCGACGTCTTTGCGAAACACATCTATGTCGCGGGGACACCATGAGGAATCCTTTTCACTTCCGATGCCTTTTCTGCCCGAGGAAACCATGATATCTTTGCAGTGTCGGTCTTAGCAGAACAACATAGCCAGATGCTTGTGATATGTGATCGGGGTGTATATTAGTATTGCACGATGCGTGCTGCCCGCCCGATGCGAGGACGTCCTGATGCACGCCCACTGACGATCCGCAAGCTCGGCGAAGTGGAATTCCCGCGAGCGCCGGTCAGGACGCTCGGCTCCTTGTGAGTACACGTTCGCAATAACGAAACATGACATGCTGGCATACCCCCTGTTGTGTCAAGCCTCGTTCCTGAAATCGCTGTCCAACGGACCGTAGTTGGTCGACTATTGGGAGCACTTCTGTGTTTCGAATCCACAGTTCCTTGCTTCTCTGACCTCTTCACATGTGATACGCTCGCCTATAATGACTTGCTGTATGTGCAGCGATCCACGCACTGAGTGCATGCACGACCCGCTGCACCCTGTCCGCTCAAAGTACTGATTCTTTTGTGCTGTACAGTCTGCGGGGATATACACGGACAATATGTAAGTTGCAAGTGGGTTATGTGCTTATTCAGCCGCTGACACCACTCGAATAGTATGACCTAATGAAGATATTTGACGTTGGTGGCTCGTTCGCAGAGACGAGCTACTTGTTCCTCGGGGACTATGTGGATCGCGGCTATTTTGGAATTGAAGTATGCATACCAATTGTATTCCACCTCCCACCTCGCTCACTTCGACCACGTAGTGTTTGCTGTATCTTTATACGTTGAAGCTTTGGTATCCCGATCGTCTCTTCCTGTTGCGGGGCAACCACGAATGCAGACATCTGACAGAGTACTTCACCTTCAAGCGTGAGTGCCTCCACAAGTACTCCGCCACGGTGTACGAAGCGTGCATACGCTCGTTCCAGGCACTGCCCGTGTCGGCGCTCCTGGACGGGAAGTTCTTCTGCGTGCACGGCGGCATCTCGCCGGAGCTGATGAAGCTGTCGGATATTGACAAGGTGTGTGGAGGGAGCTCGACCGACCGATGCTGATGGCTGACATGTGTCCACAGATCGATCGGTTTGTTGAGCCCGCATCTGTGGGCCTCCTGTGCGACTTGCTCTGGTCTGACCCCATGCCCGGTTATGGCGAAGAGGTGAGTTACTCCCCAATGTCCTGCGTGGGTCGCTTATTGGATTGCGCAAGCACAAACCTACATACGAGCGTCCACAAGGCCTCCCGCCTGGCGTAACGTTCGAGCCGAATCACACGAGGGGATGCAGTTTCTACTTCACGTGGTTCCCTTGTCGTCGCGCGCCCGCATAGCTGACAGGCCGCAGTTACGAGGCCGCGTGTCAATTCCTCGATCGGAACCACCTACTGGGCATCTTCAGAGGGCACGAGGCACAGGACGCGGGGTACTGCATGTCTCACCCGTCGTGAATCCTGCAATAGGCTAACTCGCCGCTGTTAGGTACACGATGCACCGCAAGACGCCGACGAAGAAGTTCCCATCGCTGATTACGGTGTTCAGCGCACCGAACTACCTCGACGCGTACCACAACCGAGGCGCGATCATCCGGTACAAGGATAGGAGCATGACGATCCGCCAATATAATGCATCGTCACACCCGTACTGGCTGCCGAACTTCATGGACGCGTTCACGTGGTCCCTCCCGTTCGTGGGCGCGAAGATCACGGAGATGCTGCTTGCGATCCTGGCGGTGTGCTCTGATCATGAGCTCGAAGAGGCAAGTCATACATCGTCGGAAGAGGACGAGGATCGCGCGAGGGCGCTTGCGGAGATCGAGGAAGATGATGAGGATCGCTCGCATCCCAGCGAGAGGAGGCAGGAGATCAAGAATAAGATTTTGGCTGTGGGCAAGATGCAGCGGGTGTTCCAGCTTCTACGGTATGAGTAACTATAGTATACGGCTCCTGCAGGAGGGCTCACAATGATGTGTCACAGACAAGAAGCGGAAAGTGCCACGGAACTCAACCCTACCATGCCAGGTGCGCTGCAAGCTCCTGGTGCCTGGCCGGGCGGCTTCGCACAGCCTACACCCGCACCGGACGCGCTCGGCGTGCAAACCGCACAGATGCGACGGTACATCCGATCCTTCGACGATGCACGGCGATCCGACATCGCGAACGAACGACTACCGCACTATGCACCCGCTTTGAATCCGTTTGTCCCTGTTCCAAGCATGCGGCTAGCTGGGATGGCGCACAACGATGAGGGTCACGAGGAACAGGTCAGTATGGAGGCGATGATTCGGCGGGCGCTGGAGGAGGAAGGTGTCAGCGACGGAGGCGTCGTGGAACGCCTTGCGGAAAGGATCGCGCGGGGACGAAGGCCGAATGGTAGGCCAAGGGGATTAAAGCGCTTCGAGACCGCACCGTGAAGGAAGTTAACGTTATTGCTTCAACTGTTGTATCAGTTGTGCTTTACTGGATACCCTCTGCTGTGTGTATCTCCCTGTAGTGTTTGCGAAGCAGTGCGTTGGATTGGTTGTAATTGGTCTGTTACTTAAGTATCTCCTCATGTCGGATAGCTGGCGTTCTCGGTCTCGTGTCTGTTGGAATAATGATTATTGTTGCCCCGCCTTCCAAATACATCGCTAACGCGGTTCCATGTGTACTATATATCTACGAGGACGTTCTGAATATTACGGTCGATCTCGTGGTTGCCACCAAAGGGGGAAGCATTGTCGATGCGAAGCCACACTTGCGTGTGCGCATGCACAATGGTACTGGTCGGAGTGGCGTATCTGCAAGGACAAAGCACCAGCATCGAATGTGTATAAAAAGTCAACTGAGGCGTCCCGGCTTGACATCGACCACCCAGTGAGACGTTCCCTATCGCTAGGAGTCGATGGTTGAGGACTTCGCCGACGCCGCGGTGACCTCGCGTAGACTTGTCTTTGTGCGTCGGCATGGTTAGGAGGAATGGTAACGAAGTTACCATTACTACTAACGATGCAAACGCCTAGAGTACTCGCCGCACACCGTCGTTGTTGATTCGAGATAGGGGAAGTTGTAGCACAAAGCCAGCACCAATGATGAATCGCATTTACCAAGGCCTCTTTGTCTCGTCGGTAGCGGGAAACGCCACTTTGTCCATGGACCATCTCTCCGTGTGGCGAGTACTATTATGAGTGGCTATTGTTGAATGATCGCTTTCTGTCGTCCTTGTGCCCCCTTCAATGCGCCTCGAGTTCAACATTGGAGCGATGTATCCTATGAACTAGCATGCGTCATCGCGATGATCAGAAACTAGGCCAAACGACTTCACTTTCACCGCTTGTCCGTCGATGGTACACGAGTCACGAGCTAACCAAAGTCAAAGCCAGCGTCCCTGTACACATGCACGCAGGACGCCGCTTTGACCACCGAGAGAAAGCGGGTCAAAGCGCGGCCACCCCTGAGGCCTGAGGCGTGGCCATAGCTCAAAGCGTCCACGTGTCGTCAAAGCCACATCTGTGCCACCGCTGTGGCCCAAAGCGGCGGGGCAGACGCAGTATATAAGGAGGGCTTCAGAACGGCGAGAGGGCACCAGCAACAAGTCTTCCCACCGAGGGCTATCCCAGCCAACGCGGGATGGGCCTTGACGCACACGGAGATGATATGGAGGTGTGGTACGGCCGCGCACCACGCCCCCATATCTCTTTCTACCGGCCAGAGATGAGATATAGGCTGTGGACGCCGTTCGGCGACGTGGTTAGGAGGAATGGTAACGAGGTTACCATTACTACTAACGATGCCGCCGCTCGACGCCCGCTCTGCGGACGGTGGTCTGCCAGGTAATGCAGAACGCTCTGGATGGGTTCCGGCGGGCGACATGGTTAGGAGGAATGGTAACGAGGTTACCATTACTGCTAACGATGCTGCTGGTCGGGCCCGCTGCGGACGTTCTCCGAGCGAATTTCGTTTATTCTGGCCAGGGCAGGTCTTCGCGCGGCGCCGTGGTTAGGAGGAATGGTAACGAGGTTACCATTACTGCTAACGACGCTGTCTCGTGAAAAGCCTAATACGGATGTGTGATGCTCGAGACTGCCGTCATTCGACGCTGTCGCAATCTCGAACGAAGGACTTGTTGTTCAATGATCTCGCAGCGGGAAAACCCAAGGTCCACTGCATTTCTCTGAAAGATTTCACATATGAGCTTCAGCACACAGGCGCAATCGGGCAGGCGAGTACTTAGAGGGTCGACATCGAGATTTGGATCAGCATCACTGGTAAGTGTTCTCGCCACCAGTCGAGAACGCTGATGAACGCCACTTCAGCTATACACCGCCGCTTGGCACGAGACGGGATCACCAGAGAAGACGATGCGCCACCAAGGACGAATGGCAGCTCGAAGAGCATGAGCCCTGCAGAGGATATGATTGGTGTACACGGCAATTTCCTGTAGTATTCGGTTATCCTGGCACTCGCACGGATTACAACCACATACCTAAGCCAACTATGAAGTGTTCCCAGTCGGGAAGTCCCCGGCGTACTAGGGTGGCTGTGATGTTGATGTCTTTGAGGGTGGATCGTCCGAGGTCGTAAGATTGGATGCTCATCATCATGATCTCTTCTCGCCGCATCTCCGACAACGGTCAGCCGCCGAGCATCGACATGACATTAGTGCGAAAAAGTAGCAGTTGTATAGGCGTCACGATGCGCGTCTCCCCGTAATGATCGCATGTCCGGCCGCATCGACAGATGACAGAAGATGGAATCGTGACTCTAAGAAAAGATATGAGTGGATGTGATGGTTCGCACGCGAACTGAGACACGTACATTCAGCGCAATGGCTTGCAATTCTTCTGTCTTCCAATTTCCATGACTAGAATGGATGTGGATGTACGTGTGAGCGAGAATTTGATGTTCAACATCGCTGGCCGTAAGTACATGACAAAGACATTCCGGACATGCCAACTGAGTACTGGCGGGAAGGCAGAAGCAACACTACAGGCAGCGAGGACGCACATGTGTTCATAGATACAGCATCCATGACAATATGAACAGAGAACAGAAATTACCGAGATTCCCAACTAGGAAATGAGGAAACCGAAGCGCGCACGGTACCTGTTTCTGCCCGACGAGGCAATTGCAACGTGAGTTGGCTGGGAAGCGGTGAAAACAACCGTGCGGTCCAACTTAATCCTACGACGCCTTCGCGCATGGAACTGCAGGGAAGCGGTTGATGTTGACATTGAGCGGTGGCATTCGAAGAACCTACACAAATTGACTAAAAGCGACAAGTTCAAATCAACGCCGTGCACGACATAAGTCCGGAGACGCCAGAACTATCCAATGGGGAAAGAGCAACACCATACGTTGTACGATCACGTACTAAGCATCAACGTTGCGCCATATCAACCATCCACCGCCAAACGAAACCTATAACCTCACTCATCTCAGCCTCACCAAAACCGACACTGAAACAACATCAGGCCTCATCTCGCAGTTCAATCCGATTTCAGATGTTTATTATGCTGGCACTCCTGATAAGGTATAGAGACGATCATAGTAGGTATGCGAAGACACGTCAATCATAGCATCTGCCAACAATGATCAGACACCCCGAAACCGAGAAGCAAGATGTGAATTACCTTAGAGGGTGATGCCGAGGACGCTGACGAGCACAGTGACCTTGAGGGTCGAGAGGACACCCGTGAGGTCGCCGAGGAGGCCGACAACAGCGGGGATCAGGCCACCGAGGAGACCGCTGACGAGCGTGAAGATCGCGCAGATCAAGCAGCCAAGCACCTCGCTGTAGGGGGATGGATCAGTATCTATCCATGTTAAACTGACGGAGACACTTACACAAGCGAGCCGAGGAGCACGGTGACACACTCAGACGCATCCGAAGAGACAACTGCCAGGACGGCAGAGACACCCTCGAGGACGAGCTACAGGAATTGTCAGCTCATGCTCGAAGCGCCAACTTGAGTGCACTTACAGAGAGGAGACCGACGACCGCGGACGCAACCTCAGTCACCGTGAGCAGAGCACCGCCCTCAACACCGAGGATGATGTCCTGCGACTGGCCAACGAGCTGGCTGACCTCAGACAGAGCACCACCGATGACACCCTTGATGTTCTGGACGAGAGGCTCAATGACCTCGACCGTCGCGTTCTCGGCCGTGAGGTATTCTGCAGAGTAAACGTATCAGAACACGTCTGCCATGACGAAGGACAACATGACTACTCACGGAACTCCAGAGTGTACTGGGTCACCTGGGCCGTCGTCTCGTTAATGATCGTAACGACGTTCTTCTGGTCGCGAGGCACGAGGCCATCTGCAGAGGGGACGCTAGGGACCGACGCGACGCTGGGGACTGCGGGAGCGCTGGGAATTGCGGAAACGCTGGAGACAGCAGCCGCAGCGGTCACACTGGAGACAGCGGCGGCAGCGGTGCTGCTAATCGCACTGGCGTCGACGGCGGGTGCCGCAGACGAAACAGTGGCGAAAGCAAGAGCAGCGAAAGCAGAGAGGCGGCCGAAGGAGATCATCTTGAAAAGAATGTGGGGAGTGCGTGAGCAAAAGAGAGTGAGTGTACGGGGGCGAGGGAAACTTGACTGGGTCAATGCTGTTAGACACCTCTCGCGCTGCCTTTTATGCCGTGGGGTACCCCCGGCTGCGTCCGTGCGCAGGTTGCAGAGGCCAACCGGAAGAGAATGCTTGCCGTGGCTGATGGCAGACCCTCGGCCGTGATCATCTGGGTTAGTGCGTGGCGCGCAGCGAAGCAGGCCAGGCGTTAGGCGGCATCGCGTAGGGTGCTTCCAAATGATCGACTCGGTAAAACCTGTCGGTCGGTGAGCAAAACCGGGAACGTTTCCCGCCTCGCTGCTGCCTCGTTCGTTCGAGAGCAGAAATGCGCTGTTCCCGCCACGTTCCAAAGGCATGGTATGTCTCGGCTTCACAGAGGCAGCAGGAAGGACGAACTTCAGCGATTCCCTGCCGCACCAGAGTTGCGGGACTTGTACCACAGAATCCGACGACCGTCGCCGGTGCGATTGCATCACTGCTTCGCGAAGTCTCTATGTGGAGCTGCCTAAACAGCAGACTCGGAGACCTGGTGATGCCATGGTAACTCCCCGACATGACGGCCGTAAGCCAATGACTGCATCACACGAAGGAGATTGCTCACCGACGCTGCGGCACCGGCGGGGACCTTTTTTGCTCATTACGCGAATTCAGGGACAAGTTGACGTATATAATTCGAAGCGGCAGAGTAATTCGTTGCAGGGTTTGCTATAAGCCCGATATAGCCAGCCAGTAAGAAGTAAACATTAGACATGAAACGGGGCGCTCTGGCGGCGGAGAGGAGTCGGTATTAAAGATCACCAGCGGCTACGGGATAATTACAATTTCAGTAGGCTTCCGCCGCTCTCGTGAAACGCCCGCATCAAGGCAGATTGGGGTGATGACAGCGCCGAGCCCAATGCAAAATTGCCTCGCCGTCCGTGGCCCGTGGCGCGTCCCAACGATACCACTGGCGCGTATCTCGACGGTCGTGAGGACTACCGAGTTAAACTATACTACTTACAGTGCCTGAGAGAGGAACAACTTAGCTACAATGACGATGGGGGCGGCAGGAGGGAAACCTGACGTACAACAAGGGCGACTCGCGCATGGTGGACGACATCAGACCGCGCGTTGATATGTCATAGCACAACTCTACGACCACTCTGAGATACATACAGCAGCTTCGAAGGCTGACGTGCATAGCCAGAGGATAAGTGAGATGCTACCACTTTCGATACAACACTCTGGCATTAAAGCGGAGCGTGGTGAGGTGACTGGGGAAACCTTGAGGTCAGAGAGCTCGACGAGATGGCAGCTGGCGGCGAGAAAGGTATCGCTCCCGCAAGGGAACGGTAGAGGCCGCAGCATAACATGTCCAAACAACCACCCGCTAGCTCGGCATATTCCGACCGTCCGCGCCACCAGCTGTGGCGGGGATCCAATGTCGTTCTAAGTCCTGCTAGCTCAGACTCTCTGCTACATACCATGTCTGGATTGCTGCCGTCTATCGAGAACTTTGCAAAAGTAAGCCATGAAGCTCAGCTTGCTGTACAATGCAGACTGAACTGAACCATGTAGGCGACCGCCGCAACCGCCGCGGGGCTTGGAACTTTCGGTATGTGCAAGTCCCAAGGTCTTTAGATATCGTCACGAAATGCGATGCTCGCAGGCGTGGGGCTGCTCTTTTTTGGCCAAAACTATCTCATCTATCCTTCTGCATTCCCTCCGGGTTCGCGCACAGGTGCGTGAGGCTTCTCGTCCTCACGAAGTCGCGGAACATGTCTGACATGAGACATACCAAGAGGTTCCGACACCTATCGACTACGGTCTCGAGTATGAAGAGCCGGTACTGATGACACCGGATGGCTTCAAGCTGCGATGCTACCTTCTGAGGCAGAAGAAGGATCTCAGTTCCCTTGGCGTGACTGCGGTGGACATGCCTGAGCAGTCGGATGAAGAGGTATGTGACCTCCGACTAGTCCGCCATCCCCTACCCTCTTCATAGTTCAAACTCTGCATGCTATCACGCATGCTGTGCAATAATTCTTGCGTGGAGTCCACAGTTCGGTCTGCACATTGCACGACCCACGTCTGCGTGGTGTCCCCGACAGATCGGGCTTACCACTGGTGTTGGAACCTGCACAATCGATACGCGTGGGTATATGCGCGTCGATCTTGATACACAGGCTCTGCACGAGGACTAAGTACAAGACATGAGCAGCTGATTGGAGCTCGCGCAATTCTGACTCGCCTGTATCGTATACAAGAAGTGGATTGTGCCCACATCTCCGGGTCCGTGAGTACGTAACTTGACTCTCGTTGGGCCCCTTCACATAGAGCCGGATATCTGAATCACTAGATGTCTCATCTCGTTCCAGTCATGACCTCATGTTCGCGTACCTCGGTGAACTGAAATGTATCTCATACCTTCACGTCCTCGTTCAGTGATCATTTTATCTGAGATTGCGTGCACGATTCATGTGTTGCCTATTCCGATACCGGATGGTCATCATTAGACATTCTTGTCGTTCCTCGCTCCTTTTCACGCTATCCATCTGTTGCGGGAGCAATAACTGATCGTTATGCCTCTCGATATCCCAGTTCGCGTCAAGACGCCCTGTAGTGATGATGTTCCACGGGAATGGGGGCAATGTCGGGCATCGGATACCTCTTGCCAAGGTCTTCTACGCCAAAATGCGATGCAACGTCTTCATGCTGTCTTACCGAGGGTGCGTCTGCAACGTGCTTGTCTGCTGTATCGATGTAGATGAGGGGTCATGTAGGTACGGCCATTCGGAAGGTACACCGTCGGAGAAAGGTGCATGATCCTCTTCGCTATTCGGCAGTGCGTCACCTGTATCTGACTCGGTTGGTGTGAAGGATTGCAGACGGACGCTCAGTGCGCGCTCGACTTCATCCGCGCCCACCCCTTCCTCTCGAAGTCACCCGTCGTACGTAACGCGCCCGTCAACTTACAGACGAGAACGTCCTCATCTGCTATTCCGTTTGTAGATATTGTACGGTCAATCAATAGGCGGCGCCGTAGCCATCGATCTAGCAAGCCGCAATCCCGCCGCTGTACGTACCCTAATCCTCGGATCCCCGCCCAGCTGACTCACTCATCGATGTGCCCACCAGATCCGCGCACTCGTCCTCGAGAACACCTTCCTGTCCCTCCCGCGCCTCGTGCCGAGCGCGTTTCCGGTCCTCGGCCCCATCTCGTTCCTCTGCCACCAGAAGTGGGACTCCGCATCGAAGGTGCCGCTAATTCCGCGCGACATCCCTATCTTGATGCTCTCAGGCGTGCGCGACGAGGTCGTCCCGCACGAGCACATGAAGGACCTCTGGGAGGTCGTGCAGAAGCGGACGCTGGCGGGGAAGGGCGCCGGGGGCGAGGAGGTGCACGATGGGATGAGAGTGCACGAGGCGTGGGGACGTGGGGGCTACTCGAAGTTTATGGAGTTTGAGAGGGGGACGCATAGTGAGTGTGACTGTTCACTTTCGACTCGTTGACATGGGTTCTGAGCGGCGGCGTGGCTCTCTAGATGATACGTGCGTCCAGCAAGGATACTGGTCGACTATCGCCGAGTTCATTGAGGGTCTGCATTGATGCATTTGAGCATAATACCATAGCTTTTCGCCCCGAATCTGCCCCTGCCTTATCACTATCGCCCGTCGCACGCGCCACGTTCACTTACATTCACTGTTTTTTCTCTTGTAATTTGGATGTCCGTCATCTTGTAACATCATGGTCTTCGTCGTGGGGTATGCCAGGTGTTTCTGCGACGTCGTCATTGATACGGTGTTCATTGGTTACGAAGAGGTTCTAAGTCACGCGTACATGTTTGAGATGCTACACGATGGTAGCGCCGTCGGTATGTTGTGGTGAGCGATGTAAAGCTCGGCCTGCGCTCTAGGCGAGTGGCGATTGCAAGGGCGTTGTGGCGCCGAGCCTGTCCAAAACGAGTATCGCATAGACGCTGATGGTGTTCATCACTAGGAAGCGCGCAGAACGCCTTTGTTCAAACGCTCCGTTCAGTCTTCTCCGGTATTCTCACCAGATTTACTCACAACATCATGGCGGTAGGAGATCACTTCACTATGGTATTTTTGTGCGAGACGCCAAGGATCACAATCTTCTTGTAGGCCCAAGGCACCGCTGCGGCATCGGCGTCGGACAAGGACTGGGTTAAGCTAGTCAGTACAGACGGTTATACCTTCCTGATTCCTCGGAAAGTCGCTATGAATAGCGGTACATTGAAGAATATGTTGAGTGAAGAAAGTGAGTACGCCGTTTTACGGAAGTATCTGCGCTGCTGAACATCTCACTCCGACCGGAAGGTAACTTCGCTGAGGCCGCCACAAACACTTGTATGATCGAAGAGCGGTAGGGAACCGTTCAATAGTGATACATCGACGTTGATCAGACAGAATTTATATGACAGTGGCATTATTGTCGAGAAGCTGTGTGAATACTTGTCGTACAAGACCCTCTACCAGGACTCTCCGCCGAAGGAGATCCCCGACTTCCAGGAACGCCTGCAGCCTGAGATTGCTCTCGACTTGTGAGTCAACCAAACCACGTTGCTCAGATCCACAGCCTTACTCATGTCTCTAGGCTGATGGCTGCAGATTACTACGAAGGTGGGTACTATGAGTACCTGTAGTTGCTATAATTGACCCTGGACCACATTTGCACTAGCATGACTCAATCGCACTGCAGTGCGATGACCACAGATCAGTCTGGCAGGTAGTTGAACATTAGACGAGACCACACAATTTGAGTGACACTTGGTTGTACAGTCGTATGTATGTGTAGTGCTCTCATTGTTGTTCGCAATGCCAATACTGTCAGTGCTGGTAACCGCGCGGTACCGCGGCCAACCTGGCCAATGAAGACCTCGACGCCAAGTTGAGCAACTCTGGATCACCCATACTTACCTGTATTATGAATACGTGCGAAGGAGCTAGGCTCTAGGTCGGCTACAACCTGTACTGGAAAGTGATAAATTAACGGGCAGTGCAGTGCTACAGTGGACATATACCAAGTACATACAACATATCGATGAGCCAAGAAACAATAGAAAGGCGGTCAGTGTACATAGGAGTGTGCAAGTAGTACAAGAAAAACCAAGGATACCACGAGCCAACCAGGGCTCGGCAGTCAGCCTAGCCGCCACGGAGGCGGAGGATATGGTGGCATGTCACTATCACTATCATGTCCATTCTCGTCGCGTCTGTCTTCTGGAGGCGCGCCCCTCGGTAGTAAAGGATTAATGCGTCTTCTGCGAGCAAAGGCGCCGCCAACACTTCCACTCGGACCTGCAGTGGGTCCAGGAGCGTTAGATAAGCCGGACAGACGGGGGCCACTACGTGATGCTTCCGAGCCGCTAACGCGTCCTCGACATACTGGACATGTACGGGCAGTCTTCAGCCATTGCTACGGACACTCACATCAGCAGAATTTATGTTAGCTAAATATTCACATACCTCCAAGCAACCTCTGTGGAACCAATGGGAACAGGCGGGGACCTTTAACACAGCGTCTTCAGCGGTGTACTAGCATTACAGTTAGCATCGTAGAAGCAGAATGGGATTCGACCATACATCGTCAAGACAAATGGGGCAACGCTCTTCCGTCTCGCCAGGCGTTGCCCATTCCCGGTACGTGGCGCCAGGAAGAGAAGCTATAACCTGTTCCGACAAACCGCGCGGCCTCCCCTCACCCAGCAGGCTAGTGAGTTCCAAGAGTGCTTCGTATGAGGTGTCCAGATTCTGATCCCTCTGCTGATTGCGATACGTCATGTAGAGACAGCCCATCAGCTATGATACAAGGGAGAAGATGATTCACAGACCACATAATCGCCCGAGGGCCTCGTTCTGGGGCCGAATTGGGACAGGCGTCGGTGCAGGTCAGGATACTCTGAGTCCATACCGAAGAAGTCGTATTCACGCCTGCGCGTGCCACGTAAGCGCGATGGCATTCGGCTGCGGACGTGTGGATCCCGGTCGTCTGCTGCGCTTGTGGACGACTGGGAGTTGCCTACTCCACCGCGAGACTGAGCTGGTAGTCCTTCACTTCGCCCACCCCGAAACAAGGTCTGCGAAGGCTTCAATATGCGATATATGGGGTGAGTTGTTGTCAACTCACGGAGGGTTCATCCCATAGACTGGCCATTGGAGGGCGGGTGTTCGGGGCGGAGAGCGCCGACGGGACGTCGGCGTACATGTCAAACGACGATGTGGGACGCGCCACGCGCCAACGTGGACCAGCACGCGATCCTGACCCGTCGCCCCTTTCCCTTCCTCTATCATCCCCCCTTCCTCTATCATCTTCCGGGGTATCAATCATGTCATCCACACTGCCATGGACAATGCCATGGACCGGGCAGACCGGTCCGTTCTCTGTAGTGGTCTCGGGATGGTTCTGGGTGTCAGTGGGTGACTGGTCGTGCGATACAGCGCAATGCAGCAATGAGTCCCAATGAGGATTGGAAGGCCCATCCAAGATATCCGCTGTTGAGAAGGAATTCGGGGTGTGGTACCTGGAGGGGTGAGTGAGTTCGTACTCGCTGGGAGCAGGACGAGATAGGCCCTGTAACGGGGGCTTATTGCGATAGTCAGCTCTCCATCAGCGCAAACGCGCATAACAACTTACCAAGCGTGGAACAGGATAGCGTTGGAAGTGTAGAGGCGGTAACGAAGGCGCCTCAAGGTCACGACTCGGAGAGCGCGGATCTCGACGGTGTGTAGCAGCTGTAGAGTGCTGCAATTCCAATGACCGTTGGATCGACGCGCGGAAGGGGCCCGCGCGGAATGAGTCTAGATTGAAGCGCGTGGTTGGCGCCGTCCTTGCTGATGTTTCTCTGGTGATCGACGGCCTGCGCGAAGCATTTGCAGTTGGGTGTACCGCACGAGAGGTTGGCTGAAGCGGAGAGTCAAAAACTCTAGGCGGAACCATGGATGCTCGTAAGTCAGCTCTTGCATTGAGATCTCGATGCAGTCTGTCCAGCCGGTAATCACGCTCCGCTCTGCGGGTTTCTGGAGACAACGCTCTGGCCGGCGAGGGTCGTGCAACGTTGTCGGCGTCGGACGTCGAATCCCCGCGCATGCTTCGAAGGACGAGGAGTCTTGACAGCCTCCGTCGACTGTTTGCCTCAAGGCTGTCATCTGTATTGGCAGTCGACGATGAGTCCACGGTCGACCTTCGATCACCATCTGACGCTCTCAAGCGTTCTGCTTCCTCTCGCTCACGACGACGTCTACGGGGGTCCGGTACGCGGGCGGGTCTATGAGCCCACGACCCCCACGTTCCTCGTGGTTCCGTTAGTCTCGGCTGACGATCATCAGCCGTCAGCACAGGAGGGTAGGCATCTCGTCAGGACCATCTCCGCGTACCCACACGTCTAAGGCTTCGCGGTAAGACTCGAAAGTAGAACTGGGCCGCGCTACCAAGTCCAACGTTGAACGATCAGGTCCCCTGCTCGCCGATGTATCTGCAGGTCGCGCGCGCGTTGAGGGCGAGAATGGTTCAAAGAAATAACCAGTAAAGTCGATCTCGTGGTCGAGAGATGTCCCTTGATCCGCGCTTGCGCTCATGGACGGCAGAGGTGGGGAGACGGAACCGAGACGCGGTGGTTCCAGTTCAGTCCGTGAACGGGCTGAGGGTTGGTGAGTATTGTACGGATGGGGTTCCATGGGCGTTGGTCTTGCTCTCTGAGGCTGAGATCTGCGCGTATCAGGTCTGCCCTGATCGTCCGCCCGCGTCGACCCGCGGAAACTCGGAAGCGACCAATCTGCAGGGGTGAAATGAGGCTCATCTGCAACGTTGGATCGAGCGTCGTCGTCGACTCCTGGCAAGCTCCAGTCAACGGGCGAGAAGCGGAGGTGGCTGCCGACACTCGCTCTGAGTCCTTCGGCCGAGATCGATTCCATTTGTTCGCGAGCCCTCCTGCTCCGGAACTCTGCGGCGTTCTCAGACATGAGTGAGTTTGACGCGCCTGGCCGCGTGGCATAAAGGGACCGACGACGCCGGTTAGAAGCAACGAGCGACAGCGGAAACAAGGCATCGTCGCGATCTACAGGGAGCAGGTCCTCTAACCCTAAGAAGTATGAGCCGTGCAGAACGCGCATCTCACGAGGACGTACCGTTAGTGGAGGAACGCCTCGACGAGGGCGCTTCTCTATCCTCGGCGGCAGACTGCGGATGGTTCTCTGGCCTTCCCGTCAGAGTGACCCAGGCAGATCGCACTGCACTAGGCGCACCGGTACCAGCGTCGCCTCGGGCGCGCTGCACAGCTTCGATCTGGCGCGCTCTGGCTTGCAGGCGGCGGACGGCCTCGCGGATGAGCGACAACTCTGCCGTAAGTGGGTCTGCCTCGGCGTCGCCGTGGTCTGGATCACGGTGATAATGTCGTGAGTGAGCGTGTGGCGGCAATCCAGTCAGATCCGGAGACGAGGGGCTCGCTGTTGAGATGTCAGTGAATGGGTGATGGCAGTGCCCAGTGATAGCTCACTCGCGGACGGGGCGTCAAGTGAAGTAGATGTCCCCTGGAGGTACTCCTCGAGAGACTGCTGTATTTCTCGCAGTCTTCGCAGGGCTTCTTCTGGGCCTATAGGATGTTCTCTTCGGCGCTCGGCTACTGTGGGGGTCAGAGACGAACCATAGGCGTGGTAGAGTGAGCACCCACTGAACGGCTGTGAGCGAGTGGAGGATTGAGCAGGTCTGCTGTCCCATTGGTTCCGCAGATTATCGACACGGTCATGCGGAAGCGGCCTCAGCTGGCCATTAAAATCGGCGAGCCATCCGGACACGGTTGGCACAGGCGGTAGAGCAGGTGGTACAGAGCTCAGGCGAGACATCACGGTACCAGGCGAGACAGGACTGGGTGGCCTCGAGCGAGATATGACGTTGAGATTCGGCGTGGGTGGTACCTCCAAAACGGCGACGTCTCCATCGATGAACCTAGCGATGTACGGGCTGAGCGAGGGAGACTAGGGCCTGGCATGGGCGAGTCTGAGTGTCGCAGGACGGAGATGTTACTGTCAAAAGCATTGAAGCGTTCCATGGACAGCCTGAAGTGGTCGTTCTGCTCCGTGGGGGGCGACGTACGCGGCATGAGGCCACGAATGGGGGGCAAGGGCTCGACGCCGTCCATAGGTTCGGCGAGGGTTTCAGGCTCGTCCGACATGAGGTCGACGGACGACGCGCTGCCCTCATGGCTTGCTCCGCGCGGTGAAGAGGCTGCATTGGATGAAGATGAACCACTCGCCAGGGTGTTCGATGAAGACGGTATCAACGATGGTGAGCGAGCATTGCTCTCGCTGCGTGCCCGTTTATTGCGCTCGCCACCGCTGCCGCTGCCCTCGCCGCCGTTGCCTCGCTCGCCGTTGGGACTGCCCAAGTCGAGTCCGAGCTCGTCAAATGAACGTTTGAAAGACGTGCTTTCTGTCGGTATAGTGAGCTCGAGTCTTGGACACCTGTCCCCCATCGCCGTCGTCGACGACGGCAGCGTCGTGGTGGGAGTACTAGAGAAAGAGGAATACTGTAGCGGAGTGTATGCTGCCAACCGTCACGCGTCACGGAGCCCTTCTGAGTCGCTATCTACACGTAGAAATGTCACGCGTCACGGTACATCGGTTGCTAAGAGCTAGTTACATTAGGGGTGTCACGATCGATCCTGCACAGCGGCGACCGCGCCTGCTTCTCCCCAAAGCTCTCCTGCGTCGTCAAAAGCCCAACATCCTCCTGATCACCACTGCTCTGCAAAGTCTGGTCTACAGCTCGAACTTCCGCTGCAAACGCGCCAGTGCAGAACGGCTCGCCCTGCTGATCTGCCTCGGGTACATCAACCCCAAGTGCTTGCTGAACAACGGCTCGCAAGGAAACATCCGTGTCGTCATACGCCTCCTCGGTGCTGGTCTCGCCTTCTTCGTCTGGTTCCTCAGCAATCAAATCCCCTAGCTCACCAATCTTCCCCTCAATCTCGTTCCGGAGTGTCTCGTCCTTTCGTAAGTATTCGCGCCATGCCGCCTTCGCTCGTCGGCTGGTGATGCATTCGGCTGACAGATTCCACTCCTTGACAGCGCATTTTCTCCCAAGCCCGGCGGATGACGGTCCTTCCGCCTGCAGAGTCGAGGAAGTCGAAGACGTCGACTAGCGGTGCAACACTGGCGTTTCGGAGTGTTTTGATGGAGGTAGTGATCTGACCTGTTCAGGTGTGAGTCCCTGATCTATCTGCTGCGAATGGCTGTTGACGAGGAACTCAGAGCGGCCTGACGCAATCGATGTTTGATGACTCGATTTAGGCCTATGTCAGCCGGTTGAAAGATGCCCGTGCAGTTCGCTGGAATGAAGATGAGGAAGACGTTCGGGAACTCGGTCCAGATGTAGACACGGAACTCTTCACTCGTGTGGACAGGGTAGCAATCAATGATGAGGATTGCCCGCTGGTCTGCAGGAAGGTCAGGTCGAGTATCTTCTGCGTGATGTACGGTTTCAGGATATTAATCATCCACTAGCACGTCTGTTAGAGATAGTAGAAGGGATGTGCGATCCGTGAGTAACACACCTCCTTCATCGTCTTCAAAGTGCTGAAGTGACTTGTTTTCTTGGCACTTGCAGCCGAAGAGAAATCGAATCCGCGCATTCTGCGCTTTATCCATTCCGTCCGCATCCACGTCAGGGAGCGACTTTACAGTCTGCCCGCTCCACACTTGCTGGAAGGGAAGGATATCACCATCGGCACTCGTAGCGACACAAAGTGTGTATGCTCGCTTCTCGTCCTTCGCCACAACATTGACCTGTCGTACGCCCGTCTCCTCGTAGGTCGTATTGTTGTTTGGCAGACCATGACTCCCGTCTGGTCCATGCCAATGATGAGCGATGGCGGGATGTCGTACATGACAACAGCATGTATGATCCGGAAGAAGGTACGTTCGCATAGCTCGTCCGCGTTGTCGGGATGTGAGCTGCGGCACGCGTTCCTTTCCGCACGACCAGCCAAGATACTGCTGAAGAAGTCGCCAACAAAACGCTCAGGCATTTGAATGTTTCCAGCAGCTCCGGCTGATGTCGTTTGATCAAGGCGAGTAGGATTGATCGTCCGAGTATGCGATTTACTGGAATGCCTGATGCGCGCAGGGCAAGCAGTCGCGCCTTTGCTTCGTCGACGATAACGGGATATTTTGTAAGGACCCCAGCACGACCCGATGCGGACAAGACACGGCGATTGTTGACACTTTCAAGGGTGCGTGTGGACCATCGTTTCCCATGCTTTGATAGCCAGCGTTGCACAGTCCCTTCGTCAAGCGCGAGACATGCAGGATGCTCGCGTTGTAACGTCCGTGCAATGAACGTCGCCGACCAGTGAACCTGGGGTGCAATGCGATCAATGTGAGCCCATAGGAAGGGATGAACAATTGGTCCTTTCGTGTCGCTGCTGAATGACCCACCCTTCTTCCCATTCCGCTTCTTCTTCCATACCGAGCCATGTGGCCGCGATATCTCCGCAAGGTTCGTCAGCTCACCCCGCTTCGGGCTAGCTCTAACCCTGATGCGTTCCTTGGCACTAGCTAGCCCGGGTTGAGTCTTCTTCAAGCTGCCTTCTTCGCTCGATGCCGTTGCTGACGCACACGGTCAATCTCACGTCTGTGGGCAGCCTTCTGCTCGCGCTGCTCCTCCTCCTGCTGAGCGAGCTTCATGCTCCGTTCCTTGGTTGCGGCAGCTTCTGTCCGCCATTTCTCGTGAGCTTCCTCCTCGTCATTGGCTTCCACCAAACATGCCGAGCCGAGCCTGTTTGTTAGGCTGCGGTGGGCCGTGCTTGTGGCCTCGTTGCCGGATCCTGCATCAGCACTTCGCTTACGCTTTGTACTGCGTGCGGAACAGGTTGTGCTTGTCGGAGGTAGGCCTGCGATTGGCTGACGTCTCTCTACTCTCGTCCTCTGATTCACTGCTGACAAGGTTGATTGTAGGCTCCCGCCGGCGCACTGGTTGGTGCTTCCGGAAGAAGCTGGGAAGTCGAGCCTGAGCTCCTTCAGCCTCAGACTCATCTGAGTCGGAACTCGACATGATTGGTCCCCTGACAGAGACATCAAACAGTGAGGCGAAGACTGTGTCGTGGGTTATATACACTTACCTTTTCCTAGGGACCCTTGCTCCAGAAGCCTTCGCCCCAGTTATCAACCGTTCGAGCCATGCAGTCTTGACCATTGCGCGGTCGGGGTCGCTCATATCGCGCATGGATGTCTTGAAGAGCTGTACCAAGTCTTCGCATCGGCGACCTTGCTCCGTGAACAGGATCTGTCCACCATGGCTAGGTTTATGGGTCTGGAATGCATGCTCAAGGGCTCGTGAAAAGGCGGCATAAGTGCCCTCTTCTTTCACAAAGTCTGGATCGAGGGCAAAGTGGTACGATGATTCGGGCGGGTTTGATGCAGTGAAGTCGGGAGATGGCGAAGGAGCAAAGCAAGATGGTTAATGCGAGCAATGAGTTCTTTAGACAGAGCAGGTTGTTTTGTAGATGGCATATCTCTACGTCGTTCTGTGTTGCAGTCAAGTAGTAGCTCGTTTGAATTTTGTCAACATAGCCTGAACCGAACTAGCTGAATTGTGGCTACAGGATCACGTGTATAACTGGCCACAGCGATGTCACGGTTGCTACACTAAAGCTGGTTGCTAATCACACATCTGTCACGCATAACGGGGGCCAGTTGCTAGTGTCGGGACCCGTCCGAGTGTCACGCTGGGTCTGGCGGTTGGCAGCATACACTCCGCTACAGTAATAGGCAACTCACAAAACGCGTTGATTGACTTACTTATTATTACTTACTTACTATTACTTCTTACTTACTTACTTACTTACTACTTACTCTACATTACTTACTCACATAGTACACCCTGAATAATCATAAAACATATAACGCATTGATCATGTCAGTGATCGCGCCGAAGATTGTAATAAGTTAATCGTGAGTCAATGTTACCCTCATGGTCTTCAACTTTTTGGCCGAACATTTGAACAATGCGTTGCCTCCGGACGAGAACGTGGTTTCATTGCCAAAGCCGATAATAATATGCGTAATGCGTGACATGGAGCGGTCGTAAGCCCTTGAGTAAGTAGTTGGGGAATCAGAGGGATACAGTGGTAGGAGGGTAACGCAAACGGCAGTGGGCGGTGGGCAGCGAGGGAGGTATCACAACATGAGTAGCACCATGATAATACAGGACCAGGATCGAGGGTTGAAAAAATAATGGAGCGAGCAATAGCAAGACATACATGTTCATCCGCACACAGAACAGAACAGAAAATAAGAAATGGCCTATACAGTAAGGTCCGTGTGTTCATTCCGGGGCGAGCTCACCGGTGAGCTCATCATCACCGATATGCGGACGCTCGAGACGACTCCTAGCCGTTCGACTTCCTTCTCAAGGCTGCGAGTTCGAGCATGAATGGTCAGCATGCATAGAAAGTAATACAATTAGTCAGTCTCACTTCAGTGATTGCTGACGCAGGTCTCCATTCTCGCGTTCTGCGCGGCGCTCGCCAACTGCAGGCTGTCTCGGAGGTTTGCTGCTCGGTAAGTCATTAGCACACCACAACTTCGACACGAAAGTCAGAAAGCTCTCGCTCACCAATTCGTCCATTGCTTGCCTCATGCTCGTAATCTTGCCCTCATACGACTCACTTCCTCTTCAAGGCGTTGCGTGTCGCTCCGCCTCCGCGAGCTGGAAGCGCGCGTCGCGCGCGTCTTGTCCGCAGAGCGTGGAGGCTGAGCTGTCCTTGGAAGTCTGGTTGAGCTGATTCGTCAGCTCCTCGATACGGCTCTCGAGCCGGCGCGACGACGTCGACGATGGCCTTGGTACGTTGAGCGACTTCGTCTCGAGGTCGACGATTCGGAGATTGAGCTCCTTGATCTGCTTCTCCAGATTCGCCTGTGCAGCGCACCAGTTCGTTAGTAGGAACAAACAGATAGCTGTACCGATACTTACGTTGACTTGTCGAGCTCCGAGTTCTCCACGCGTGTCTTGCCCAGCTCGACCTGGCATTCCGTAGCGTAGCCCTCAGCCTTCTTCATCCTCTCAAAAGCCATCGCCACTCTATCGTTCTGCTCCTCAAGCGAGCGTTCCAAGTCTTGCTTCTCCAGCCGGAGCTTCTGTAGTTCGGTCTCGGAGGACATCTTCGTCGTGTCCACGGAGTCGAATTTGATCGCTTCTAGTCCGCCTGTAACGCACGCCGCGCCTTCTGGAGGGGCACGGTCCGCCTCTGCGTCGTTGAGCACACTGCGAAGCTCGCGGACCTTGAGTGCAGCGAGACAATTTGCGACTGTTGTTCTGCTTGCGCAGCGGTCGAAGAATCGTATGCCTTGGTGAGATCCTGAATCTTGGTCTCCAGACGTTCTTTGTCCTTCTTCCAGGATCCACCGTTGTATACTTCTTCGTCATGACGCAATTGAAGTTCGTCGTAGTGTGACCGGATCTTCCTGCTCTCCTCGCGCAGCCTGCTCATGGTGTCGCGTTGCGATTGCAGTTCTGGTGCCGCAAAAATTCAGCAAATTGACAAGGTCTAGGGAAGGCAGACGTACCCTCGCTCAGCTGCGCAAGCTCCGCTGTAGATAAATTAGATGAATTAGTGGACTGGTTCAATTGCGAGTGGACGAGACCACTCACCCTGATACTTCTTACGCGTCTGATCTGCCGTGAAGTCTCGCTCCGAAAGCTCTTCTTGATGATGCTTGCGTTCATCCTCCATCTCCTCAGCGAGGCGTTGCCGCAGTAATTCCAGATCTGAGGATTCCCTGCCTTCTTCGTCCAGCCTTGACTCAAGTTCCCGGATACGCTCTCCTGCAGTCTTGAGCCTCTCTTCAGCAGCGTTCCTCTCAGCAATTGCATCTGCATGAGCCTTCTCCGCATCAGCCAATGCGCGACGCGCTATAGTCAGATATCAGCTATCGGATGAATCAGCGCAGCTCGCAAAACGTACAGTGCGATTCTGCACGAGCAATCTTCGCCTTGGAAATCTCCGCTTCTTCGAGCTTCTTGATGTAAGATTCGACTTTGACTTTGTAAGTCTCGACGGCCTCTTGCAACTCTGCCATGCACATGAGCAAGTCTACGACTAGATCCAAACCAATACACGCTTACCTGAGTGGACAGTGGAGGAAGTGGAAGACGTGATCTCCAGCTCTTGGAGACGTGACTGCAGCTCCCGCCTGGCATCTAAGGAGCGGTCAGTAAGTGCCTCCCAACGGCACATTCTCACTCACTGGTCTCCCCGTTCTTCGCGACGATCTCCACTTCCAAGCGATCTTTGAGGTCTGCAATCTCAGTCTGCATCTGTTTCTTTGCCGTCAGCAGTTCTTGAACTTGTCGACGCTGATCCTCAAGCTCGACGGCAGCGGCACGTTGTTGGACGACCTGTTGGAGTGCGGTCAAACAGAGTACAGTTGTCAGCGATGTCTCGCGCACCAAAGCTTTCCGCGACTCCTCTAAACGGGAGTAGCTGTCCCTTTCGTTCTGGATAGTAGCTTGGAATTTGTCCCACATTGCTTGTACACCGTTCAACTGAGCAGCTTCGGCAGCCCGCCTTGCCTCAGCCTCGTCCTCAAGCAACTCGGCGAGTCGAGCGTTCTCTTTCGCAAGGCGTGCGCGATATTGCTCCAGCGACTGCTTCGAGCCATCCGAGTTCTCGAACTCAGCGGTCATCTCCCGCAGCGATTGCTCAAGGTACTGCCTCACTCGTGTAGAAGCAGCCATCTGAATTTCGAGTATCTGGACTTGCTGCTTGAGAGCGTTGACTTGAGCTTGTCTGTTCTCCTGCACGCGGATCGCATCGGGATGTGAGTCTTTGCGAGACCGGGGCACACCGTTTGTCTGGGCGAGAGAACGTTTGGAAGGCGTCAAATTAGCGAGTGAGCGGACGTCAGACCCAGTGGCATGACGTCGGACGGACATCTCTCGCTCCATCTCTTCGTCTGCAAGCTCGAGTTCTCTGAGCAAGCGGGATCGGAACGAGTCGTCCTTCGGACCACTACTCATGATCAGCCGACGTATTTCAGCATGTTGACGGTCAACCTGTTCCTTGATCCTAGCCGCTGTGGTCTTTGACATCTCCGAGTCCTGCAGCTGGTCTTCAAGCTGAGCAATGCGCGCCTCGTACTGGCGCTGCAGCTTCGCGGTAGAGTTGGGGGTATCACCTTCATCAGCAAGTCTCGTAAGCTCGAGCTCGAGATTGTCTTTCGCCTTCTGTACGCTTGCCAGCTGCTGCGCGGCGTCCGAGACCTGACTCTGCGAGAGCTCGAGATCGTTCTGTAACCGCTTGACGTGGAGTTCTGCTGCCTCCCTCGCGCGCCGCTCCTTCTCTAGCGCAGCGAGAGCCTGAATAGCCTTGTCCTCTTCTGCCTTGATCTTCTTGTCCTTGGCACGAAGTTGCAATTGTTCGCTTTCCCTGTCTCGAACAAGATCCTCCGCTTCGATCATGAACTTACTTCTTGCTTTCTCGAGCGATCGAATATAAGCCTCCCTGGCCTGCAACTCCTGCTGAGCTTCCTGCAACTGTCGATCGGTGACACGTTTCGCCTCTTCGAGGACATGAACATGCTCGACAATGGTCTTGTCTTGGCGTGCTTCTAGCTGCTTGACTTCCCACTCGCGGGCCTTCAGATCAGACAGCGCCTTGTTGAGCTCGCGATCGAGTTTGATATTCATGTCCTTCAGCCGCGCTATCTCTTGCTTCTGAGAAGAGGCTGACTTCTCGAGCTGGCTGCGTTTCGCCGACTCGCCATTGAGCTGTTTCTTGACGGTCTCCATCTGTCGATCATGAGCACCCTTCTCCCGCTCGAGCTGGAGTACGACGTCTTCAGAATCCTCGAACTTGCTTTGCATCGTGGTGAGCTGGCGCTCGAGGTGCTACCACGTTGTTCGTCACCGTCAACCCCGAACCACAGCACACAGTAAGCAGATTGTAACGTACCTCCTTCTCCTTGAGCACTTCAGCCAACTGGCCGTCAGTGTCAATTTGGCGGGTCCGGATAGCTTGCAAGTCGGACTCGAGTGTACGCCTAGCTTTGACAGCCTCTCCGAGGGACGTCTCAGCCACCTTGAGTTCACTCCGAACTGACTGCTCCCGCTCGGACAACGATCTATGACTTTTCTCGAGCGAAGCGTGTTCCCGAGTCAGCGTGTCCAGGTCGACCTTAAGCCTGGTCTGCCCCTCCACCGCGGATCTGCGCGCGTCATCGAGGTCTTGAGACAGCTGGCTGGTCTGTGCGCGCAAGTTAGCGAGTTCCTGTTCCTTGCTCTTCTCCACTTCAGAGCGGCGTGTCTCCTCGCTAGTCTTCGCTGCCAGCACGCTCCGTAGTTCGTCAAGTTCCTCTTGGAGTTTCGCTTGAACAGCAGCGTCGCGTTCCCGATCACTACGCTGTGCTAGGAGTTCTGCGGTCAGCGCATCCGCCTTGCCTTGCAGTTCACTGATCTGTTTCATCAATCGCCCGCGCTCCACCTTTGACTTGTCCAGTTCAGCTGCCAGACGGTCTGCCTCTTCCTCCTTGGCTTTGATCATGGTAGAGTAATCGGTTGCAGTCCGGGCCAGCTCCGCAAGCTGTTGCTTGGCATGTCTTGAATCTTCCTCGAGGCTGTCGGCTTTCTCGCGAAGAGCATCCCTGAGAACCTTCGTGAGGTAAGGCTCAGTGAGCTGAGGGAATCTGAACGCACTTGTTCCTCGACTCCGTAGTCAGTTTGGTTCCCAAGTCAGACAGAGTCGACTCCATTCTCTCCTTCGTGCGAGCCAAGTCCTCTTCTCTTTGCGCAACAAGGTTCTTCAGCTCGTCACTGAGCTTTTCCAGATTTTCACGCTCAGCTTTGATAGCGTCAATCTCTTCCTGAGCGAAATCCAACTGCTCGTTGAGTTCAACCTCTCGGCTCTCCCAGTCTTGTTGCTCGCTCTCTAGACGAACGAGGTGCTCCGCTGCTTGGTCGAAAGCTTGCCGGAGTGTTTCGTGCTTCTCTTCACTCTCCTTCTGGAGCTTCAGGGCTCGATCGAGTTGGGAGTCCAGGATGTCAAGATCTGCTTGGAGCGCAGCCACCTCCTCTTCGAGCTCGGCTTCTCGTTTCTTGCTACGATCCAACAATGCATCTTTGTCCAACGCAAGAGCACGCTCCGCTTCAAGGTCATCCTCGACCTTTCGCTTGTCAGCCTCTAGGCGCATCTTGAGGCTCTCCAGGGCCTCCTTCTCGCGCTGGTCGCGCTCAGCACGCTCTTTAGCAAGAGCCAGCTCGGCCTCCTTCTTCCGCAACTCATCGTCATTACGAGTCGCAGCCAGAAGAGGTCTGACCTGTGCAATAAGTCAGACACCGTCTTCAGCAAATGAGTGAGAAAACTGACTTTGGTGTAAAGCTGCCACCACGGCCAGTCGCGCAGTTCCCCGTAGACCCGAGCATTCCGCTGAATGGTTCGGACAGCAACGGCGCGATTCAGGATCTTCTTCATCTGCCGCCTAGCGGTCCACTTCCGTGCTACTGCTTGCAGCCTCGAGAAGATATCGAACAATAGAGCATCGCGACGCTCCTCGAGCTCGGCAAGTACTCCCGCTTTGAAGAAGATCTTCGAAGTTCCGATACGGAAGTTGGTTTTGTCGAGCTCTAGCGCATCGACCATACGCAGGCACGCCTTGCGACCGTCCATATAACCACGCGGAATTACTCCAGGAGTGAGCACCTCGTAGCGTTGCCGGAACTCGACGAAAGGGAGACGATTGGGATACCCGAGACGCGCGATGCGGATACCTTCGAGGACACCATTACACCGTAGTTGGTCGAGGACGAGAGGCACGTCGACTCGCCCAGGCTTCTTGTGCGTGTTCGGGACGATACAACGAACGAAGTGCGGTTGCGTGGCCTGCAACTGAGCCATCAGGCCAGCAAGTTGCTCTTTGTGTCTCTGGCCGACAGTCCTGAAGGCACCCTTCTTCGTGACCCGCTTCTTGCCCATGGTCAATGCGCCTACGATGGACGGCGCCTCGCTGTACTCGGCAAAGAGCGACGCAACGTAGCGCTCCGAAGACGCTGCAAGTACGCGTGTGAGGTTGTCGTTGAGCGGGTCCTTGTTCTTCTCCAGCCAGCCATCTGTCCTGTACTCCACTCGGCCGGCGTAGTGATTGACGATGAAGCCCTGTTCGAAACGCGCAGGCTCGTACTTCGAGCTTCCCGGATGTGGCTCATCGCCAGGCAACGGCTCACTCGCCCAGAGCGCATGCAACTTGTTCGTGAACGTCAGATCTGTGGCCTTGGGCATGATACACTCCTCGTCCAGGAGACTCAAGATACCGATGGCAGTACCGCTCGTCTCGATCAGGTCGATCGTCGGCTGGAGGTCGAGCCCGAAGTTGACGTAGTCCCACTCGATGCCTTCACGCGCGTACTCCTCTTGCTCGAGCGTAAACATGTGGTAGTTGAAGAACTGCTGCAGCTTCTCGTTCGTGTAATTGATCAGCAGCTGCTCGTAGCCGTTCACGTCGAAGATCTCGAAACCCGCGATATCGAGCACGCCGATGAACGTCGACTTAGACGACGGCCGGTCAAGCGCACGGTTGATGCGGTCAACGAGCATGCCGAACGATTTCTCGTAAAGCGTCTTGCACAGGGCCGAGAGCTCGTCCAGTGCTTGTTGTTGCGTCCGAGCTTGCGTGACCCACTCACGCCCTGCTAGGACGCGGGGACGGAGCAAGGCCCTCGTGAATTCGGCAACTGGGATCCCGAGTAGATGGCAGACACGCTCCGCTTGCGATGGGTCAGGCATGACTGCGTCGTTCGAACGTGTCTCGGTGAGCGTGATATTGCCGATGTGGAGAACAGCAGCGACGATTCGGAAAAGATCCAGCTGCTCAGCAGCAGTGAAACCGACGGTTTCCAGCGCATTCTGGAGGAAAATCTGTCAGCACAGTCCAGTGCCGACAGGTTGTTCGTACCTTAAGCAGCGCCCACTCCTCCTTGTCGTCGATCCCGTCGACTTCTCGCCTGCTCTTGTTGAGATACTCGTAGTCCTCAACGCCACCATCCAGAAGTAACGTATCTAGAAGCCAGAAGTAAGATTCGCAGTACAAGTAGGTATCGTGCGAGCGAACCTTTCAGGCTACCACCGCCCTCCATCAGCTGGTAGAACACGTGGAAACTCCGCTCTGCCTCACTCCGTACTACCACTCTGCTCTTCTCGAGCAAGTACCAGTCGATGTTCGCACCAGCAATGCTGCCATCTGGTGAGAAGCTGATCCGGATGAACTTGCCGAATCGACTGGAGTTGTTATTTCTCTGCGTCTGTGCGTTACCAAACGCCTCCAGAATGGGATTGGCTTGCAGAATCTGGCGCTCGAGTAGGCCGAGGCGGTCCTTCGAAGTGAATCCCGATCCGGACGACGAGAGGCCCTTGCCGTGCTTCTTGAAGGAGCTACTACGGGGCAGGCCGGAAGACGGCATGATGGAGTTGAACGAGTTGGAATGTGTGAGGGACGGAGACTGTGAGTGGGATGGCGGGGGATGTGCGTCGGTCGCGATCGCAGCAAGGTATTGGATGACCTTCTTCGTACTCTCCGTCTTACCTGCGCCTGATTCGCCGCTACAAGCAAGTTACGTGACCATCTGCCCGAATATTCGGTATGACGCTACATACGTGATGAGGATACTCTGATTCTCGCGTTCTTCGCCCATGTTGATCCATGCCCGCTCAGCAATGGCGAAGATGTGTGGCGGGTTCTCGTCTCGCCGCTTCCCGCGGTATTGGTGAACGATAGCATCCGAGTAGAGCGGAAGGTGCTGGTAGGGATTGATGGCCACTAAGAATAAGCCAGAGTATGTCTATACACATAGGTCAGCATTTCCTTGTACACTCAGACGCTTCACCAGAGGACCCAACGATGTGAATTGCCAGGTAATTTTCATTCAGATAGTCCGAAGTCCGCAAGGACTGCAGAAGAGAGGGTGTCTCCGGTGCGACTCCGAGTGGGTGACGCGCCTCGTTTGGTCAAATATGAGACTCAGCGTGGGCGCCACACACATTGACCAATATATTCCGCCCTTGTGCGTGGTTCACAGACCTCTGCTGTGATCCGCGCGGATGCCCCATCCATGCAGCATATAGGCACAGACGAATCGTAGCGGCTTGCTTGCATCATCAACCCGTGGAAAGTATTTCACAACAATGAACCGGGACTGCAATGATAGATGATCCTACTCAACGCGCGCAGGATACACCAATCGCCCTAGGACAACGAACATAGTATAACCGGTCAGTAGAGTCATGTGAACAATCGCGCAAAGTCTATCAGTTGCGAATCAGGCCTCCCCACAAAGGGGCCCTTCGTAGCCAGAACATAGGAACGAGAGGCACCACCGGTGAATCTGGCAAGGCTTCGCCGCGTGCAGACACTTTCATCCAATCCTCGTCACCCGTCCGCATCCATGTCGGGGGAGCACACCCTCCTCAACAAGAACGGCGGGTGCTTCAATAGCCTCACCGAGTGCCCCAACCACTCTTCGAACGCAGGTGACAGAGACACTCACATAAATTGCGCCAGAGCCATACCTTAGGCGGAGATTATGTACCACACTCGCTTCGTTGAGGAATGTGAGGTCCGCAATATCGTCGACGCGGTCGAACTTGGGCGGGTTCATCTTCGAGAGGGCATATAATGGCAGTCTTCGTATCTTCGGTCTAACGTCAAGACATCGCTGCTTAAGAACAACACTAGTACGCGCACCTCTCCTCCAGAGGCAATTACGACCTCGCCCATGTCCTCCTCCTCCTTCACTACCCATCCCGCAAGATAGCCGTCCTTGTCATCGGGGACCCACACCCATTTCTTCTCGTTGAATTCGGCTTGTTGCGCAGCCGCTCGCGCAGCCTCTGCGCTCTGAGAGAGCCGTGGAACAGGCATAGTGCCGTGCGAGCTAGTGCACGGCGAGGTCGTGAAGTCGAGCAGCAAGCCCGGGATGGTCTGGAATAGTTCAACCCTGTTCAACCGCGTCTCGAACGTCGACGAGCGACGCGTCCTGGTTATCCAAATCCGGTAGTCACTGACATTCATCACGTGCATCTTCCTCGCGTGTGTGGCACTGGCCACTGGTGGCGATCTGAGATCTCATCCTCGTCGCTCTGCGCTCTCTACCAGACATTCTACGTGCATACAGAATCAGACCGCGTACTTCGCGCTCATTGCTCAACAAGTGAAATGACCTATGTAAGTACCATCATCAAATGCGATGTGAGGTCATGTGACCGTCGCCTCGACGCGTCGCGACTGAGGATACGCCACAGCAGCGATCTTTGGCTCGACTCTCGACGCGACACAACATCTGCGGGACCGTCGTTCCCGCATGTTGGTCTTTTCCTGCTCGCGGACTCCATATTTCTATTACTCCTTTTGATCTGCTTTTCGCGACACTGTAACGACCTTCCCGCTATGGACGACGACGCAATGGAGATTGACCCAATCTCTCGCCGTGTCTATTCCTTCAACACTGTGGGCAAACCATTCATCTGTGATCACGTCGGGTGGCAACAGAGTCAACCACAGGTTGTGAAGGCCTTGATGGAGGAGGAAGCAGTGGCAGGTGCAGTCATATCTCTTTGTCCCGTGCACTCAGCCCATCGCACCGAGGAGTGCATGTCATGCCAATGTAGAAACATGAGGCCGGCCTGCGCTGGAGATTATGTAGAGCCGGGCTTTGGACGATGCTCATCGTGAGTGCGATCATATCGACGCCAAGTTGTTGCCAACGGTGGTGCGCCATGGCGGGTGCGCGAATTCGCCAGCTGTCGGCCATCTTGCTAGCCAAAACTCCGCTCCACATACGCCCCCTGCGTGGCCCAGGACAACGCTGGAATGCGTGCGCCTTGACCATCAATGGTACACACCGTACACTGCGGATCTCGAATGCCGTTCGACTACCCTGCTCGAGTGTACGAGTGGATGCCTGCCCGCAGAGATTTGCGGCGCGATCTATCCTAAATTCCTGTGTAGATGTCCCCGGCCTGCCGGCCCATCTCGTGTACTTACTGTCTCGTCGAACTCCAGCACCCTAGGTGATGTTAGGCGTCTGCCCGAACCTTATCAGCTCCTGGAAAATCTGCGGAAATGCATTTTATTTTACCCTTGTATCATTGACTTGACCGTCTCGCAATTCACTCACCCTATATTGCAGGAAGACGTGCGCGGCAATCAATACAAGACTCGGAGTTAGAACTTTACGACCCATGCCCAGGCTTCAAACCACCCACCCGTCCGCGCTTGCGAGCGACCCGTTCGAGTGCGCGCCGTGACCGACGAAAGATCCCACCGAGCCTCAATGGTGGATCGCCACCCGGGAGCCCAAAGAACGTGTCGACACCTGTTTTAGATCAAGCCACTGAAGAACTGAATGACCTCGCGGCGAATGCTTCCACCGAAGCGCTGTCTAGAGCGGAACGACGGAGTGCAGCCTCCAAACGCCAAACGGATGGTCATCCGCAAAAGACACACCACTCTGGAAAGAGCACAGGAAAACGACGGACTACCGTTCTACCTGCTCAGAACGGTACGGTCGCACGTGGCAGCAGACTTGACGGGAACACGCGCCCTGCGCAGTCAGCATCTCGGACGAGAGATGACAGTGCGGATGCGATGGACATCGACTCAGATTCGTTCCTCTACGCGAACAAGTGTGGCAATAGCTCGTCGCAGGTCGCGACCACATCGACCAAGCCTGTGAATTCACGCCGCACGCAGGATGCTGGGCAGTCTCAAGCCACTCCTCCTGGCCTAGCGATCGTCGCGTCTACGCCGCTTCCTGCAGAGCCATCCACCTCGCACCGCCGCCACTCACCCATCACCCCTCCCGCAGACGACCCTCCGCCCACGCACCGCAAGAGCTCTGCAGCCCCACCGACAGTCACCCCTTCTTTCGTTGCGCGTCCGGGGCCGCCCCGGCCAGCTCAGCCCTCCAACCAGTCCATGCAGCGGTTCGCGGCGCCTCTTGGGATGACGTCGATGAGGCGCGGGGTCTCTTCGCAGTACCAGCCTTCGCCGACCTTGCCCACGCGGCAGAGGGGGTTCAAGACACCCTCGGTGCAGTCCAAGCATCCTCCCATACAGCGGTCCGTGACAAAGGCCCCCATGGTCATGACCGCGCGAGCTAGCCTGCCTAGGGATGCGGCGCCCATCACACCCGATGACACACCGCCGCGTCCCAAGGACTCTGCGGAGGATGAGGATATGGACGAGGCGAGGGATGCGGACTCGAGCTTCACGGAGTTCGAGTCTTTCGATGCGGACGCATTGGAAGAGGCGATGAAGCCGTATGATCAGCTATGAAGTCAAAACTCGCATGCATTCATGGGATTCACACTTATTACTTGGGAGCACACTCATATGTCTTGAACTGCTGTACTGTAGATAAGTGATCACTATATTGGTTATTGACCGGGCATAGGATAATTTGATAGTATGTCTTGTACTTATGCTCAATCGCACATGCGCTCCTACTCATCTCTTGGAGAGTCATCCCCGAGCAGCTTTTCTAAGTCTATCCAACGTCTAGGGATGTATTTAGACGGGGATGCCTGCGTATTCATCGTATCCAAGAGCAAGGTTGAGGTTCTACATGACCGTTAGCACTGCGATTGTCGGCGATCAACAACCCAACTTACCTGGAGACACTGCGTCGCTGCCCCCTTGAGCAAGTTATCCAGGCCGCCCTACGAACACCGTCAGCGTGTGAGACGGGCAAATGATACGCGGTACTCACCACAACGACAGCCCTATCACCCTGGCTATGGACCTGGAACCCACCGACAGACCAGCCATGCTTGTTTTCGATATCCTGGAGGACAGGCACGTCCCTTTTGATGGTGACCAGCTTCTCACCACTGTACTTCTCCTCGTACAGCTCCTTTACCTCCTTCGCGGTGACCGTTTCCTTCAGCGGCATCGAAAGCACAGACATGATGCCGCTGAACCACGGCGCGACGTTCGGGACGAACGCAACCTTCATTGGGCTCGTCCCGGATGCGAGCAGGCGCGACAGGTGGCGCCCCGCCTCGCGCTCGTGGATGTGGTCTGTGAGCGAGTACGGCTTGATGCCGCCCGCGAGGCTCTCCGGACTGACCTTCGGTGCAGTGGTCGGCCGACCGTCCGCTGCAAGCGGGCCTGCGACCGTGCCGGCACCGCTGTACCCCGAAACACCAAAGACGGTGGGCCACGCATCGTACTTCAGGTACTTCAGCAGCGGCGCGACAAGCAGCTGAGATGACGTTGCGTAGCATCCAGGGTTGGAGATACGCTTCGAGCCGCGGATGGCCTCACGCCCGTACAGCTCTGACAAGACAGGACAGAGAAAGAAGATTATTATTCTAGCGATGTCTTACAAGGTTGACTGAGACTTCTCACCCGGAAGCCCGTACGTCCACCCATCCTCGAACCGGTAGTCCGCGCTCAGATCCACGACCACGCTGGGCTCCCCGCTTTTCCGCTCCTTCGAACCGCGGTCAATCGCGTCCACGAAGGGCTTGCACACGCCGTTCGGGAGCGCCGTGACCCACGCGTCCACTTCGCCGTCCTTCTCCATCCGTTCGACGTCCTCCGCAGAGAGGTCGGAGTACTTGATCTGTGCCTTCGTGTAGCCGTCGAGAGAGTATCCGGCGAGTTGCCGGGACGAGACATGGGTCAAGTTGAGGTGGGGATGAGAGGACAGAAGGGTGGTCAGTGTTTGCCCAGTAAAGCCCCGCGCGCCGATTAGTGCCAGACGCTTTGGCTCTGTCGAGGCAGAGGCAGCAGCAGTAGCGTACCCCCTCGACGAGCCAGGAACAGGCTTCCTAGCGAAGGTGGAATAGGACCGGGCGCCACCAGGCACACCTCTGTGCGGGGGAGCAGAAGGGCCAACAGGTAGGTATGAACGGCCGATCCTGCCCTTCTCCTCGTATCCCTTCACGATCCTCTCAATCTCCTTCACGTCCTGCACGCCATACCAGAACAGACTCTTTCCGGCGCGCGTGAAACTCCCATCCGCCCGTTCGAAGTGCCATGCGCGGTTCTCGTCGTCGGCGCGGGCCGTCCAGAAGAGCTTGCGGTGGTCCTTCTTGATCGCATTGAAGACGTTGTCGACGATGCCGTTCATGACGCCATTGCGAGACGCGAGCAGCTTCGTGAGCACTGGTACCTCACCGGACGGGTGCGACACGATCGCGACGACGTCTAGCGGCTCGTCGCCATAGATCGTGTATGGCGTCTCTTTGATTCGGTTCAGGACACCCGCGACGCTGTCGTCGCCAGAGAGGATATCTGGGTCACGGTCGTGGACAACTTGACGGAGACGGTCTGCGCCGACAGACTCGATGGAGCCGTGCCTAAACAGTTTGTAGCCACGGCGGATGAGCGTCCCGGCACCGCTGTCGGTGAAAAGCTCCCTCTGCAGCATATCTGATCGGATGACTGCCACGGATGACGAGCGCGGCAGGTGGTCCAGCAACTCCTTGAACTCGCGAAGCTTGAGCTTCGTGCCGTATTTGACCCATGGCTGTCTCATGAGCTCGTCATATTCCTATGCGTGATGGAGTCAGAAACACTTCTGATCATAGACAAACGACGCACCTCGTCTAGGTTGATCACGTCCAGCTTCTCTCCAGTTACGCCGTGGAACAAACCACCCTTCTCATTCAAGAAGACGATCTTCAAGGGTTCGAGCTCCTTTGAGAGCTCACCAGCAGCAATGTCGGCGTTGACATTCAGGATTTGACCCGCGTCGGACTCGGCCAAGCTTGTTAGGATAGGAAGTGCACCAGCTCGAATGGCCGCCTCCAGTGGGCGCTTGTCGACCTTGGTGATTTTGCCCACCAAGCCGTACTTCTCCTTGTCGAGGTAGTCCGCCGAAAACACGCCGGAAGTGATAGGACGTGCACGAGTGCCCAGTTTCTCGAGCGCGCCAACCAGCTTAAGGTTCTCCTCCAGGAAGACACGCCGTGCAATCTGTAGTGTCTTAGCATCTGGACGCAGCCATGCTTTGAGTCGCGAGACGTAAGGCTCATAGCTGCAGACGCACCTGTGACCCGAATCCCGTCGATGTAGTCCGGCACTACTCCTTCCGCCTCAATGATACTGTTGAGCTGGGGACCCGCACCATGCAGAACTACCGGGTACAGCCCCACTCGGTAGAGGAAGCTCAAGCTGAGGGCGAGTTCGTCAATCTGGTCGAGTACTGCACCACCAATCTTGATGACCGCGAACTTCGCGGGGTTCGAGGTATCCGACGAAGAAGAGAAAATCCTCAAGTATCGCTCGACTTCGCGCTTGGTACCAATGGAGTAGAGAAGGCGTGTGATAGTATCCTATTGAACTGTTAGCATGCATCATATAACACCCTTACGCTGCCACATACCCTGTCTGTTTGAGCACCAGTGTGTATGGCCCTGGATAGGGTGGGTGCTTTGCGCTTCACGGCCTGTACTGCACCTTGACGTCGCCCTGCGACGAAGACTGCCCGCTGCGCCCCACTAAATCTAACCACCGCTCTAGAAGCTCGGCCAACCGCGTACATGATGATAGGCAGAAGAGGTGTAAGTAGCTGAGGTCGAGGGAGGAGAGAGGCGAGCCCTCGCGAGTCAGGCGACCCAGGCGAGTCCCATAACCTTTTCAAGGTTTCGCCACTGACTCCGGGCGCTTACTTCACCGACTGGCGATTTCTGCTCATCGGATGAAGTTCATAGAGCTCTTTCGAGATACGCCAATAGCTCCTTCTATACCATCTGAGGAGCCCTACCCCTGAACTTAGATATAGAGAGCGATGCCGATTTGATAGGTGCAACAGGAATGGGTGAAGGGTTACGGTCGAAACTTGAGGCTGGCCTACACACCACTGCGCGAGAAAACCCCAATCTCTCGAGAAACGAATAGACTACTCGAACCGCACTGCCTAATAAGTTGAGTGTAAATCACCGAATGACTTTGACAATGACAAATATTCCTGCCAGCCAGTGTGGGCTCAGCGCTTTGTCCTCAGCCGGCACTGCTCGCATTCAGCTTCTGACTATGACAGACTGGGAAGATTCGAGGTGAAACTGTCAATTACATTAGAACGGTGAGATTACAGTTATTTTCATGCCTACAGCCGCCCGTCAGCATGTTGAGTCGCACTGTGAATCATCATTCACATACTTAGGATATGAGTGTATGAGTTGTACATACCACAACTTGCGTGTCATCGCCCTGTTTCGGACCTCGTCACTACGGCGTGGCGGGACCAATTCTAGGTGTGTCGACCTGGCGTCAAATATGAGATGTCTGAGTTGCGGTAACATATGAAGTTGACTGGCATAATTACGGTGCAAGGCCTGCATCGAACGGAAACCGTACCGAGTTTACCCAGTCGTATTCATCATATGATAGGTCTCTCGAAACATATACTGTGCCATCTGTCGTCCTGTACGTTGGCACGAAGCATCAGTAAGTCTGAGAGCAACGAGCGTCCAGGAGTTCAGACGTACACTAGACAGTCGAGGATCCTGCGTGCAGTAGATTGCGGTATGCTCTGTTCACGAAGCCGTCCCAATCACCCCGTGCTCCCAATGATTTGTCAATGCTTGCGAGAGATTCATAGTATGGCACCACGATCTCGAGGAGAACCCCTTGCCTTGGGACGTCTGCGAACTATTTGCACGAGAATGGGCTGGAGGATGCGGCTGTTCACTAATCCGTTGTGACGTCTGCTCTACCGCCAGCTCGTCGCTCGACATATGAATAATTTGCGTGCTTGTGGTGGCCGAACCGGTACCCTCACCCGCGGTGACTCCGTTAACTGTCTCTATGCGGCTTCTCAACGGAGCTAGCCGAGAGAGTGGGCCCATGCTCAATTGAGCCAATAGCAAGTAGATCCGATGATTCCTCCACTTGGGACCTTGAGACATACCTGCTGTCCGCTCTGTGAAGTTGTACGGGTTGTGTGAATGTCAGCCCCGTTGCTCAAAAGGGGGAAAATGCATGGACTGCGGCTGCAGCGAGTTCCATAGGGTCGGGTTGGCAATTCGTCAGAGTGTCGCCGTGACGGATATCTCGAGGCTTCGGGTCAGCGGGAAGTTGGAAGACGCCACCAGCCGAGTACCAAGGGCGGCGCCATGGAGGCAGGAGCACGAGAGGTTGCGTATGTGCATAGTAAAAGCGTCGTAGAGGAGCATACACAATCCATATGATGATGCCTGGCAGTATAGCAATAGCAGTAGCAGTCGTAGTCGTTCGCCCGCGCACCTGCTGCGGACTCGTAGGGACGCCCCCGTCCAAGAGGGCCTGTCTCCCCGCTCCCAACACCAATCTTCAGGCCACCACCCTCCGGACGGACACCTAGTGGAGAGAAGAGACGGCGCGTCTACTTCTTTTTTGGTGTGCCATCGACCTCGACAATGTTCAGGCCTGTAGACGCAAAGTCAGTTCCAGGTCGAAGATCCATGCAGTGTAAACGGAAAGGAGTAAGGTAAGAACAAGGGAGAAGATACGCACCTGGAGGCAAGCTCGCCTTGAGCTTCTCCGCCTTCTCGGGGTCGTCGAGGGCGAGGGTGTACAGGTAACGCGTGCAGCGAATCTTGAACTTTGTGCGGGTCTTACCACCCGCTACCCGGGGCGCGATCTTCTTGATGCGCGCCGCTGCACACCCCGTCGCTGGTCAGCACTGTCCGGTCCAATGCACTATAGGGTCAAACGCACCTGAGGCGTCCTTTCGCCGGGCGATGTCGATGAACTGCTTGATGTCGCGGATTTCTTTGGGCTGTCCGACACACCGTCAGCAGCGATTCCGAGAGCGTCGAGCACGACGACGGCGAGGACGTACCATGGCGGGCGAATGTCTTGCTGGGCGGCGGCGCTTGTGCCTCTCGAATTAGTGTACCTCGCAGGCGCGGGATCGGGTGGCTGAACCTTGCTCATTGAGCTGTATAGCTTTCGGAACGTGCCGAGATCACATCGCTACCGAACTGTGGGCGCTGGATGAGCGTCCGCCTGTTCCACCCCATGTGTCGTTACGTGACTTACTGCACCGTTGCGTATAAGTTGTCGATAGCTTACTGTTGAATTGTTTTCAGCTGTATTAATACAATTCTGCTGCCACTGGAGGGTGACTTTATGCCTGGCGGGACTACTTGAAGACTAAACTGCCAAGGTAGTACACCCAGTGATTGTTACAAGTCGCCAAGTCACGTACATTTCATTTCTTTTTACTTGTTATCTCTAACCACCTCACGTGCATGAGGACCGGTTATGTACTATACCGCACCCGGACTATCATGTGATAGCTGAACCCTGCTGACTCGTTTCTTCGTCATGATTACCACTTCCTTCGTCAGCGCTGACACGTTTTGACTCATGCTTACAATACGTCTTGACTCAGACTCATCTACTTGTATATATACCTGTACAGTAAGGGTCGGACTCTTCAGTTCGACCTGGTTAGCAATCGACGCTAGCTTCCTCATACCGCTACCACTTCGGAACTCGACTAGGACGAAGGGACTTGCGTCCTTCCTAGGTCTAAGACACAGAACTTTCCCTCGAAGTTAATAGCCTTGCAAGCTTGTGGCTTGTAGTGTTCCACTCGCCTAGCTTCGCGTAACAGTGATGACAATGTCCGTTCCTCAAGGTGGATGCTGATTACCATGTAACTAACACATTAATATTAATATTGTAAAGAGCGCGCTTGGGGGACTCAAAGATCGAGTATTGGGAGGATGACGAGGCTCGAACTTACAGGTCATGATCGTACAGAACCATCTGATCTCCATTACCCGAGCCCTGGTATGAAGCTTCTACTAGGAAATGCATTGGGGTGCCGGCTCCCAATTATGCTAATATTGTAGACATTCATGATGGTCTTCTCGATTCAGAGGAGGTACTTACTACTTATAGTCTTACGGTACTATGCTAGTTTGTGTAATCAATCAGGTGCTAGGACTCTATTCCAATACGTGTCGTTGTTTGGCAAGTATTCAAGGCCAACTAGTCATGCAATCGATGTTACGTGCATATCGTATTCATGAGTTCACTAATGATTGTCTCATGTCACTGAGCTTTCTCAATCTAACGCGTGTGTGGCGTGGTAGGTCACGGGATTTATACTTACAGCGCGCTTGCAATGATCGCCTCCTCATCGGCGAAAAGTCGTGAGCTATATATGGATATAGATAGGGCATCTAGCTTGATAGAGCCGTATCATGCTGGGTTTCGACGCTCATGCCATACATTTATGACATGGGCTTCTTGTAAGGGCGCCTCACTCGTCGTGCCTCGTATGCGCTGCACCCAGTCTCTATTCAAGGAGATCTGTCTACAGAGTGCATACAAAGCGGTGACGAGGTAAAGGCTGAGGACTCGTAGGTGCACTGGCGCGCCATACGAGTCCTCGAGCAAACAAAGACAAACATATACTGTAATACATACCGTAACGGGAATATCCGTTACACCCTCCCCCACTGGACACGACTACGGGTCCCAGCGATAACCAGAGAAACAGATAAAAAAGAAAAAAGAAAAAGAAAGGAAACATACGCAACAACCCAACGGTGGTAGCGATTGGCAAACAGAGATGATGTTGAACTGTAGACAACGACATGCTAGATCGAGTCAGTGAGCAGACACAACCATTCATCATTGTCATACATAACTCGACAGAGTTATGCAGGCCAGAAGGTAGACTACTACTCGGACTCGGAGTAGTAGTCTGCATCTTCCGAGTTACCCTCATCTTCGGCAGATAGTGCAAAAGAACCTTGGGTATCCTCCATCTCAGACTGCTCATAGTAGTCAGAGACTACTACCAAGTTTGTCTCTTCAGACCCTGAACTTCGTGAGTACCACGAGCTATGGTGCTCGGACTCGGAGAAGTACTCCGACTCAATCTGGTCAGGGTACTCCTCACGAGTGGTGGTATGAGGCTCCTCATCAGAGGAGTTGTACCAGTCGGAGTCATCCCGAGGTTGACTGCGATGTGGTACAACAAGCCATCCCAGCTTGTTGTAGGCCCAATATCGCACCATCTCCATAGGTAATGGTGCAATGAGCAGAGGATCAAACTCGAGAGGAACCACTTCCAATTCCCTCTGGAAGTGGTCCCATGCTCGTCGAGCAGCACGAGAATATGTCCCCGGTCGCGGGGACATCTCCTCGATGGCCTGTCCACAGCTGAGTGCAGATCTCTTGCAGTGAGCCCAAATGGCCCACTCGCCATCACTTGCCGCGGATTCGGCCTCGTCGAAATCGTGGTCGAGCTGGTCCGCGAGGAGGCTGAAACATTCCTCGCGCGACCTCTTGTCACTCGGCCATCGACTCACGTCGACGGTTACTGGACGATCCAGTGCGATCAACACTTGGTTCAGTCCCAGTACTTCGCGGCGCGAGGTACTGGCTTTCCGCGTGGTGTCGTGGCTGCGACGGTCACCCGTATCCTGCGCTTCGAGTCGATCACTCGATGCGCGTGGTACAGGTGGTACGCGTCTCGATGTCCGACGTGAAGCTCGTACGTCGAGCACTACGCTGGACGTACGGCCCGAGACTACATCTAATCCCAATACATCATTGCATGATGTACTGGCCACTCGCGCCGTATCCTGCACTTCGCGCCGACTACTCAATGTGTGAGTAGCTGGCATTCGCGTCGAGTTCCCGTGGGTGGCCCGTACGTCAAGCTCACGGCTTGGCGTCCGTGTCACTGCCGGGTCCGAAGCCAGTACATCTTCGTGTGATGTACTGGTTGTGTTGTGGAACAAGCGGCGGCCGTTCGATACCCCGCTCCCTTCCCCTCTCAAGAAAGTACCCCCCCTCGTAGAGGAGGTACCTCCTCCTTGCGCTCGCGCCGGCTCGGTCTCGATACCATCGGTAGTCGTTGAACGTCGCCGTTCACCTGAGTCCGATGAATCCAGCCCTCGCAGTGGATGTTCCTTCTTTTGGGCACACGACGACGCCCTGGTCGTCGCGTCATTCGATGCGGGTGCATCACTTGGTAATCTGGATGTGCCTGCCACACCATACGGTCCAGGTAATTGTATCCACGAGGACGAGGATTCGTCCTCGCCAAGTTTCCCTTGCCCTGGAAGTACCGACGTGACCTCGTCAGTCCCCATCCCTTTGTTTGACTGCGCTGGGTCCGGGGAATACGGCAGCACGTCCATCTTGGACGTGCTCCGCGGTGGGTCCTGACTTCGCTCGCTGGAGATGTCAAGTACCGCGAGGTACTTGGCCTGGCTCACATCGCCGTCGACCGTAGCTGGCTCACATCGGTCTTGTTGCCCGTGGACGCGTCGTGCAGGCGGCATGTATCGTCCCGATGGTCGCCATCCGGTCTCGGGTGCAACCTGTCGTACGTCTGCAGCTGTAGGCGTCTCGGTTGATTGCACGCGATCCCCGGCATGGAGGCCGCCGTGCGTGGTCACTGACGCGACTACGATGTCGCTCTGTGGTGTGGATGGACCACTGTCGATTGCGACGACCTTCGAGGTGGTCGCGATCGGCACGGGCAGTGGTACGGGAACGGGTGTCGATGGACGTGAAGCGAATACTGCATGGTACTCGCGCTTCGGGTCGTCGGTGCGCTCAGTAGTGTGTTCCTCGAGCATCGGGCTCGACCTCTGTGCGTCGTGCGTGCGCTGTACGTGCGTGCTGGACGCGACCTGCAGTTCACCTCGTGAGTCGACGGTACCGCTGTCCGTTGTGGCGAGTGCCACGACAACCGATGTGGTGGTCGTGGTCACCAGTGGTGGCGGTCTTGGAATGGGGGGTGGTGACAGCGGAGCGAGTACCGTGAGGTACTCGCTGTTCGAGTCACCACCAGGCTCCTCAGCGTAGACGTCGAGCGAATAGCTCGTCGCCTGCGTGTGAGCTGTGGCAATGTTGGGTACGTCGGACGAGCAGCCTCGCTCGTCGATCATACCGCGGTGCCTGGCGGTGTCAGGTGCGACCTGTAGGTCACCTCGTGGACTGACCGTACCACTGCCGTACGCAGTGACTGCCACGACAACCGCACTGGTTGTCGTAGTCATCCCGGGTGGTGACCTCGGGATAGGGAGTGGTGGTACCCATGAAAGGGGTACGTCCAATAAGGACGTACCTGTGCTTTTCGAGCCTGAATGCTCGACCCCTTCGCGTACACCGCACCCTTCCCCTTCTCCTCCTTCTGCCTGACCATCCCCGTCGGACTCTCGTGCTTTCACACCCTCGTCCACGTCTTCTCCGTCCCTGCCTTGCCCGTCCTTCCACCCTTCGCGCGACCTCCCGAGTGCGTAGTCGACCTGTGGCTCGTTGTGCCCGTCGTAGTCTCCAACGGTGTTGGGGCGCGCGGGGAGGTCGACAATATGTTGGCTGGGGGTCCCTAGGAGTGAGCCATCGGCGAGAACTGTAAAGTTCTCGCCGGTTTGACGGTCGAGCGACCGTTCTGGTCGGTCGGAGTCCGTAAGCGCCGGCTGCTGCGCTGTCGGTAGTGCAGCAGTATGGTCGCGATCTCGAGCTCGCGCGTTTGCTGGGGCTACGCAAGCGTCGGGCTGTGCGTTCGCGAGGTCACCGAGGTCACGAAGAAAGTGGTGGTTACTGAAAAACCCGAGGTCGAGGTCGTATCGCAGGCTTCCCAACTGAACCGCGAACGGTTCAGCTATCTTGAATGGACCGGGGAATTGCACTTCCTGTTGGAAGTGCACGTCTTCTCGGAGGTCGGCCACGCGCGATTGGGCGCTGCTGGCGATGTCGTCGAGGTCGTCCCACGACCTGGCCAGCTGAACCTCAGGAGGTTCAGTTACCTCAGAGCAGCTGGGGGCCTGCACTTCCGTGAGGACGTGCAGGCTGTCTCGAGGTGCAGTTGGGTGCGCTACGCGACTGGCCGACGATGGGTCAGTGAACGCCCCGTCACAGACAGCCGAGTTTGAATGGGGCACCTCGGACCTGCATCGCTGCTGGTCCGTTGTGCCGCCTTGCGAGATGGAAGGTACGACCTCGCGGTCGTCCACTATTACATGTGCATCACTTTGCAGTGCGGGCGGTACGACCCTTGGGTCGTCTCGTAATGCGAACGTGCCATCTTCATGGTCACTCGTGATCATGGGAGCAGCGATGAAGAGACGGTGGCCCGACGAGTCGCAGGCGATGCTCTCGACGGGCTCCCTGTTCATCGTCACACTCACTGGTGTGGACGCACTGGCAGGCGCCGACCTGGCATGTGTCGACGTGAGTACGTTCCTCCGGGACGTATCTTCACTTTTCGACCCTTCGTGCCGGTCAATAGCGTGCACATCGAGTAGTAGATTCGGTGTGTACGCTATGAAGTGGTCGTTGTTACCAGAGCAGAGCACGTCGAGCGAGAAGTGCTGCGTCTCCATCGCGCAGCCTTGCGAACTGGAGGGTACGACCTCGCGGTCGTCCCCTAACGCAAGCGTGCGGCCTTGCGGATCGGAGGACACGACCAACAGGTCGTCCTGCAGCGCGGATCTGCCGTCCTCATGGCCAGCCGCGCGCTCGGCGACCTTCACGTTCGTCGGTACGCCTACTGGCGCAGGTACAGAGGGTATGGAGGGTACGACCTGGAGGTCGTCCCGCAGCACAGACGTGCCATCTTGCGGAGCGGAAGGTACGACTTCGCAGTCGTACCTGGTTCCGTGACCAGCGGTACGCTCGACGAACTCCGTGTTCATCGATACGCACGCTGGCGGGGGTACTGGCACAGGCGGAGGCGAGGTGGGTACGTCCAGCATGGGCGTACCTTCGATTTGCGAGCCTTCCTGCTCGCTTTCCCTGCTCGCCCCGCACCCTTCCTCCCTCTCTCCCTTCGTGCCTTCCTCGCACCCTTCTCGTTCCTTCGGGATTTCCTCGCCGCCTCCACGATCCGCGTTCCTCGTGGTCCGCTCGGTCTTGCAGCTCGGCGCTGGGCTTGAACGCGCGGTGTTCAAGTCCTGGGTCGCGCGGCTGGGTTGCGTGTCGCCAGAGCCGCGGTATTGGTTGCCAGCGTCAAGGCGCGAGTCGAAAGGGATGAGGTGAGGAGCCGGGGAGGGAGGAATTGGCGATCTGGTACCGTGAGGTACCAGGTCGTCGGTCGCCACTGACTGGACTGGTGGTAAGTCAGCCAGCCATTCGCGAACGCGAGTTCGCACTCGCGTTGGAGCCGCGCGCGCGTCTGGTTCGCCAGACGGGCGCTCGAGTTGGCTGCCCAGGGAGTGGAAATGGTCGAAGACGAGGGGTCGGTGGTGGCGGTCGAGCGCAGTGCGGTGGGCGCTAACGCTCGGGGCGCTCACCACTGGCACGGTCTCGTGGCGCTCGACGCCCGCAGGGTCGAGCGTGTCGTGCGTCGCGTCGAGCAAGCTGCTCGACGTGGCGCTCACGTCGTTCGGCAACAAATATATATTTTCTGCGTCACGGCTCATCTCTGAGCGCCCGACGGGCGTGTCTACACGCGTGGGCTTGGTCCCACTGCACACAGTACTACTGTAGTACTGTGTGCCTATGCCCTCCCGGGTGCTGATACGAGTCAGCTCATTGCACTGCTCGTTCGACCCGGGCGCGAGCTCGACTACGGTTACGTCGTCGAGCTCGGTGCACTCACCACTCCTCCGAGTGGTGCCGAGCTTCATCGGCAGGGTGGTAGCAGGTGGAGGGTCGGTCTCCGTGCGGCTCTGAGCGGGCTCGACATTGGGCTCGAGCTGCTCAGTGCGCAGTGCCTGTTCGACCTCACGGTCGGACGGCGCCTGCTCTGTGAGGGCTCCGGCTGAGTCCTCGCGGTGAGAGGACTCAGTCCGGGTGGTCTTCGTGCGAGAAGACCGACTGCGGCTGCTGGCCTCGGACAACGCGGCGTCGACCGTTGCCAGCAGTTCGGCCTCGAGTTGCTTGGACTCCTCGAGGGCCTTGTTGATCCGCTCTTGACTTGCGGCGAGCTTCGCTCGGACTTCCGCGCGCAACGCCTTCAGCTTGCTGCGGGTTCCACTGTGGGACCCGCGGCTGCCTCGGGAAGGTGCAGACGGGGTGTTGGTCGACTCGGACATCTTGTCGAGTTGTCGAGTTGGCCAGAGGATGATCAGAGTAGCATAGAGTTGTTGACGTCGAGTAGGTAGATATCGAAGTCGAGTTTTTGAGGTTGTTGCCTAGAATAGATCCCCAGAGTAGAAGCTTGTCTGGAGCGCAAAAAAGTGTAAGGGCGCCTCACTCGTCGTGCCTCGTATGCGCTGCACCCAGTCTCTATTCAAGGAGATCTGTCTACAGAGTGCATACAAAGCGGTGACGAGGTAAAGGCTGAGGACTCGTAGGTGCACTGGCGCGCCATACGAGTCCTCGAGCAAACAAAGACAAACATATACTGTAATACATACCGTAACGGGAATATCCGTTACACTTCTCCAGTCAATAATCTGACGACGTCCAAGCTGATCTAGCATTACCTATAAGGTGCCCCGACGCCATTCAGTCATCTCCTGTGGCTGGGTAGGCACTTGCACGCGTCATTGCCCAGTGGTTCTGATGATGTCTGCCTCGTCCGAGTGCCTGGCCCTGCACATTCACCATCGTGCAGGGCAAGTCTGAGTCATCAAACAGCATACCATATACATAGGCCTACTGCCAGGTCGGCTGCCACGAGCCCTATAGCTGCTGCCCGGAGGCTCGGGTATCCGTCTCGTCCTCGGCCAAATAATAACAATTATAATGCAATTTCCGGACGACGCTTGCGCGCGCGATGTACAACGGGCACGAGAAACCATACGATATTGGAGCACCTACATTTGACCTACGCGGCTCCCGCCTGCCAGCTCTCCCGCTTATCCGCCTGCCAGCTTTCCCGCTCGTCTGCCTGCCTGTTCAAACACCAGCCCGTTTCACATGGCCACAGCCGCTGTACGTGTCGCAGTGAACTGCACAGGTAAACCTCCGGGTGCCCGGGGGTTTACCCGTACCTGTATCTGCTGCAATGGGTCTCACGGAAGTACTGCGGGTCCGCGGGTCAGTAAACGGGTAGACACGTGGACGAACAGATGAATGGGTCTACGAGGTGAGACAGCGCGAGCGGACAAGAGGTCATCTCCGCACGTGGTTCCGAGAGTGGTCGAGGAACGGAGGCGCAGCGACAGCCTGAGGGGCGCAGGCGAGTGGAGGTGTGGCGGGGACATAGACTTATCGAGCGCGGACCGGGGCGCAACGAGCGATGACGTGTGCGTCGACACATCTGGCGGGGTGGCTTGCCGGGCACGAGATATGCTGTCCGTCTGCGCATCTTGCAGGGAGTCGTCTGCGCCTGCCTTGGTACATGTCGGGGAGATCTGTCTGTTGGGCTTGCAGACACGCTGCGCGTTGGTGGGACCTCCTGTTGCGGCCTTAATGCGCACGTTGAAACGTCGGACTTGTCGTCGCGCGAAGAGCCAGTTTGCGGTTTCTCGACCTCGGTGGTTGGACTGGCAACTGCGAGGCGACTACTGAGCGGGCAATGGTTTCGCACTGCTTGGTACTGGTCTAGAAGACTCCGTGACGCCCTTTCGGCGTCGCTGGCAATATCCCCGGCTGGCCGGATATGGTGAGTGCTGTTTTGCTCAAGTATGAGGCACGAGCGAGCGGCCCTGTCGTCCGCCTGCTCACCAGCACGTTCATTGGTCATGTCTGCGTGCGGGGCATTCGCCCAGCGCGCTCGCGGTTGTCGCGCGGGTCGTCATCACCCGTTTGTGTGCTCGCCTGCCCTTCTGCCCTCCAACGCGCTTGCCTACCCATCTTCCGTTTTCCTGAACATCCACCAGTGAGTGCTCCCACTCGTCCGCTCATCAAGCATGCTCACCTGGGCCCGTGCTCATCCACCTGCCCACTCGCTTGTGCACACGTTTGTCGGCCATGCCTGCGCGCTGGGCATTCGCCCACCGAGCTCGTGGTTGGCGTGTGCATCGTTACAGTCATCGACGGCTCCTTGAGACACCCAAATCTTATTCTGCTTCGGGCGAGTATCTTTCGTCTGCGAGAGGTAGATCTATTGATACCATATGATAGCTACTCATGTACTCTATACACCTATGCAAAGATCGTTGTTATCGGTTGTGTCCAGTGCTGAAACGACAGAAATCGGTGCGAAATCCTGTTATCAAGGCTCTGAACGGTCCTTGAGACGCGGTCACATCACGCAGCGCTTACCCGATATGGAATGATCTAATCTAATCCCCCATCGCTGAGCCTTGATCACCGTCCTCATCTCCCGACGTGTCCTCCTCCTCATCGCTCTGCTGAACTGCCTTCTTCGGCCTCGAAATGGCTCTCTCAATGCCACCAACCTTGGGCTTGAGCACAGCACACTTCCGCTTCTCCGCCTTGGCCCTGTCACGCTCCAATTCCCAGGCTTTGACAGCTGTCCTGTGAACCTCGCGCCGTGCCGTGTTCCGCGCTTTCCTCGCCTCCTCCGCCTTCTTCCAGCCCGCGATAGCGACACCATGGACACTCCTCGCCTCCTTGCGAACCGCCTTGTCTGTTTTCTTCTTAGCTGCTGCATGCTCATGCTGGACCACAGTATCGAAGACCTGGTCATCGGTCAGCAATCTTGGGAGCCCATCGGAGAAGATCCTCGTCGACTTCTTCTTCCCCTTGGCCTCTTCCTGCGCCTGGAGCTGTGAACGAGACGCACGAAGGTATATGTCTGACAGCACAGCTGTTGCTTGCATACCCGACATGCGAGCCTTCTGTGACTCGTTCCGTACATTCGACTCACGGAGTGCGTCTTGCAGGTCTGCCTCTTGTTGCGTCCGTGGCTCGTCCTCAAGGAGGCTCGAGTAGGGCCGCTTTCGGGGTGGCGATATTACGAAGGTGGTGTGGGCAGGAGGTGTACGCGCTGAGCGCAAGGGTGAGTTGTGGGTCAAATAACCCAGGGAAGAGGTAGCGAGATCATGAAATGCGATCTCCGACGATGCGGGACTGGGGCTACGGCGTTCACTGTAGGATCCAACAAATGAAGAAGGGCCTGCTTCAGCTCCGTGATCGGCGTGAGAAGCCTCAATGCGATGGATTAAACGGTCGGCACGGGCTTTCACTGGGGTGCTCGGTGCACAAGGGTGAGCAGCTGCGACTGTTGTCTCCAGACTCGGCGCCATACTGGCTTCCGTGATGATGTTTCGATCTACAGGCACAATACCCGTCTTGCGGAAGGCTGACATGATGTTTTCAGATGTCAGTGTACGTGTATGGGCTCCTGCGTACACCGACAGAAAATTTGACTTCGACACCTTCTGGCCTGTGCGGCGCTCGAAGTTGTCCCGTTCCTCGGTCCAATAGCGCTTCAAGACGCTGAAGATCACGACATCGAGGCCCAGGCCATATAGGCATATTCTTGTATGAGATCCCTGTAGTTAGCACAAAGGTATCATACATAAACACCTGTACTTACCGAGGCCTATTCTCATACATGAGCTGCCACTAGCTCATGTATGAGCGAGACGCCGTCATGTATGAACGAGGCGCCGTCGGTCATTACCTGATATGGCAGCTACCCCGGGGCAGCCCGGTTTTCGGCCCCGGCGGGGCGGTACCACTGGCGCGCGATGCGAGCCTACCCATTTGGATGCACATCGGGGTCAGCGCATCTGAGATCGGATACGATCTCGGATCTCCTGCGCTGCCGCCCTGCCCGTTGCGTGGCGTGAGCTTCTGTAGCGGTCCGGTTCGTGGACCGCTCCAGAGTTACCGGTTTTAGTTCACACTTTCCTTATTCGTCCAGCCTAATACTTCTCCGTTCTATTTTACATTCTATCCGCTCCACTAGAATGCAGATCCCGATCGTGACTCGTTTGTAATGAAGAAAACTTACTCTACCTAGTAGTATAAAAGACGGGCACCTTAGACTAGTTCTGCAGCGAACCTGCGGAGACCAATATCAGTCTTATAAACTGTTCGGCCCGTTGCGCGCTCTCTCCCTCTCGTTGCGCCACCGACTTCCTATTCAGGATCGCGAGCGCTACACATTTTAACAGCCAACATCGACTCTATCTCTTTGAACTAGCTTCTATCTCTATATCGTCGCCGACGCCTGGACACCTCGAGCTTGATCTCCTCGACACTCCGGCACCAGGTGACGTACCCAGTTTTCATCTCTCTCGCTAATTACTTTCTGCTCTAGATAACGTAATACTCATTACGTCGAAAAACGCGATGGCTCAAGAGCGTCGCTACTACCTGCGTTCTGGCCCTGAGGTGCCGGGTGGGTTTCCAGCTCACTCGTTCCGACGGACCAGGGGTACTCGAAAAGGCGGCGATGTTTCGCGCCACGAAGAAGTCGTTTCCGACTCAGCCAGCATCTGCTCGGCTCCCGGACCTCTGCAGCGATCGCCTTACCGCGTCACTGCACGTCCGCGTAATCCCTCTCTGGCGGCCACCAGAGAGGCGGACCCTGCGTTGACAGCGCAGCGTGTCAAGGATAAGGAGACCATGGCTCGCGCTCAGTCGCGTAGCAAGGTCGACCTTGAACCTGAACTGTCCCGACCTGTGAAGACCGAGCCGGCTTCAGGCGGACAGTGGACTACCGTCGGACGTGACGGTAGGCACAGCCCGAACGCGTCTCGCAGAAGCGCGAAGGCGGTGAAATCACCTGTGCCTGGGGGAGGCATACCTCTCTCGGAGGAAATGACCTCAGCCCAGAACAAGGCCGAACGAGAGATGACTCGATCGCAGAAGGACGCGTACGAACACGAGCTGCAAGAGCTCTCCAAACGTGACGAGGACGAACGCCAAGTTGTCCTGCGTCGGATGGCCGAGGACGGATGGCGGGAGGAAGTTCGCTCCCGCTCCGCAGCCTCCGCCGAGCCTCCCGCTTCCGTTGCGGAAGAGCCTGCAACGGCTGAGCCGGAAGTGGCTAGGTCCGAAGACTCCGGGTACTATCCCAACTCGGAGTACCGGCGGTACGGCAAGTATTACGAGAGCCTAACTGGCAAACGTTGGGACTGGACAATAGACCAGGAGCCCGAGAAGACGGACGCGTTCATTCCGCCTCCAGAGGCCGAGTCGTCGGTTATACGCGATCCTCGTATGGATGAGCTCATCCAGCAGGTCGCGATGCTAACGCAGCTTGTTACTGCGCGAGAGGCCGAGAGGCCCAGTACAGTACCTGTACCAGTAGTCGAGAATGACAATGCCTCTCAGGGCGAAATTGTGACGGCTCCGTCGGTGTCTGCTAAAGTCAGCAAGGACCCTAAGAAGAAGGGAAAATCTGTCAGTTCGAAACTGCAACCTGCTGCACAGCTAGAGCGTGGCAGTTACCTTGGAAGATTGCTATCGAAGCAAGGCCCTCCGTCTGACGATAGTAGTTCGTCTTCGAGCTCTAGCTCATCTTCCTCGAGCTCCGGCTCAGAGGATGCAAGTTCCGAGAGCGAGAACTTGAGCGAGCTTCGTAAGAAGCGAAAGAAAAAGGCGAAGAAGGCTAAGAAGCCTGTCTTAAAACCCATTAATCCCGAAGTTTATGACGGTCGGGCGGATGCGGAAGCATTTCATAAGTTCGTACGACAAGTACGTGAGTATGTACAGGGGTACAGTCTCGACGAGGACATGTATGCCTCGACTGCTTCCAATTTCATGAAGCACAAGGCTTACCGTTTCTTCGTGACCAATGTGTCTAATGAGTCCAAGTCATGGTCTCTCGACAAGCTCTTCATCGAGCTGTTCAATTATTGCTTCCCTGTCGACTATCGACTCAGCATGCAGGCGAAGTTAAGTTCTATTGAACAAGGTAATCGCTCGGTACGCGATTATGTACATGATTTCGAGGAAACTGTACAGATGGTGGGCCTACTCTCTAAACAAGAGAAAGTCAGTCGACTTTGGAACGGCTTCAAGCCGGCTGTACAGGGCGATCTCTGGATGCGAGAGCTTAGCCCTCTCACCTCGTCATGGAAGGATGTCGTCAAAGCGGCGACTCTCATCGAGATTGCACACAGCGCTCGATCCGGGACGTTTGGCCGAGTCAAGAAGGGCCCTTCCGGGGGCACCGACAAAGCCGCTAGTCCTAGCAATGCTAACGAGTCAGCCTATGGTAACTCGGGTCGACGCGGACAATATGACAAAGGGCGGAAGGGCAACTTCCGCGGGAACAGGGGCAATGCCAGTGCTCAGTCGAGCAACGCCCATGCCTCAGGTTCCGGCAATGCACCGCCGAGAGCCCAAGCATCGAACACTCCTCAGTCGGGAGGTAGTGGACAGAAGAACTCACCTCATAGCAACAAAAAGCGGCTCTCAGACGAGGAACGAGAGCGCTACATTGCCGAGGGACGCTGCTTCGAGTGCCACGAGGTTGGGCACTTCACTCGTAACTGTCCTAAGAAAGGACAGGTCAAATCACAGAGAAAAGGAAAGCCCCCGGGCGTACCTTCATACAATGTACAGCCCGCTGTGGGCTCGGCGTCCGAACTGCGCAATTTTGCGGCGTCTACCGGGCTCACCGGGACCCTGAACTTGCATTACATCGACTTTGTGGACGATGCTTACTCCGACGCCAGTAGCGACTCGATGCCGAGCCTGCGGACTCAGTCTGACTCCGAGTCTTCGGACTGCGAGTCCAGTCGGCCAATGGTGCTATCTGACTCAGATTCAGATACTATGCCTGACCTGCAGTCAGTATCATACCTGTCTGACTCGGAAGATGACTCACAATTGAGTGTCTCTGAGTCGGGGGACTCCACATACTACTCCTGTGTTGAAAACGAGGAGATGACGGGTCCTGGGAAGGCAGAGCATGATCAGTTCGAAGAGGACATGGTGCCATACGACAGCATTTTCGAGGCCACTTTCTTACCTGTCATACAGGGTAGAGGGGACTGTAGCCGACGCTTCGGCGACGCGTATGCTAGCAACGCTGCCAGAATACTCAATGGTATGATGGCGGTGTTATATCCTAATAGGGATAAAGACGAACTGGACATAGGCGTCGTACGGGTCTCGGATGATGAATATGTATTTCATTATTTCGAGACGGCCTTTTACTTACCTGTGCGCGAGTTGAAGAACTCTAACTTCGACGTAGCCGGGTGGTACTTCTCTAGACTAGATGGTTACATGGGAAATGAACTTGATTACGAGGACTTCCCGACCTGCACTTTGGGTCATGCTCTCGCGAGTGAGACCAAAATAGCGCTGGCGAGGGCCATTCCTACGCCCGCTGTCGATGACGAGGAGTGGCCCAAACGGGCGCGCTTTGAGGTAGTGCAGAGGTACGGATATGTCGTAATACATGATCTGTACCTCGCCTTTGAGTTACTCGTGCCAAACAATGTGTTGGAGAATCCTCACCTGGATCTCTCGAACTGGTACGCTCAAGTCCTGAGGCGAGAGTTGCGCTTGCCGTCCTTTGATTTGGATGAATTGGAGGGCGAGCTCACAGCGCTGTTCAAGCTCGAGACGAGGTCTCGGCAATGCGACACTTGCTGGTTGCTTCGCTCGCACCCGGAAGTTCAGTGCTTCGCAGTAGGAGTAAGCAAGAATGACTCAGCGGAATACCTGCAGAGGAATGCCTCTGAGACGAAAGCGATGAATCGCTTGATGCCCGAACCGGCCGTGGTAGTCGTAAATATTGATGGAAACCCGGTCCGAGCTTTGATAGACTCGGGATCAATGTCCGACTTCGTATCTACGAAACTGGCTCATCAGCTACGACTTAAGACCTACGAGCTCGAGAAGCCCTTACCTGTGCAGATGGCTGTACAAGGCTCTCGTGCGAAGGTCAATCTCGGCTGTGTGGCTAAATTGGAATACCAGAACATCAGTGAAACACGATACTTTGATGTTATGAACGTACTCAACTACGATCTGATACTCGGCACTCCCTTCATGTATCAGCACT